>NC_046663.1:33910284-33998158 GCF_010883055.1 Belonocnema kinseyi | reverse complement strand
GGGGGGGGGGGTAACACAGAATGTGATATCACACACGGAGAATAAAAATGTAAATACAAATTTTTGAAAATGTTTAAGAAATTAAAATTTTTTATTCTATTTTACAACTAAAGCCTTTGAATACAGGCTTGACAGTTTTTTGCGCATTTCCCCTTTCGCCTTTTTTAAGCATTACTATTAAATATTTAATGTTCAGAATTCATCTCTTTTAGTTAAAAATTGCACTATTTGATTAAATATTGAACTATTTTGTCAAAAATTCTTTTTTTTTTGAAAATTTATTTGGTTAGCTGAAAATGTAACTATTTTTGTTGTTAAAAATATATAGTCATTATTGTGAATTCAACTACTGTATTATTCATTGAGAATTTATTTTTTTTAAGTAGAACTGCTTTGTTAATAATTCATCATATTGCTTGAAGAATGAACTTATTGGTCGAAAATACGATTTTGTTGTTATTGAAAATTTTGGTTTGTTTGTTAAATATCCATTTTTTAAACTCCTAATTTAAATATTCCATTTTCAGTTAAAAAATTTATTGATTTTAGTTCAATAATCCACTATATGGTTAAAAATTTTAAAGTTTTTGTTGAAAATTCATTTCTTTAACTGAAAATGTATCTATTTTTTCACATTTATTATTATTATTATTATTATTATTATTATTATTGTCAATTAAGCTATTGCTTATGTCACTGAGAGTTTCTTTTGTCGTTGTTGAAGGTTATGTTATTATTACACCATTAAGCCATTTCCCTTTCGGGGTAGGCGTGACTCACTCGGCAGGGGAAAGGAGTAGTGTGTGGATGGGATAGAGATTTTTCAGATTGATCCAGAATTCTCGTGCTATTTATGTAAATAACACGTTCGTTCCGCAACACTGCTCCGACCCAGGTTGCTGATCAATCTCTCTAGCAATCACCCCAAGCGAAGAACCTCACGAAGCCGTTATGTAAGGATCCCCACTTGGGTCCATTAATAGCCAAGGTCTTTGTTTCAGGCGTCGTTCACTCTACTGACACTCTTTTTATTAACTATACTTTGTTAAAAATTCATTTTATTGATTCAAGAATGAACTATTTTGTTAAAAATAAGATTTTTTCATTATTGTGGAAAATTGAATTTTTACTGTAAATTTACATATTCTATTTTTTTCGTTAAAAATCCAACGGTTTGATTAAAAAACTGATATATTTTGTTGGAAATTTGTCTTTTTTTATTAAAAATTAATCTTTTGGCTGAAAAACTACTTTTATGGTCATTGAAATACTTTGCTCAAAATTTGTATTTTTGATGCTGTTAAATATAAATTTTTGCAACTCTAATTTTAAATATTCCATTTTGAGTTGCAAATTTATTGATTCGAGTTCAAACTTCCACTATTTGGCTTAAAAATTCTACTGTTTTGTTGAAAATTGATTTTTTATTGTTGTTATCTATGGTTTTATGTAAAAATTTAACAATTCCGCTTTTTATTGAAATTTGATCATTATAATTATTAAATAAATTATAAACATTTGTTATTAAATTTGAAAATCATTTAATGGGTTGGAGATTGAACTTTTTTGTTTATTGAAAATTAAGTCTTAACTGGATATTCACCAATTCTATCGTTTTTAGTTAAACATTCAACTATTTGGTTGAAAATTGATGTATCTTGTTGGAAATTTGCCTTTTTTGGCAAAAAAAGTACTTTTCTGGTTGAAAAAACTACTTTTGTGAAAATTAAACTATTTTGTTTAAAATTAATTTTTGTTTGTTTTCTAAATTTCAATTTTTTAACTGTAAATTTAAATATCTGAAAAAACTACTTTTATGATCCTTGAAATATTTTGTTCAAAATTTGTATGTTTGATTTTGTTAAATATAAACTTTTCAGCTCTATATTTAAATATTCAATTTTGAGTTGCAAATTTATTGAATCTAATTCAAATTTCCACTATTTGGCTTTAGAAACAATCTTTAAGTGACATTTTGTTTGTAGACTATTGGAAGAACACTAGCTTTCGCTATGACACTATTGTGCGTTTTTAATCGGTATTGACATTTATCGTTAACTAATCTTTTGTTTTTCCATCTAATGGGTACTTATTGAATTTATTTTCAGTTGTTAGAACCATATTAGTTTCTATCTTTTCACACAGAATATCATTCTTAAGAATGTTTTCAACAGTTTTATTATACATTCAAGAAAGAGTTTTTTGATTTAAAGAAACATTATTCTAAGTTTTGTTGATTTTCATCAGATATCTACGTTTTGAGACACCCTGGGTGAGAAAAAAAGATTTTTACGAAGTTGTTTGTCTGTAGTCTGTAGTCTGTAGGTAGGGTAAATTTCGAAAAACTGATCAGGTTTTATGCTGCTTTGACACATTTTTTTAAGGCCTAAAAAGAAAGAACAAGTTCGTAACTCAGCTATTTTGGATGAAAATCCAAAAAGTGAGCGCATTTTCAAAATTCTTAAAAACATATTTTTTGAAGAATTAAAAATTTTATGTACGTTTATTTATATTAATCATAAACTGAAATGAATATATTAAGCCAAACAACGCATGATATGAAAAAAGTCAAGAAAAGAACGACCTTGATTTTTGAAAACCCTTGAATTTTGTCATAACAAATTTTTTAATTTTGTCGAATACTTAAAAATTCTAAATTTGATTGTACAAAACATAATAACAAATAAAAATTCCATTTTTTGGTCAAACTACGCAAGACACAAAAAGAAATGAAGAAAATAAAATTGCACACCCTGAAAAGATCTACAAATTTGTCAATAATCACTTTTCGAAAACACTCGTAGTTTTTTAGTAGTTAAAAACAACATTAAAAAGACAAAAAGAAAAATTTTTGGACTGACGATACAAGCTACCAAAAAAAAAATAATGAGACAAAACTTGTTTTTCTAAAAAATAGTTACAAATTTTTAATAATTATTTTTTGATATTATGCGCAATTTGTGTTTTATTTGAAAAAACAACATTAAAAATTAGAAAATTATTTTTTTAGACAAACGAAACAAGCTATCAGAAAAATAAATAGACAAAAGTTGCTCTTCCAAAGAATTTCGAAAATTCATTCAAAGTTGTTATGCCTAATTTTTCATAGGACACGTAATTTTTGTTTTAATCGTATGAAATAACATTCCAAATAACAAAATTTCATTTTTTGGAAAACGACACAAGATACGAACTAGCATTAAAAGACAACAGTTTTTGACGCCAAAAAGATCTATAAATTTGTTATCAATCATTTTTTAGATAGGACGAGTAGATTTTATTTTCATGGTAAAAAATAAGATTGAAAAAAATTACATTTTTGGAAAAAGGACACAAGAGAAGAAACAATTTAATAGACAAAAGTTGTTTAATAAAAAAATATCTACGAGTATGTTATAAATTGTGGTTAAAAAAATTTATTTAAAAGAAAGACTTTTTTGAAAAACGACACAGATTTCAATAAAAAGATTAATAATAATTTTTATTTTAGTAGGATGCGCATTTTTTTAATGATGAAAATAAGACAACGAAAATACTTTTTTCCTTGCACTAATGCATATAATGAATGGTAATGATATATATTTATTGTGATGATATACATTTTTCAGGTTGGCTATGAATAAAATTCAATGCAAAATAAGAAACAAATATTAATGTAAACATTAAAAATAAAATTCGTAGTTTATTTTGTAATATCTGAATAAAGAGTCCCAGATCGAGGCGAAGAAAGAAATATAATATATATTTCATATAATAGAGTTGAACATAATGTAGAAAACTTCGCATATTCGACGAAATCGAGTGCGAAGCACAACATACGTGATGAGAATGTGTTCGTTAAATCCGAAGGAGCTTTAACAAAAGAGAATTCACAATCATCAAATGAAAGTTGTCGATTTTTTGGCCTTTAATTTTAGAAGGATTGTGCATAAATGTACGGTTTATCCAAAGAACGAGCGCGTAGCGCGAGGTAAATGCATCATGGAGCGCGAAGCGCGAGAAACAACGCTCGCGTGCCCTAGGTGCGCTCAAATTTTCGAGCCGCGCGCGCAAAGCGCAATGAGTATGTTCTCACCCAGCTAGCAGATTCTTTATCTTACAAGGGGACCTTTAGGTCTGCTTTTTTTTTTGTTTAAATTGATACTCTCCTCAATGAAAGGTGCATACCAGAGGTTTTCTGAGAAAAATTGAGAAGAGGCAATTTTGACCCTTTTTCAAAAAAATGCATTTTAGAAATTTCGAACGAATGGTCATTAAGTCGGTATAAAAGTATTTCGAAGCTTCGTCAGCTCCATGTTAGAGCGATTGGCTAATAGCTGCAGGGTTGCGCGTTCGATTCTCGCTATTCATACTTTAATACAAAATTTCAAACGTGTTTTTTTGTAGTTTGCGCAAAACAATTAAATTTGGTATTAGTTGTTGAACATTTTGTTTTTTACACATTTTTCCTTCTTTAACTCCAAAACGTAAATAATAGAAATTATTGAAGAGTAAGAAATTTTTATAAAATGCAAAATTTTCCAAACAAATGATCATAAAAATTACATAAACAAAGCTTTTATTGAAAATAAGGAAAAAGTAATTAATAAATAGCATAATTATATTAAATTTTTTTCTAAAATGGAATCAACAAGCATTTTGATAAATAAATTTTTTTCAAAGTACAGATAACGAGAAGCGAACGCGCAACCTTGCGCCTATCAGCCAAACATTCTACCAGAGAGCTACCGAAGCTTCGAAATAATTTTGCACCGACTTGATGACCGTTCGCAATTTTAAAAATGCACTTTTCTCGAAAATAGGTCAAAATTGCGTCTTCTTAATTTTGTCACTTTATCAGTTCACTGAATAATTTTTTGAGCCTAAGAACTTTTTTTTGTAAATAAAATATCTAGCTAAAACTTTTGAAAATGTATTAGAGTACAATGAAGTACGTTTAGGCACTTCATTTGGGTAGGAACTTCACTGAAAATTATTTGATCTTTTTTCTGAACCTCGACATTTTTTGAACGTTCGAACTTTTTTTATACATAAAATATTGGTCTCAAACTTTGAGAAATGCAAGAGCTGAAAGAAAAATACGTTCAAGTACAATATTTAATAATAAAATATGTAAAAAAAAATATTTCAACGAAACCTTAGTCGAGATACAACAAAGGACTCACAACCTAGGACGAGTCAGCTGTTAGAGCCTTGACTCGTGGCCGCCAGAGTTCGGATTTTGGTGTACATCGTTACCGGCTGATGGTGAAGGAATTGATAGTTAAAATTTTTTTTACATCTTTTATTAATTAACTTTGTACTTTAATATAATTTTCTTTCTGATCTTAAAACAAAAAAAAAAAAAAAAGAAACAGACCAAAAGGTCGCTTTGTTGGTGTGATAAAAAAAAATTCGTCTAAAACTATGATCTTCTCTTCATAGAATGAGAACTTCTTCTGGCAATCTTCCCATGTAACGGAGACGTCATTCGTCATAAATGATGTATCGATAGTTACATCACGAAAGAATATCGATGTCTACTCGTGTCGACTGGAAACACGGCGGGGTTTCTTATTAGGCGACGAATCACGAAAATCGGAAGGGTTACAATACTGATTCTGGGAATAACAGGGGAGAAGCTACAGGTCGCCCATAGCCATCCTTTGGATTTCGACTTAGCTTGGATGAATTATGTTCCAAACCTTACACTAAATTCCTACCTTGCTCGCCTCTCGAATCACGCACGGTAGCTAAAATCCTTCGGGAACAAAAATTAAAACTCGTCTTTAATAGCCGATAAATCATCTTCTAAAAAAATCTTATTAAAATATTATGAAGGCTTGAATGTTTCTTATTGATGAACTATAATAATTTAAAACACGCGATTTATTTTGCTTGATTTTAAAAAATAAGCTGATATGGGGCCCTTCGAAAACGTCACACTATTTAAAAAAAATTCCACCCCTTCCCTTCTTTAGGTAATTTTTTTTCTTCGATTTTATTTGATAAACTCCTTAAATAAAACACAATGCATACAAAACTAATATCTCAACAGACTTTAGATTCCAATTTTTTTTTAGAACAGGAAAAATAAGCCGATTTTCACAAAAATATAGGAATAAATTGTTTTTAATCAAATTAAAACGTTTGGGATTTTAAACCAAAATATATGACAATTACAACAATATAGTTGAATTTTTAATTAAAAAAAAAAGATTTTTTTTACCAAAACATATAAATTAAAAAAAAGAAAAAGCTGAATTTTTAACCAAGTAAGAAAAAAACTTCCTACTAAGTGCTGAATTTTTAAGCCAAAAAGGCCTTTTTTTATAATACAGTTGTATTGTCAAGCCAAAAATACAAAGTTTGAAACAAAGTTATTTTTAAAACAAATAGTTAAACTTTTTGCCATATTAATTAAATTTTTAATAAAATAAATCAGCTTTCAACGAAAATAGATAAACTCTCAACGAAGTATTTAATAATAGTTGTTATTATTCTAACCAAAAAATATTTCAATTTAAAATGAAAACCAGATGAATTCAATAAAAAAATTTTTTTAAATAAAATACACAAAGTACAATAACTTCAAAAAACATTGAAGTTAAATTTTCTTACTTTTTTGGTTAAAAATTCAACTACTTGGTTGAAAATCGAATTACTTGGATTAAAAATTGAACTATTTTTTGAAAGCTTATTTTTTGTTTTTAAAATTAATTTTTTTACTGCAAAATTGATCTATTCCTTTTTTGTATTGCAAACTTTCGTTGTTGTTTAAAATCCAACTATTTGGTTGAAAATTTATATACTTTGTTTAAATTTCTTCCTTTTTGGTAGAAAATTAATCTTCTTGTTTGAAAATTTATTTTCTTGTTGTTGAAAATTTATCGGTTTAGCTGAAACTGAATATAATTTGTTGAAAATTATCCAATTTCCTTAAAAAGTATCCTTTTTGTTTGAAAAGTCAACTGTGTGATTAAAAATCCATACTTTCAGTTAAAATTTTTACTATTTTGTTGAAAAATAATGCAAAAATATTTTATAACTAAATTTAATTAAATTCCATCAAAATGAATATTTTACAAAAAATGTTAGGTTTATAAATTTGGTAAATTTCGCAGTTTATGCTATAAGAAATTATAGCCACGAACAAAAACTAAACTCAATTGAAATAGAAGCAATTTTACTTTATATTTCATTTCACAAAAATTAATGTTTTTGCAGACTCAGAAGACAAAACTTCCACTAAAAGATAAAGAATTATTAAATTGATAAGTAAATATTATTAATTTTATAAAGTAATTAGTAAATCATTAATTTCAAAATATTATTTCTAAATTAATAGAGCATAACAAGAAAAGTCGACTTTTTATTGGTTGAAAAACTTATCATTATATTTTTAATTAGCAATTCATCTCATTTAGTTAAAAGGTCTATCACTTGATTTTAACTTTATTTTATTTTGTTGTAAATACAATCATTTTGTTAAAGCCTTTTTTTATTGTTAAAAATTAATTTTTTGGGTTATAGATTCATTTCCTTGATTGAGAAATGAATTATTCCGTATTTATAAAATTATTCTTCTGTGTTAAAAAATCATCTTTTGAGTTGAACTTTTTTGTTGAAAATAACTTGTTTAAGGATTTTTTAAATTCATGCATTCTGTTAAAAATTTGTCTTTTCTAGTCGAAATTAATCTTCTCAGTTGAAAACTCACCCTTTTTTAAAAATATGCAATTTTTGGGTCTAAATATATCTTGTTTGTTTGAAGTCTCAAAAATTTGATAAAAAAATTAATCTGTAATGTTAAAAATTAACTTGAAAAAAAAACATTTTTGATTAAAATTTACCTTTTTTCACAAAATTATTGCTTGTCGTTATTAAAAATCATATTTTCAGGTTGAGAATTTCACCGTTTTGTAGATAATTTGATTTTTGGGTTTCAAATTAAACAATTTAGTAAAAAATTAATGTACTTTCCAGGAAATTCGTGTTTTTCGGCAAAACATTAATGTTCTTGCAGGAAAATGAACTTTTTTGTTAAAATTTTAATAAACTTGGTTAAAAATTCATCTTTTTTAAACTTCCGGATTGAAAAATCATATTGTAGGTTGAACCCTTTTTCGGTTGATAAATAATTTTTTTAGCTAATGATATAAATGTTTCATTTTTTGGTGAAAAGTAATATTTTTATTGAAAATTGATCTTTTCTAATTGAAAATTCACGTAATTTGTTAAATATTGTTTGTTTTTTTTTGTTCGAAAATTGATGATCTTATATAAAAATTCATTCCATTTGGTTAGAAATTCAAAAATTTACTGAAAATTTTAGTTAATGTATTGTTCAAAATTTATCTTTTTTATTTGAAAAATTTAACTACTCTTTTGAACGTGAAATTAGTCGGTTAAAAATTCATATTTTTCTAGGATTTATCTGCTGGGTTGAAAATTCAACTATTTAATTTTATATCATTTATAATATTTTAATAATCGGTTTTGTATTGTAAAATTTTTTGCATTGACGTAATTCAAAGTTGATTCAAAAATATAAAATAAGATTCGTTGTTTTGGGACGAATCGCTTCTCCTATAATATTAATACATTTTATTGAAAAGTACGGAAGTTATTGTCATTTATGTTTTATGAAAAATTGATGTTTATAGTAAAAAATTTCTGATTCTTGTAATTTGAAGTTTCTGCGAGAATAGAAAAGTTGTATTGATATTGGATGAATCGATTGACAAATAATAATCCAGCTTATTGAAGAGCAAGGAAGATTTGCTTTTTTATAATATTTAAAAAATCTCTTTTAAACAGAAAAACTTCGTGAAAAAATCATGAAGCTGGGGACGGGATAGGTTGCTATGGTACTTCATTTTTCTTTTTTCTAGCTCGAAAATTTACCATTTCAAATATTGATTTATATAGAGGAGAGTGGTCCTGAGTCGGTACAGTAACAATTTTTGTTCAAAATAGAGTGTAAGCAGGATTTTGTGGCACTTCAATGTCTTTGGTCAGGTACGGCAATCTTTTATGTGCAATTTTGTGTTATTTGGAGGAGTGTGGCGTGATTTTTGTGGTCAAAATGCAGCGCGAAGTAAAGAAGTCAATTTTTTCTATTCCTCAAAATGGTGGTCTTGATTCGGTACCCTCACTAAATCGATAAATAATGCCTTACGTGCCAATGCAAGAATAAGGTCGGATTGTGTAAGTTTTAAGAGGAAATGGACAAATTAAAACCATTCACAATAAAAAAAGATGTCGAATATTGTCAAACTTTATTTGTAGGATGGAAACAACATGTAGTAAAAACACAACCAAACTAAAAAAAAAACAACAACAAGAGACGAGTGACATGGAATGGAAACACAAAAAATAAAATAATACACAAATGACAACAAAAGAAAAAAAGGTGCCGACTCAGGACCACATGCTTGGTGCCGACTCAGGACTACTACGAATATTTACAGCGTTCATGCTATTACGCACACGAAACAAATCCAAATAAAAAATCGCTGATACAGCTTTGCTGTTTTAATCCAAAAGTGCCGACTTAGGACCACTCTCTGCTATTATTTAAAAAGTATTTTCGGACAGAAAATCAACCAAACCTAACGTATTAAAACTTCAAGAACTTTTCTCCAGAAAGGCTGAAGAAAGCCAGAAGAAAAAAGCTAGGTCTTGAGTCGGAAACAAAAAGGTTGTCCTAAGTCGGCACCAAACATGTTAGCCTAGTGCGTCAATTTTTTGTTTTTGTTTTGTTTTTATTTATGTGTTATTTTATTTTGTTATGGTTTAATACCATGTCACTCGTTTCTTGTTTGTTTTTTTAGTTTTGTAATGTTTTGGCGGGATGTTAAAGTGCGCGAATCCATGTTGAATTTATAAATTCAGAAGTTTCAGAAGAAATTTCTGAGTTCAGAAGTAATAAAAACCGCTAAATCGATTTTTTAGTCCAAAGGCTGTTTTCTTCGTTCCACGTCACACTTGTAATTCTAGTTACAGGGCGTGAATTAAAACCTAATGCTGGTTCATTCGCTCCACGTCACGCATGTTATTCTGTTTACAGTGCGCGAATCGAAGCTGGATTTCTGGAAATCTTTATTATTCAGAATCAATAAAAACCGAAAATCGATTTTTCGGTCATAACGCTGGTTTCTTCGCTCTACGTCACACATGTTATTCTCGTCACAGGGCGCGAATCAAGGCCTAAGGCTGATTTATTCGCTCCACGTCACACATGTTATTCTAGTTACAGTTCGCGAATGGAGGCTGGATTTCAGAAAATCTTCATTATTCAGAATCAATAAAAACCGAAAAATCGATTTTTCGCTTCTATGGCCGGTTTCTTCGTTTCACGTCACACATGTTATTCTGTTTACAGTGCGCGAATCGAGGCCTAAGGCTGATTTCTTCGCTCCACGTCACACATGTCATTCTGGTTAAAATGTGAGAATCGAGGTTGGATTCTTGGAAATCTTCATTATTCAGAATCAATAAAAACCAAAGAATCGATTTTTAATTCATAAGGCTGGTTTCTTCGCTCCACGTTACATATGGTATTCTGGTTACTACAAGAGAATCGAGGCTCTATTTTTTTTTTTTTAATTTTGTCTTTGAATACCTGAAACTTTTCTCAGTTTTTCGTGTTGGAAAACTGTCAGAAAGAATTATTAAATTTTGCTAAAGATAGCCACAGGACTTCTTGACATTAGCACGGTTCTTTTCTTGCCGGGCCCTTACTTTCTTCACTTGGTCCCACTTGGTCCCTTCACATTTCCACCGGTTTGGGGCATGATTTGTGAATTGTTCTGCACGGGTGACTCGGACGTTTCTAATTGTTACCTGGGCGCCGACTTTTTCAAACCTAGCTTCTTTTCCAAGTCTCCAGACTCTAGTTTCATACTCGAAATCTTATATATGTATCCGAAACTCGAGACCTCGGTGAGCCTCGGATTTCTGCCTTAATAGAGCGGCTTTCGGAAATTTCAGGTAAAAGCTGTTGACGGTTCAAATTTGCCGAAAGACAGCCAAAAAGGATAAATAATTCATGGACAAGTGTAGAAATGAATTAGTGAAATGCTGAATTCTTAATAGATGTCATAATTATGTCACAAGCCGAAATGATTGTGGTTTTCGACTGTGGGAAGATATTCTTTTGCCATTCTCAAACGATCAAATTTAAATGCCTTGTGAATCAATGACTCAAACCACTCTATGAGGAAATCTGTCTAGAGAGGATGAGTACATAAAAGCTGATTTAGAGAAAGAATTAATTCGGTTTTTCGAGGGATTTTATTTTATTTTTTTAATTTATAATTTTTTCTCTCTTTTTTTTATTATTTTTCTTCAGGGAGTTGTTATTGTAGAATTGAGTTTATTTTGGATTCCATGGGATCACTGAAGAACATAAAATTAAGGTAGATTACTCTATCTTAACTATAGATTCACGCGGAATTTTTGACCAAAAAGGATTAATATTTAATAAAATTTTTCAATCATAAAAAAAGATATAAAATTTTCAACAAATCCTTAAATTTTGAACGAAAAATGTGTATCATAAAAAAATAAGATTAATTTCTCAGTAAAGAACACAAACTTTCAACAAAATACATAAAGTTTATACTACAAAAGAGGAATTTTGAACCAAATATTAAAATTTTAAACTAAAAATATCACCCTTCCCCCAAAAAGCACATTTTTTTAAGGAATACTTCAGATTTTAATCAAAGTGGTAAATGTTAAACTCAAATTATGAATCTTGAACTAAAAAAAAATACATTTTTTACAAAGTAGTTAATTTCAATCGAAATAATTGACACAAAAAAATGGCCATAGAAACATGGAATAGTTAATATTTCAGCAACAACAAAAAAAGGATGAAAAATAAAATAAAATAAAGTAGCTGGATCCTTAACTAATACAGATTAATTTTTTTTAAACTGTTGCTTTTTTTAACCAAAAGAAATTAATTTTTCAACAAATAGCCTAATTTTCTACAAAAAAAAAAACAAATTTTCAACAAAAAACATGAAATTTAAACTCAAAAGAACGAATTTTGATCAATAATTAACTAAAAATTGAATAGTTAAATTTCCAGTTAAGGAAGTAATTCTAGAATTTTCAACAAATAGTTCAATTTTTAATTCACTCGATAAATTTCCAACTTCGTTTGTGAATTTTCAACCAAAAAAGAACAAATTTTCAACCAATTGTTCAATATTTTATCAAGGTGAAAAATTTTTTAACTCTATTTATGAATCTTCAACTAAAAAAAGCAATTTTAAAAAGTTGTACAAGTTTAATCCAAATAGTTGATATGAAAAAATTCCTAAAGAAACAAGTAATAGTTAATATTTCAGTAAAAAGAAAAATAATAAAAGAAAGTAAAGTAGTTGAATCCTTAACTACAAAAGATTAATTTTCAACAAAACTGTTAATTTTTTTAACTAACAGAGATTAATGTTTGACCAAAAAGATTAATTTTTAAATAAAAAACACAAATTTTCAACAAAATAGATCAAATTTCAACAAAAAAAGAACGAATTTTTAATAAATAGTTAAATTTTTAACTATAAAAGACAAATTTTAATGAAAAATACACAAATTTCCAACCAGGGAAGATTAATTTTCAATTAAAAATATTAATTCGCAACCATAACCTGAATAACTAAATTTTCAGTGAAGGAATTAATTTTGGAATTTTCAATAAATAGTTTATTTTTTAATTCAAGTGATAAATTTTCAACTCAAGGATAATTTTCAAACAAAAACATTAATTTTATACAAAAAGAGAAGAATTTGCGTTAATAATTAACTTTTTCATTAAAAAAACACTAATTTTTGACAAAATTAAAGAATTTACAACCAGGACAGATAAATTTTCAATTACAAATATTAATTTGCAACTGAAAATTAAATAGTAAATTTTCATTAAAAAAATAATTTTTAAACCAAAAAAGAACGAATTTTTAACAAATTGTTCCACTTTTATTCGAATTGATAAATTTTCAACTCAAATGATGAATATTCAACTAAAAAAATCTATTTTTTAAAAAGTGTTTCAAGTTTAATCTAAATAGTTCATTTGAAAAAATGATTTATGAATGAAACGTACAATAGTTACTATTAAAAAAAGAGATTTTGCATAAAAAAATAAAGTAATTAAATCCTTAATAAATCTATAAACTTTCAACCGAAATGATGGATTATCGACTCAAATTATAAATTTTCAATTGAGTAGTTGAATAAATTTTTAACTAAAATAATTGAATCTTCATCCTTTTTAGCTTTCCAACCAAAAAAGGTACTTTTTAATGAAATTGTTTAATTTTTAACGAAGTTGATTAAGTTTCAACCAATCTGTTAAATTACAAATAAAGAATTATTAATCAAGGAGAACATTTTCCTACCAAAAAAAGGCGAATTTTCAACAAAATACATGAATTTCCAATCAGAAAAGATAAATTTTGAATTAAAAATATTAATTTACAACGAAAAACGAATTTTCTGTTAGAATATACATTTTCAAGTAAAGAAACACATTTTTTGTAAAAAAAATAGTTAAATTTTAAACTTAAAAGATGAATTTTCAAGTAAAAGTATTGCATTTTTACCCTTGAGAACTTTTAAACCAAAACGCATACTTTTAAACAAAATTGTTTATTTTGAATCAAATTAGATTATATTTCAAACGAATAGTTAAATTTTGAACAATAAAAAAATGGATTTTAAATCAAGGAGATTACATTTTTATCCAAAAAGACAAACTTTCAACAAACTTCAACCCTAAACAAAATTTAATTTTCGACCAGAAAATATGGATTTTCAGAAGAAATAATTTTTTAACAATGTGGTCCAACCAAAATTTGCAAAGAAGATAGTTAAATCCTCAAGCAAAGAAGATTATATTTGAACAAAACAGCTGCTTTTTATCCTTGAAAGTTATAGAAAAAATTAATCAAGATTTAAATATTTTATTGAAAATTTCATTTTTGTTGTAAACTCTAAATGAATATTGCAATATTTTTTCGCAAATTCAATTATTTAAGTAGGAAATTCAGCTATTCAGAGCAGAATTCAAATATTTATTTAAAAAATTAACTTTCGAGCATAAAAATATTCAAAAATATTCCAAAATTGGTAGCATATTTTAAGGATGATCCCTGATGTAATTTTTTAGTGATTTTCTTCTAACCAGTTACTACCCAATAATGGAGTGCAACTTGAGAAATATTTTTGAAAATAATTCTAAAAATAAGAGAAAAGGAAACTAAGTCGTAAAACCCGACTACCTGATCTTCCGTTAGGAATGCTTAAAACAATGTGAGGTGACATTTCGTCCACCTGTAACTCAGCGGGACGAAAAAGGTGGTAGGGGAAAGGGGGACTTTTCTCACGACCCCTGGCGTCTAGCTAGGAGAAGTCCCGAGTGCCTCAGGGTGATTTGTGTAGGACCTGATTGGAAAATATGGCACCAAAATGTCTTCGGACCTCGTGGTCCAGCAGAAGGATGCTCGTTTACGATTTACATTTTTTCTGCGTTTTATTGCCCCGGGATAAATGGCTTTCTCATTCGTGAATGGCTTTTACGTCCCTCAGATGAACAACATCCTGTGTTCTTCAAATTTAATGTTCTCAGGCTAACATTTTCTAGGCCTAGTGTTTGATGATTCAGATAATAATAAAACGTGTTGGAACTTTTTAGAATTCTCGGAAGGAACAAACATTGAGATGTACACTTTCAGAGGGATTTCATTTTTCTGTTGAATAACTTTTATGTCCGGGATAGTAAATTACCTTTTTGGAGATTATTCCTAAAAAGGGTGACCAAATTAAAATTACCTTTAATATCAATAAAAATATTTTTTTTTTATTTCTCTATTGGAAGACTTATTTCAAATTTTACAAAATTACTTAGAGTAGGCAACACGAGCCTACCGAAAACGATTCAGTAGCCAATTGAGACCTTACTTAAGTCCTTCAAACCTTCCAGTTTCTTCCTTTCCGCCCTTACGTACCCTTTGACCCGACTCTTCAACAACTTCTAATTTCTCTGCTCCCCTCTCTTCTCGTTTCTCCAGCTGACACTCTATTTCCCCTACATCCTTTTCCTAGCCGTCAGTTCCCCGTCCCTATTTACTCTCGTTTCTAATAATTTCCCCTACTTCCCC
Organism: Belonocnema kinseyi; assembly: GCF_010883055.1. Taxonomy (NCBI): domain Eukaryota; kingdom Metazoa; phylum Arthropoda; class Insecta; order Hymenoptera; family Cynipidae; genus Belonocnema; species Belonocnema kinseyi. Next base: position 33,983,003 of record NC_046663.1, on the reverse strand, counting down.
TGCTCTTATTGCCAACACCTTTTCTCATTTTTTCTAACCCCACTCGCTTACCATCATCGCCCCTCTCTCACTTCCCCTACTTCATCTTCTTTTCCTCAAATGATGTCCTCGTATTTACTCCACGTCCCCTACCCTCATCTTCCTTTATTTATCTGAATCCTCCTCTCCTAATTTCCCCTACTCCTTCTTTTCAATTTTTTCTTGTTGTCCCTGCTTCCTCTTATCTTAATTCCCCTAACTTCTCCTACTTCCATCCCCTTATTTCTTTTCACTTCCCCTGCACTCACTTCACCCACATTTTTCCATTATTTTTCCTCATTTCACCTTACTTCATCTTCCCTTATTGTCCCTCTTTGTCCCTACTTCCCGTATACTAATGCCCTCTTCTTATCATACCCTAATTTTTCCTTATGGCCTCTCATTTTCCGTACTTTATCTATTTCTGCTCGATCAATATCCTCTGTTTTACTATACGTCCCCTAGCCTCATCTTCCTTCATTTCTCTGAATCCTCTTACCCTCATTTTCCTTATTCCTTTTATAAATTTTCCTTATTTTCCTTTCTTAATCTTATCTTATTTCACCCTACTTCCCGTACTTCCCATCCCTTCATTTATTTTCCCTTCCCCTGCACTCACTTCACCCACTTTTTTCCATTATTTTTCCTCATTTCACCTTACTTCATCTTCCCTTATTGTCCTTCTTCGCCCCTACTTCCCGTCGACTAATTCTCTCGTCCTATCATACCCTAATTTTCCTTTATGGCCCCTCACTTTTCCTACTTCATCTACTTCATTTCGAACAATATTGTCTGATTTGTTCTAACTCCCATGCCCTCATTTTCACTCATTTCTCTGAATCCTCCTCCCTTTATTTTCCTTACTCCTCCTTATATAATTTTTGCTTATTTCCCTTGCTTCCTCTTATCTTATTTCCCCTTATTTCTTCTATTTCACCTCTCCTCATTTGTCCTCATTTCCCCTGCACTCACTTCCCTTGAACTCACTTTATATAATTTTTTTCCATTATTTTCCCTTATTAAACTTCACTTCCTTTTCCCTTACTGTTTCCCTTTGTTTCCACTTCCGCTCTACTCAGTCCCTCTAGATATTATCCCCTAATTTGTGCTTATTTTCTCTTACTGTTCCCCTACTTTTCCGGTCTTATTTTCCCCTTATTTCCTCTATTTCCCCCTATTATTTTCACTCTTTGCTCCTACTTTATCTCACCACCCCTAGAAAAATACTAACGATCCTGAAGTTCGCTAAAGATATACATTTTTTATATTAATTATAAACAAACTAAGAGAAAGATCAAGCAATTTAAAACAAATTTAGATTTGTCTGCCCAATATCTTGGTGTGCCTTTTTTAAAATTTCTTAAATAATTATATAATTTTCTCATATTTCTGGCATTCTTATAAACAAACTAAGCGTCCAGTGAACAAACTAACAACACTATGGAATTCGTTATCAAAATATCTGTGTCTTGCTTTTTTTCAAATAATTTTTTAAACAATTCACTCATTTGTTAATAAGCGTAGACTTGCATGACTCCAGGTATGGGTTTGAAACTTCTGTAATTAATAATTATATTTTTAGTTTTTTATCTGATTTTTCGGGGGTTTCCCCTGTTTTTAGGGTTTTTAATTGAAAGCTTAGTTTTTTGTATCATGCTTTGTAAATTTTCAAATTATAAAAAAATGAGTTAATTATTCAAACAATGGGTAAAATGAGACTTCCAGATGTTTTGGATACGAATGCTAAGTTGATTTGATATTTCGTAGACGCATCCAAAGGTGTTTAAAGTTTTTCTTTTGGATTCTTAGTTTATCTATAAATAATTACAACTGATCTGGAGCCAAGCAAATGTACGCTTATTAACAAATGAGTTCATTGTTTAAAAAATAAACACCAAAGAGGAGTTGCATCTAGATGATTCGGAGATAAATTAATACTATTCTTTGATTCTTGATCGGTTGCTTAGTTTTTTTATAACCATTTTAGATCAATAAAAATTAATTAAAGTTTTTTTTTTAATTTTTAAAGAAATTTTGTACCTAGATATTTCGGAGATGAAGCCAGCGGTGTTTTTAGTTTTTTGATCTGACTCTTAGTTTGTTTATAACTAATTATAAAAGTCTCAAATCCATATTTGGATTCACGCAAATCTACGTCTACGTCGAATGATAAACATTTTTTTTTCAAAATTAGGAGAAGAAAAAATTCTTTGATATTTCCAAAATTAATCCAATTTTGACCAAAAAGTACATTTTTGCTATGACTTACTGGAATTTTAAACAAATTAGTTGAATTTTTAACGAGAAATAACCAGTTTTCAACAAATTGTTAAATTTTCAACTAATCAGTTGCATTTTCATCTAAGAAATAAAATAGGAAATTCAAACAATAATCAAACTTTTTTCAAAAATTGTTGAATATTTAAGCAGATAGTTGAATTTTCAACAAAAAGCGATTACTTTTTTCAAGAATTTCGAATTTTGGACAAAACAGTTGTATTTTCATCTAAGAAAAATCTTCAATCAAACAATTAAGTTTTTAAGAAAATACTTAAATTTGTAGTTAAAATAATTAATTTTTGACATAAAAGTATGAATTTTCAACAAAAAATTCAGGAGTTGATATTTTAACCAAAGAGGATTTCAATTAAAAATTAAACACTGTTAAATTTAGGCAGTAAAGAGAAATTTTCAACAAAGGCTTTGATACTTTATTGTAAAAAATTAATTTTTAAATAAAAAATATCAATAATAACAAAAACTTTCAATTTTCAGAAAAATACGATTTTTCAATACGATACATACATTTTCAACCAAGCAATGAATTTTCTACGAGAAAGACGAATTTTTTACACAAGATATGACTTCTCTACAAATGAAAATGATAATTTTTTAACAAAAGATGAAATAGTTTAATTTTCAATTTAAAAAAAATTAATTTTCTATTAAAATCTGAAAAAACTTTCTACTAAAAAATGAATGTTAGAAAAAGCAGTTAAATTTTCAACCAAAAAGGATTGATAATTTTCAACAAAATTCTTGAATTTTCAACAAGGTTATATCAAATCTATAAAAAAGAAGATAATCTTTTAGGTGGAAGCAACTGCAAAAGAAAATCGAGATAGAAAAAGAAGGCAAGAATATCATATAAAGCAACAATATTGTAACAAGGTTACAGCAAAACGTCATTAAAAAAATGCCCCAATTTTTCTCTGAACAATTTTTCATTTTTCCTGACAGTTAATATTCAAAGACCAAAATCTTAAGCTTGTAACATTTTTAAACTAGAATTTTTTATAAAAGGATTGAAATAATTTAAGATTAAAATAAAAAAAATGTTAAATTTATTCTTCCTGACAGTTATTTTAAGTCATAAAAATTCGCTGAACTTAGCAAGATTTTGTTCAAAATCTTATTTTGTATTTTACATTTTTACTTTAAAAGTTAATACTTTAAAATCAAATTTATTATATTAACTTTCTATAGATTCAATGAAAGTTATTTTGTTATATCTGCGAATTTAAAAAAAATAGTTAAACGGATGAGGAACTCCTCAACCCCTACCATAAGAAATGAACAAAAAATCTCTGGACCCACCACCGCTTGAGTTGCTTTGTAATTTAAATAGGTCCCTTTTCTCTTAAACTGAAACAGTAAAATTGTCACTGGCGGAATCAGTACTTTGAATTATCATCGACGAAACAGTAATTTTTCGACTTTGACTGTTTGAACCAGTAAGTGACTCAAGTAAAACAGCGTTACTGAATATATCAGTGATAGCAAATGATAGGCTCAACCAGTGATATAGGACTAAAAATGACCAGATGATTAAACCAGTGACGGAATTCTACTGAGTGAACCAGTGAAATCTCACTAATTGTCAGGGACTCGCTTCTAGCTGTTTCAAACCAGTGGGATTTCACTGGAAATTAGTAGGATTCCATTTTTTTTTTTCAAGATCTTAAAATTTTTTGTTATAATTAGATTTTTTCTGAAAAAGATGTTTCTACAATGATCGAACTATAGAACTTCCTTTTGCCAGTCGGTTGCTATCCTTTAAGCTACTACAGTGATTGAGAGAAGAATCTAGTTTTAGAAATACAAACATTATTTTTCCAGGTGTCACAAGTCAAATTTTTAAAGTAATCTGCATTATCACCAGAGAATAACAGAAATTCTTAACGCCTTCTTAGGATTCTTCTCTCGATCTCTCTAGTAGCTTAAGGGGAAATCATTAAACCGACAATAGGAAGATCTGTGGTTCGATTCCCAGCAGAGTGAAAGGAGATTTTTTTCTTCAGAATTTCTATTATTCTCTTATGATAATACAGATTCTTGAAAGATTGAATAATACCATTTTTACCACCACTCCAATAAGATACCAACAAAATATCAATCTTTCTTAAAAATTCACCTTCTTGGTTGTAAATTGAAGTATTCCAATGCAAAAATTCATTTACCTTGTTAAAAAATCATCTTTTTGGTTCAAATATTTTGTTCGAAATTATTTTTTTCAGGACTTTACATTTTATTTGAAAATCATTCATTTTTGTTGAGAAATACTTTTTTTTAACTAACAATGTAACTCTTTCACTTTCGGTTGAAAATTATTGTTCTTGCTCGAAAATCTACCATTTACGGTCAAAAATTCAACTTTTTGTTTAAAAATTAATCTTCTTTGGTTAAAGATTTAACAATCCTGTAGAAAATTAAACTATTTGGTTCGAAATTAACTTTTTTGTTGAGAACAAATATTTTTGGTTTAAATTGAACTATTTGGTTAAAAATTGATCTATGTTTACAAAAATTTAACTCTTTGGTAGAAGTCTAACTTTTTTGTATAGAAAATCATATTTTCAGGGTCCAAATTCTATCGTTTTGTAGATAATTTGTCATTTTGGCTTTATGATTAAATAATTTTGTTGAAAATTGACGTATTTTGTTAAAAAATCGTGTTCATTGGTAGGAAATTATTCTTCTTGCTCAAAATATAATCTTTTTGTTTAAAAATTTAAGTATTCCATTTGAAAATAAAAACTATTCTTTGGAGGTAAACATTTTTATCTTGCGTTCATTTTTTTGGTTAAAAATTCATTTTTTCACGATTAATCATTTTAATTGAAAGTTCAGCCCTTTTTACTCAAAATGTGACTAATTTGTTGAAAATTATTTTTTATCAGGTTTAGGATTAATTTTGTAAGCTAATAATGTGACTAATCCATTTTCTCTTAAAAAGCGATTACATTTATTGTAAATTGGTGATGGAATTCTACGGAGAGAACCAGTCAAATCTCACTGATTGTCAGCGACATACTTCTAGCTGTTTCAAACCAGTGGGATTTCACTCGAAATCAGTAAGATTCTACTGTTTTTTTTCAAGATCTTAGAATTTTTTGTTATATTAAAATTTTTTCTGAAAAAAGATCTTTTGCTTCGCTGGGAATCGAACCACAGAACTGCCGTTTGATAGTTGGGTGCTTTGCCCTTAAGCTACTACAGAGATTGAGAAAATTCTTTTTTTCAGAAATACAAGCATTATTTTTCCAGTTGTTACAAGTCAAATTTTTAAAGGAATCTGCATTATCACCAGAGAATAACAGAAATTCTTAAAGTCTTTGTAGGATTCTTCTCTTGATCTCTCTTGTAGCTTAAGGGGAAAGTGCTTGGCGGGCAATTGAAGGTTCTTTGCTTCGATTCCCAGCAGAGCAAAAGGTGATATTTTTTTAGAACAAATTTAATTCATAGCTCCTCCATCTAGTCTCTAAAAGACGATAAGACTTTTTGTTATTCTCTCATGATAATAAAAGTTCCTTGAAAGATTCATCAATACCATTTCCACCAACATTCCAATAAAATACCAAAAAAATATAAATCTTTCGAACTGGCAGGTGCAAACGGTTCCGAGAAATTGTCGCACTCCCATTCGTCCCTAGGGTGGCAGAGGGCGAAGGGCAGAAGGCCAATTTAAAAAGTGCGACCCAATGCCCGTAAACAATGGCCAATGATAAATAGGACGCATTCCCCACGCCATTATAATCTTATTGTTGTTCTTGCTACTCGTGTGCAGGTGGAAGCATTGACTCCTCAAGGAAGAAAGAGCGAGAGGGAAAATGACTCTTCGCTAGTGGGATAGTATACTGCGTTTATTGGTGGGGGTTGGCGGGAGGAGGAGGGGGTCGGAGGGGCAGGAGGGGGTCAGAAAAGGATTGGACGGCAAGGACGAGAGCGGGGTTAAGGATATAAACGAGTACGAGGAACCAGGGAACCGGGAACCAGAACCGAGAACCGACGACGCTGCACCAGAGTCGACAACTGCACGGGGTGCAGATGCCACCGCAGAGATACTGATTACAAACTCCATTCCATTTGTAACGAGGTCCATCTATTTTGGCGCCCGGAGACTTTGCGCGGCCTAGGTAGCGCCTGATTTTAATACGATATCCCTACATTATCATTCGTTTTCTGTCCTCCTGAGATACGCTGGCTCTTGTGCCATAAGTGAGAATGTATGGAGGGCAAAAAGAAAGGACTTTAATGTCTGACTACTGGTATTGAAATTTGAGATTTCAGATTATCGAGCACCATTCTGTCATGTCAAAATGCTCGGCTTGTATTTTACAAAGAGAAAAGCATGTTGAGGGCTGTAAAAGTATATGGAGGTTCGCAACGAATTCCTGAATTCCAAGTTGAAGTTTACTGAACTGTTCGTCAAAAAATAAGGAATTCGTTCTGTACTAAGAGGTCGTCAATTAATTATTTGAGGGGCGGGAGGGGGTCACGCTGAAAACTAAGTTAGCAAGAACGTGGGGGGGGGGGGGTCAGTGTAAAATCGTTACGAACTTAGATCACATTTAGCAAGTTTCATCATGATAAATTTTGAAGAAATATTTTTTTCTGATTGAAAAAAATGTCTACCCTTTGTTTTTCGCTTTAATTGTTCAATGTTTGGAATTAATCTTGTTTGGATAAAAATTCTACAGTGTGGTTAAAAATTTTATTATATTTTTGTGAATGCAAATATTATGTTTTGAGGTAAACTTTTTTGTTGACGATTAACTTTTTTTAAAGAACTATCATTTTAGTTTGGAGTTTATATTTTTTGTTTAAAATTTAACTATTTTGTTGAAAATGCGTGTTTTTTGGTAAAATTGGTTTTTTTTTAAATAACAATATAACTAGATCACTCAATTAGTCGTTTATTGGAAAGGTCAGTTACAATAAAAACAAACAACTGTTAGTTAAATGTTTCGGTCCTGAGTTTGGACCCTTTTCGGTAAATATTTTATTATAGTCAAAATCTGTAAGGCAAAATTAAAAATTGTATAACATGAGAACAAATACAATAAAAAATTAACAAAAAAGGAAGTTTGAATTTTTAAGTAATAAAATAAAATAAGTTAATGAATTAAATAAAAGAGAAATTACTCAAATTTGAGCATTTCATGGTGCGAAAAGTTTGTTTATAAAACAGATTAAATAACAATGAGATGGTTTACATTATTTAAATAACTGTGAAAGGCATACCTTTACAAAAAGTTCATTCCAAATATTTTAAGTCCGAGAAACATAACATTAATGATTCAATGTATAAAAATAAATTTATGTGACATTTACAGACATGATAAGCCGTGAAATTTATAAAAATTGTTTAAAAACATTTTTTTTATATTAATTAAAAACATTCTTCCAGGTTGGCAAGATTTTAAAGCCACAACCGGTCGCCAACCTGGCTGAACGTCTACTGAGGAAACAAACAATGAAAATGAAAGCTGAAAAGGCAATCAGATAATGAAATCTATCCATAAGTAATTCCAAATGCAATTAAAACCAGCAAGAAAACAGGAAAATTAAAAATGAAAATAAGAAGAATAAAATTTTATTTAAAATGATTTTATAGATTTCCGGGAAATTATTATTTCATAGCGTAAATTAACGGCTGCGATCCTTGTTGGAGAACAACTTTTTAGAGGTTTTGATTTTTTTTAAAATTGTCTTTATTTTATGGTGACGTCAAATCTGCTCAATTTTTTTAGATAAAGCTTCGATGAATGGACAAACAGTCAAATCTACAACATTCTTCTCTGGTTTTGTATTATTGGTAAGAGATTCAGAGTTATAAAAACGCAAAGTTCCTTTTTTTAAAGAGTCATTAATTAAATGTGAAGGGTATCTATTGTCTTTTGAGGTATCTATAATAACCTCTTACTATACCAATATTATGGCAGTTTGGATGAGATTAATTAAAATTTAGATATCTGCCCGACTATGTTTTCTTTTGAAACCAGTCAATTTTGATATAATTATTTTCACGGATAATTAATGTGTCTAAAAAACTAATTTTGTTTTTGTTTTCAATCTCAATGGTGAATTTTAGATTATTATTGTAGCTATTAAATTGATCCAAGATGATTTGTGTTTTATTTCGCGGAACCGCTGTGATAATATCGTCTACATATCGATAATAGAAAGGGAGGCAAAAATTTAGTGCATTTAAACAAGGCCTTTCCAATTTTTCCATGACTAAATTCGCTGCAGCCGGACACAGAGACAAGATAGACTGTCATTGACGTGACAATCATTTTTTCCAAAGATCTTATTCAAAATATTGAATATGTAAGACGCTAGATTATAGATGGGACTATTTATCGTGGAAACAATTAGTCTTAAAGGGTTATGAGTTTTATGAATCTTGGGTAAACCGTAAGCTCTTGGAGTGACGGATGTGTAACACCTCAAATCTTTAGCTTCTTTTTCAGTAAGATAGTTTTTATTTGACATAGTACTAATCAAATCATTTTTTTTTGCTTCAGTGGTAGAAGTATATTCAAATTTAGAAATCTTTTAAGTATTAGTGTCATTCAAAATATTCAACATTTTAGTTTTATAATCGGATTTTGACATGGCTACAGTAACATTGCCTTTATCTGCTTTTACCCGCGCAGAAATTTCCAAATGTTTGCCTTATTTCCGATTTGGGCAAGATCGGACACACAATTTTGTGGTTGTTAAATTTAGCGCCCTCTAGACCCGGCTTAACAGCCAAGCTTGCCAGTAGATGGCGCTCTATTAATTTCGGGGACTAAAGTGGGTTGACTCCAACTCGCCCAAGTTTCAATGTAAAGTGTCAAGCGTCAAAAATATTTAAATTATTATTTGTAAAAGTGACAAAATAAGTGGGAAAAAATGCCAAAAGTGAGCACAAGACGAGTGCGTAGGTATAGTATACTTCAAAATATTCCTGAATTACGTATTGAAGAGGTATGTCATAAACACATTTATTTCCACGTATTTTTAGGTGATTTGATACAATCAGAATGTAAATACGACCCTCTTATTTATATTCGCGTTTGTAAAAATAACTTAAAGAGCCGCACTGCGATATTATAATCCACTTATTTCAAAATAATTTTCCACAATTAATTTCAATATAGAAATTGAAAGCAATTTCAATTTAGAAATTAAAACCAAAAATATATTGGAAAATACTTAAATGGTTTATTATACACAAATGCTGGCTGTTATATTGCGTCGTTTGACTTTTTCCGTTTGGTCGAAAAAAAGTGTCTGACATACTCCAATTTTTTCATATCGCGATCTGTTAGATAACCTGATATTTATATTCTCAAGTTTCAGTTAAGGAGGTGATATATTTAATTTAAATATTATTTAATTCAAGAATCCCTTTTAACTGAGAGTATATGGACCGGATCGGGGCCAGGCATGGATATCTCTGGGCACAGCACGTGGGCCCCGATCGGGAATCGCGTTTCATTTCGATTGTGGCCCCGTCTAGATAGCCGAATTTGGGCCAAATTCTGCCCGATCCTGTTTCTATGGAAGCTATAAAATTAAAAACTTGAAAATCTTTGATTGACTGATCGCAACCTGAATAATTTGATCCCACTGACACAATATCAATAACATTTTCAGGGATATTTATGTTAGTGAGATTTTTAAACCATTTTTTACTGCATTGGAAATTATATTTTTTGCTTTTCTTTTCCTCCAACCAAAGAAACTTATTCATAGATTTCATTTTACATGTTAGTGGACTTAGCTTTTTTCCTTTGTAATGTAGACCATTCTTTCATAAGAGCCGCCAATCAATATCCATATGTGTCTTGCTTTATTTAATTCATTAATTTATTTTACTTTATTACATGAAAATTCAAACTTCGTTTTTCCTTTTTTGTTTATTTTTTATCGTTTATGTTCTCATGTTATACAATTTTTGATTTTGTCTTACAGATTTTGACTATAATAAAATATTTACCGAAGAGGGTCCAAACTCAGGACCGAAACGTTTAACTAACATTTGTTTGTTTTTATTGTAACTGACCTTTCCAACCGACGACTGATTGAGTGATCTAACATAAATACAAGGTTAAGACTGATTTATCAACAATATAACTATTCCATTTTTACTTAAAAATGAATCTCTTCTAGTTGAAAATTCATGCATTTTGTTGAAAATTCAACTTTTTTTATGGAAAAGCAATCTTTGTGAATGAAAATTCATCCTTTTGGATTAAAGATGCAACTGTTTGGGTATAAATTTATTTTCATTTGGTTAAAGATTCAACAATTTCGTAGAAAATTAACCAATTTGTTTGAAAATTAGCTTTTTTGGTAAGAAATGAAATTTTTTAGTTAAAAATTCAAACGTTTTGTAGATCATTTTTCTTCTTCTTTCAAAATTCAACAATTTTGTTGAAAATTAATTTATTTTGTAAGAAATTCATGTTTTCCTTTGTTGATTAAGAAAAAAATTAATCTTCCGGGTTAAAAAATAACCTTTTGTGTTTAACTCTTCTGTTCAAAATTCATTTGATTTGTTTAAAATGTAACTATTTCCTTCCAAATTATTTTTTTCTAATCCAGCTTCTAAGAATCCAGCTTTATCTATTCAATTTGGATCAATTGGATTAAAAATGCAACTGTCTGGGTCAAAATTAATCTGGTTTGGTTAAGGATTCAACAATTTGGCAGAAAATTAAATTATTCGGTTGAAAATTAACTCTTTTGTTCAAAAAAACATCACTACTTGGTTTGAAGTTTAATGAGGATGTTAAAAATTCAAATTTTTTCAAGTTTTACTTTCTTTGATGAAAATTCAGCTATTAAAAAAAAAATAACAAAAATTTTCCAGGTTGAAAAAAATCATCTTTTTTGTGAAACTCTCTTATTAAACTATTTTTCTGAATTTTTTGTTGCTGAAAATTAATTTTTTTAATGACAATGTAAATAATCCATTTGTAGTTGAAAAAGGATTAAGGAATGTAAAAAAATATTTATAGTGAGGATTAATATTTAACCAATTAGTAGATCATTCCTGCCTTTGGCTTTCAATTCAACATTTTTGTTGAAAATTAACGCAGTTTGTTGAAAATTCGTATTTTTTGGTAAAAATTGATCTTCTTGCTGAAAAATTAATATCTTTGATTAAAAATTTAACCATTTGGTTGAAAATGTATAATTTTTAGTTAAAAAATCAAGTAATCGGTTGACAGTTGAACGAGTTTATTAAAAATTTTATTGGCTGAATTTTCATCCTTTTTTATTCAAAATGCAAAAGTTTGGGTCTAAATTAATCTGGTTTCGTTAAAAATTTGAAGATTTAATAGGAAGTTCAAATATTCAGTATGAAAATTAACTTTCGTGCTGAAATTTTTTTTTTAAATTGAACTATTTGGTACAAAATTAACTTTTTTGTAAGAAAATTATATTTTTGGGTAGAAAATTTAACGGATTAGTGGATTATTTATCCATTTGGCTTTAAAGTTCAAAAACTTCTTTAAAGATTGATGTTCTTGGTTAAAAATTCGTTTTGGTACAAAATAAATCCTTTTGGTTAAAAATTTGTATACTCGGTTAAAAATTCATAGTTTTTGAATATTTACTTCTTTGATTAAAAGTTAAACTTTTTGTTGAAAACTTGTTATTCTCTTCTTTAAGAAACATTAATTTTTTATCTAAAAAGTTCACTATTCCATTTTTGTTTAGAAATTTATCATATGTAAGTTTAAAATGCATGTATTTTGTCGAAAGTTCGTTTTTCAAAACTAAAATTAAAAATTAAGTTTTTGGATAATTCAATATGTGTATTTCGACTTGAAATATTAGGAATTCAAACTGTTTCATATGCTTTAAAGAAATTTCGTTGTATTGAAAAATTCTGAAAAAATTTAAAGAACTTCTTCAGGCAAAAATTATTAAAGGACAGGTAGGGTCAAAAATTAAAAAATTAAATTAAATAAAAAATTCTAGAATTTGAAATCATTAAAAGTAAAAGAGTAGAAGTCTTATTAAATTCACCTCTGTTTTCGAAAAAAATCTTAACACCAGTGTAAATAAAAAAATATTTTTTGGTTTCGTGAAAACATTCAGCTACCAAAAATATAGCAAGTTTTTTTTCTTTTTTGATTTTGCTATTTATTGAAATATTCTTTATAACTTGTGGACAAAAGATTCTCAGAATATTTTTTTTTCTATTTTTTTTAAATATATTTTTTTTAATTAATTAATTATGTGTAGGCTTTCCAAGCGTAGAAAGATAATTAAAAAATTCTATTCAATGCTCAATTCTAAATTTTAAATGGTAAAGAATTTAATTTAACCAAAAAGACAAATTTTCAATTAGGAAGATTCATTCTCTTTGAAAAAAGACAAATTTCTTAATAAATTATATAAATTTTTAATTAAAATAGGTTAATTTTTATTTAAAAATGTATATTTTTATCGAAAAATGTGATAGTGACAGTTTCAGTGAAAAAATTAATTGTCAACGAAATAAAAATAAAATTGTTAGCAAAATACTCGAATTTTTTACCAAACAGATGAATTGTGTTCTAAACTCATGAACATAAAAACGAATCTAGAATGTTGATTTTTAAATCAAGTAGAATTATTGTTTACGACAAAAAATGATTTATCAACAGCATACATGCATTTTCAACCAAATACTTGGGGTTTTTACTAAAACGAGGAAATTTAAAAAAAAAAACAGTTTTATTTTTACATTAAGAAAAGAATGATATTCAACCATAAGTGGAATATTTATATTAACAGTGAAAAAATTAATTTTAAACCAAAAATGAAAAGAATTTTCAACAAAATAGTTATATTTTCATCCTTGTCAGGTATGGCCACGGTCTGGCTTTGTCTAGAATGTCTAGTCTGGAAGATCAGATGTGGCCCAGGTCTAACTCTATCGAGACCTACTGGTCTGGAATGTTTGGTCTGGCCCAGGGCTGGCGCTGCACAGTTATACAAGAACAATGATTGTTCTAACTTGTATCTGGAAGGACTGGTCTAGCCCAAGACTGTTTCTGATCAGCTATCTCAGAACAAAAAAAATTGTAAGTTTGTTAAGAAAATTTTTCCTTGACATATTTTGGAAAAGTTACAGGGTATCTCATGTGATTGAAAATAAAAAAAATGGCACTAGAACAAACAATTTTTCCTCATCAGCTTGATAATCTGGTTTGGTCCAAATTTGGCGCTAAATAGCTAAATACATGGTTAAAAAATATATTTTTTAAGCCATTACAAAAATAAAGGAAGTTCAGTTAGTGGCTGACAGACCCCAAACAGGAGATAATCAGCCATCAGCTGTAATTAATTAATAATTACAAATAATCACAAAAAATAATAAATATAAATGTACTACAGGTTCATTTCGGCCAGAGAGAGTATGTTTGTAAATACACTAAAGATTCCCATATTTTCAAGCCCCATTAATGCCCAATTATGATGTAACATCTTTCATTCAAAATAGAAATACTGGTCAGGGCCTTTTCCGCGCCCCGTTTGAAAATTGGCTAAGTAGGGCAATTTCTGAAAGGATACTGGTATAAGATGAGAAATCCCTTGAAGATAGTTTGAAAGGAGGAAAATGATAGTCTATTCTACCTACACATTCACTTACAATATGTAATTTCTCTGTGTGAGAAATTATATATATGTATTTGAATGCCGTTTGCAAAGCACATCGGAAAGGGGGCGTGGGGATCTTCCCCATTGGTTCACCATCCGAGTAATGGTTGCTTGCATTAGCTACTCCAAGAATCGTGGGGCCCTGTGGGGCCTTAGGCGAGGGCCCGATATACCTCAGCAGACCTCCAAGTACTTTTACGGACAATCCATGTACTTGCTTTGCCTATACACTTAAACTACAGCACAGGTCAACTTATACGCATTTCCGTTTCTGTAAGCAAAATTATACGTTCCACTCGAGGGGCTTGTTTTAAGGAAAAAATTGGGCTGCATGAGGTTCCTGCAGTACTATCAAATATATTTTTCTTTAAGTGAAATTAAAAGAGTACTAAAACTTCAATGTAATTACTTGAGAACAATTTTCTTTTAATATATTTGTATTTTATTTAGTGTTAAAAAAGTTTGCTTTTCAAATTTTTCGTGGGAAGATGAAGCATTCTGATTGGGTCAGCGTTGGAAGTAAAGATCAGTGTGATTAATTTCAATATAAATCAAATTAACTTTTAAAGTTTTTTGTAGCGAAAGGGCACAGAAAGGAAAAGAGGGGGAACAAGGAGACAAGAAGTAGCGGTAATGAGGGAAAGCCATTAGAGAAGAAAGTAGGGCGAGTGAGCGTAGAAAAAGTAAACGAAAAAAAAGAAAGTTGGAAAATTAAGGGAAGGTAAAGAATGTGAGCATAAGGAAAAATTTAAGAAATGAGGAGAGGTCAAGTAGAGAAAATAAGCGAAAGGAAAGTAGTTGAGAAAATAGGATGGCAAGTATTGGAAGTAAAGGAAAATACAGGATGGTAATGAAGATAACAGTAACAAAAGTTTGACTAATTAAGGAGAGAGGTGGGTGAAGGGAGTGGAAGTGAACTCGGGAAAATGAGGGGACCAAGCAGGGGTAGTAAGTGAAAGTAAGGTGAAGTCATCTGAAATGATTTAATTGGAAATGAGGAGAAAGTAGGAGATGTGATAGCGAGTAAAAGAAAAAAAAGAACTAAGGAAGAAGGAAAGTAGAAAAAAAGAATAGGTGTGAAAGTATGGGAAGTGAAGGAAAAGAAGGGTAGGTGAAGGAGAAGATATTTGAAGAAGTGTGAAGAAATTAGGAGAGGGAAATATGTGAAGGAAAATGGAAGGAAAAATTAAAAGAATTAAGAGGAAATTAGAGAGATAAGGGAAGGTAAGTAGAGAAAGTGAGGAAAATTAAGGAGATATTAATTAGGGAAAGTAAGGAAAGTTTGGAAAAATGAGATGAGGGAAAGTAAGGGAAATGAGTGAAGTTAGCGGAAATAAGGGAAAAGAAAGTAAACAAATTGAGGGAAGTGAGAGAAAATGAATAGAAATGAAGAGGAGGAGGGGAGGGGAAGTGATTACTGTGTTAGGGAAGTAGGTAAACAGGAGTGTTAGTTGGGGAAGCGAAGAAAGGGAGAAGTATAGGAGGACCAAGTTGTGAAGGGAGGATCGTGAAGTGAGGGGAGGGAAATAGAGGAATGTAAGTGTGGTATGAATGGGGAAGAATGGAAGGAGAGATTCTAAAAATGAATTAAATGAACATTCGCCTGTTTTTTTTCCTAGCAAAATTCTCCGGAATAACTGATGATGGATAACACGTAAAACTACGTGACAAACGGAAGAGAAAAATGAGAGTGACAGGTAAAACGCCAAATTGACAGCTTGTCATGGCCCACGTATGCATGGGCAACAAATTTTATGAGAAATTCCTAAAATAAAAAATTCAGTGCTTAAATAAACGATTGGACGTGTGGAAATCCGATAAATTATAGCCAAAGATATCGCTGAAGAAATAATTGCCTCGAATCAATCTTTCTTTAAAAATAATCTTTTTTGATCCCCTTAGACTTTTTCTATAGTTACCAGTAATAATTCTAAGGCTGTTTATGATTAGAAAATAATAAACAATTACGTTATTGTTGTAAAGAATTATTTTTTTATTTATAAATCTAAAAGGAAATCTTTTCTTTCTCATGTAATTTACAACGGAGGATCCATTAAATCATACAAGAGCAAATTAAGACAGAAGTAAGAACCAATTTAGTCAATTTGCAATGTAAAGATCGTGCACGTGATCTTCATTTCAATGAGGACGAATTAAAATCATCTACATTCGAGAGTAATTAGTGGAGTCACGCGATCTTTGATCTTCCTTTACAAAGTAGAAGGTGCATAACATCAATTGTGATTCATATTTTTTAATGGGGTTTCAGATAGATTTATTATAAGAGATAAATTTTCACAAAGAATTCTTGAAACTTGGTTTGATTTTTTTACCTATTTTTATACACTTTTCATTTTAAAATAATTTGTAGGCACTTTTTAAAGACAAATTCACTATAGTTATTTTTTAAAATGAAAATATATGTTGTTAAAAATGAAACGATTTTCATGAAAATTGATCTATTTTGCAGAAAATTGATTTTTTCCATTCCAATCATTTATGATTGAGAAAGTATAAGAGTTTTTCGAAATTTGACACAATCGTCGACGTTTTATAGATTTATATTATATAAAGATATGCCCTCATGATACAGTACACAAAAAAAATTTTATAAACAAATTATTTGCTGAAAATGTGTGTTTCTATCATTTTCAATAATTTAACGCTTTTCAAAGTTATATTGCAAGAAATTTAAATAGAAACAATATTTTTATGAAAAAAATTCTGTTAAAACTATTATTGTTAATATTATAAACAAATGTAATAAAAAATGCATTATTCAGGTATTTTTCATCAGAAAAATGCGTTTCTTTATGTCAATTTTTTTCAATTTGGAACCTCATGATAATTTTAGAAGAATTCATAATTCGTTGATAAATTTTATAATTTTTTCCACAAATTTAATAAACAAATGAATTATTCGGGCATTTTTCGACGAAAAAACTCGTTTTTTTCAAAGTGAGTCATTTTAATTTGAAAAAATGACTTGAAAAAAAACGAGTTTCTACGTCGACAAATGCCCGAATAATGAATTTTTAAATTAAATTTGTTTAGCAAAAACATAAAATTTATCAAATAATTATTAATGTTACTGAGATTATCACAAAGATCCCAATTAAAAGGACAGATAAAGAAAAAAATGAAATCTTCCGTCGACCAATGCCCAAATAATGCATTTATTAAATTTGTTGAAAAAATCATAAAATTTATGAAATAATCTTGAATCTTGCTGAAATTAACACGATGTTCTTAACAAAAAGAACTGACATAAAAAAAACGAATTTTTCGTCAACAGATGCCCAAATAATGCATTTATTTATTAAATTTGTTTAAAAAACTAAAAAAATTATCAAATAGGGATGGATGTTGCTAAAATTATCATAAATTTTCCAATTAAAAGGACTAGCATTAAAAAAACTAATTTTTCCGTCGATAAGTGCTCGAAGAATGCATTTGTTTATAAAATTTGTCGATAATTTTAACAAGAATAGTCTTAACAGAATTTTTTTCATTAAAATATTGTTTCCATTTAAATTTCTTATCATATAAGTTAAAAACGTTATATTATTGAAAATGATAAAAAAACACATTTTCAACAAATATTTGGTTTACAAAAAATTTGGCTTGTTTATTGTATCATGATCGAATATCTTTACATAATATTAATCTATGAAATGTCGGCGATTAAAACAATTTTCATATTATTGACGAGCACCGGGAACGTCAAATAGAAAAAATTGTCAGTTTTTTCGTAATATTAATTTATTTGTAACAAATTTGAAAAACTCAATTAAAAATCAGGTTTGACAAATTTCTTTAAAATTTTAGCAGCTTTAAAAAAAATGTTGATCGTTCCCCAGGTTCAGCTGGAATCGTGTTGAAAAAATGCGTTTCTGCTTGAAAAATGATTTTATTTCTTAAAAATTCATCTTTCTGGTTGATAACACAACCATTTCGTTATAAATTCATCTTTTTATCTGAATTAAACTAGTTTGAAATTTGTTGTAGTATGTTAAAAATTAATCTTTAGAAATGAAAATTTGACATTTCTATTTCCGGTTCAAAAAATATCATTTAATGATAAAAATTCAAATACTTCAAAATCATCCGTCTGGGTTGAAAATGAAAGTATTTGGTTGCTATTGTAACTGTTTGGTTCAAAATTATTGTTTAAATTCGTCTTTTTGGGTAGGAAATGCATATCGTTAAGTTAAAAATTTGAATTTTTATTCTAATTCTATTTTGTTTAAAAACTCATTTTTTTTTGTCAAAAATTTCAGCTACTTGATTGAAAGTTATACTACTTTTTCAAAAATTCACTTTCTTGGATGGAAATTTATTTATAAAAAATAAGGTCGTCTTAAATTTAACTATTTGGTTAAACTTTAAACTATTTTTATAAAAAATTAATTTTTTGGTAGAAAAACAACTTTTTTGAAAATAAAAAAACAAATTTTCAGAGACATAAATCTGCTTGCCTAAAATTTCATTTTTCTGGTCGAAAGCTAAACTATTCAGTTAAAAATCGATCCTTTTCAGTTCAAAATTTAGTTGCTTGGTTGAAAGTTCAAATATTTTATTAAAAATTTCTTTTTTTTCAAGTCTGATTTTATTTGTTGAAATCTGAACTATTCCATTTGGAAAAATTAATCCTTCGTTTTAAAAAATGATGTTTTGTTTTGAACTCCTTTGATGAAAATTCGTTCTTTTAAGATTAAACTATATAATTGAAAAATAAAGTTTTTGTTAAAAATTAATATTTTCAATCTAAATTTAACTAGTTGATTAAATGTTAATTTTTTTAAAACTTTTTTTTGTTAAAAAATAAAGTTCTGTGTCAAAAGTTTAACCATTTTGTAGATGATTTGTCGTTTTGGCTTTAAAATTTAAAAATGTGGTTGAAAATTATAGGATAAAAATGTTCTTGCTGAGAAATTTGTCTTTGAAGTTGAGAATATAGATATTTTGTTAAAAATTCGTATTCTTTAAACATTCAGCTCTTTGGTTGTAAATTAAAGTTTTCCATTTAAAATAATTCATCTACCTTGTTGAAAATCATCTTCTGGGTTCAAATATTTTGTTAGTAATTATTTTTTTCAGGATTCATCATTTTAGTTGAAAATCATACATTTTCAATGAGAAATACTGGTTTTTAACTAACAATGTAACTCTTTTACTTTTGGTTGAAAATTATTGTTCTTGGTTGAAATCTTACCATTTTTGGTAAAAAATGCAACTTTTTGC
Source organism: Belonocnema kinseyi (assembly GCF_010883055.1). Taxonomy (NCBI): domain Eukaryota; kingdom Metazoa; phylum Arthropoda; class Insecta; order Hymenoptera; family Cynipidae; genus Belonocnema; species Belonocnema kinseyi. Next base: position 33,963,806 of record NC_046663.1, on the reverse strand, counting down.
TTAAAAATTAATTTTTTTTGGTTAAAGATTGAACAATCCAGTAATAAATTAAACTATTTGGTTCAAAATTGGCTTTATTGTTAAAAATTTATATTTTTGGGTTAAATTGAACTATTTGGTTAAAAATTGATTAAAAATTGATTCTATCATTTTTAAGATAATTTGTCATTTTTGCTTTAAAACTAAACAATGTTGTTGAAAATTGACGTATTTTTTTTAAGAATCATGTTTATTGGTAGAAAATTAGTCTTTTTGCTCAAAAAATAATTTTTTTGGTAAAAAATTTAACTATTGCATTTGAAAAAAATTAATCTTTCGAGTTAAAAAATTATCTTTTGCGTTAAACTCTTTTGTTAAAAATTCGTTTTTTCATCATTTATCATTTTAGTTAAAAGCTCATACTTTCTTGCTAAAAATGGAACTAATTTATTGAAAATTCATTTTCATCAGGTTTAGAATTAATTTTCAAAACTAATAATGTGACTAGTCCATTTTTTGTTAAAAAGCGACCAATTTTATTATAAACTGGTATTTTATAGTTAAAAATTCATGTCTTTTGTTAAAAAATCGTATCTTTTGGTGTAAAATTAATATTCCTTGTTAAAAATTCATCTTTTTTGTACCGAAGCGCAAATTTTTGTTTCTAAATTATTATAGTTTGGTTCAGAATTTAAAAATTGGGTAGAAAATTAAACATTTCGATTGAAAATTAACCTTTTGTTGAAAATTTATATTTTGGGTTTGAATTTAATTATTTGGTTAAAAATTAAATCATTTATCTCAAAAGTTAACTTTTTGGTAATAGAGTTGAATCTCTGATAAAAGGGTCAAATATTTCAAGTGTCTCGCTTTTAAATCGATAGTTCTATTTTCAATTAATTAATACAGTTTTAGATTCCTTTTCATATCAAAATAACTCCCCTAAAATATTTTTGTAATAAAATTTTTTTTTATTAAAGTCATTAATAATCAAAGTTCTTGATAATTTTTTTGTTGTTAAAAAATAGATTACTCGCGAAAGGTTAATCGAAATTTAATAATTGAGTTACGAACATTTTTGTTACGAAGTGTGCTTTATGCTAAAAAATTATTCGGTGGTAAAAAAAATTTTTTCATTGTAAAAATAATCGTTTGTTTTAAACAATTTAAAATTAATTAAACTTTTCTGCCTGTGAAATAATATTTCAACATGCCAATAGATTCTACAATCTCTTCCGAAAATTTTAATGAATTTTTTGTGAACAAATTTAGTAGTTGGTATTTAAATTAAAAATCTCCATTATTTTAAATACCAAATACTAAATTTTTGATTGAAAATTCATTTTTTTTGTTTAAAATTCAACTACTAGGTTGAATGTTTGAACTGGTTTGTTAAAAAATACTTTTTTGGTAGAAAATTAATCTTCATGGTTGAAAATTTCACTATACTTTGTTGAACATCAAACTGTTTTATTTGAAAATTCTTTTTTTTTGTTTGTTGAAGCTTCAATGGCTCACTTAAAAGTTCATCTTTTTGTTAAGAAAATTAATTTTAAGTTGAAAATCGTTATTTTTTTAAAAATTAAAAACTAATCTTTTCAGTGATAATTTGACTATTCAATTTTTTTTTGGAATTCGCATGCTTTTTATATGAACATTTATCATTTCAGTTTAAAATTCGTTTCATATTGTACTTAATATGATACCCACAATAATTTCATTCAAAATAATTTATTACCCAATTGTTCCCATATTTCTTGGCTTAAAGTTGATCCACTTTATTAAAATATTAATTTTTTTTAATGATGCTCAATTTTTTAAATTGAAAATTAATCTATTTTGTGGAAAAGTGAAATATTTCGATAATATTATTTTTGTAAATTAACCTTTTTAACTGAAAACTGAACCATTCAACTTTTGGTTGAAAATCGATTTTCTTTAGTTGATAGCGGATCTATTTGGTTAAAAATTCATCTTTTTAGTAGAAAATAAATATTCTTGGTTGAAAATTCATCTTTATGATTAAAAAATCAACTATACCCAGATAAAAATTCAACCACTTAACTAAAAATTTATTTTTACATCAATATCATTTTATTTCAAGATTATTGTCATATTGTACTCAATATGATACCCGCGTGCGTCCGAACGTGCTCGACCAGCGCTGGAGGTCGGAATGCGGTCACAAAAAAATCATTAACTTTTTAAAGAGTGCAAAATACAAACTTTTTTTCACCAAAATTTTCGAAAGAGATTGTATAAAATAATGGAAAGTGGAAGAATTCTTTCACAGGCGGGGAAGTTTAATTAATTTTAGATTGCTTAAACCAAACGATTATTTGAACAATAAAAAAATGTTTTTTACTACCGATCAATTTTTAAGCGTGAAGCGTACTTCTCAGAAAATTTTCATAACTTTATTATTGAATTTCGATGAACCATTCGCGAGTGATCTATTTTTTTTTAATTATCAAGAACTTTGATTGTTAATAACTTAAAAAAAAATGTTTTGCAAAAATTTTTTATGGAGAGCTATTTTAATATCAAAACAAATTGAAAACTGTATAAATTGATTGAAAATAGAACTATCGATTCAAAAGTGGCACACTTGGTTTATTTTTACCCATAATTAAGTGAGGACTTCAAGATAATCAAGTTAAAATTCATGTGATTATTAGGCTTAAGCTCTAGGATCGTCAAATTTGCACTCTAGGATCGTTAAATTTACCCTCTAGGATACAAAAGTTAACCGTCAAATTTTGACACTCCACGGATGGCACGCTACCCCATTTAGGGTACAGTCCCATTGTTAAAGCTCAAATATATTCAGTTTGACACTCTGAATGTTTAGACTGACTAGCCATTTTTTTCGTGTAGCTTATGGTCCCTAAGGATAAAGTAATTTTAACGTGACGATATGTAAGTCACTCTGCTCATTCTGATTCACATTCTTTTAGAACCCCTTATGTCGTGCGTGGTCAGAAATTGGGTTTTACGCTCGCGCAAGTCCGATAATTAGCGGACTCTTGACTAAATTACTTTGGTCCCACGAAGGGCCCCATATGCCGGCCCAACGCACTAGAGATTAAAATCTCTCGGTACTCCTGTCTTTTTCTGTCCCTGTCTCTCCTGTATTTTTCTGTCCTTGTCTCTCCTGCGCAAAGTCCACTCTACGTGCTTTATGGCATTACACGCCGAGTGAACCGACTTGAAATACAATTTCAACGTATACAGGGTGTGGCTCCAAAAATTTCATATTCAGGTCGGGTTGCTTCAAAACTGTCTTGTGAGATTTCAGGGAAAAATATAATATTTTCGGATCATAAAGTAAGGGCTACAAAAAAAAAATAGGCTGAAAGGCTACTTTGAAATATTTATCTTCTCTACACTTTCCGCATGTGAGATTTTTTTGCGTTTTTTTTGGTGCGCGTGTTATGGCGGGCCGAAAAAACTAAAAATGGTACAACGTTTCAAAAGTTTCTGTGTAAGATTTCTAACAATTTAATTTTTTTTTAGTTTCTCATCATTAGGCAATTCGATTGAAAATTGTCAAATTTTTAAAAGCTTTTTGCGGTAAAGTTTACAGAAATTAACTACCGCAGACGAAAAAAAAAATGATAAAAGGTTTCTCATCAAAATACAATATTTAAAAAAAATTAAAAAATGCAATTTTGTACATTTGTACCCATATTTTAGAAAAAATTTATTTCTTTTTGATGTTTTTTTTTTAATAAACCAAGTGAACACGCAGAAATTTTTTAATGCATAACCAAATTTTTGTTTCTTTTTCTATAAATCCTGAAACATGAGCTCTGTTTACGGAAGATCCGTAAAAAGACGTTTACACAGGATCGATAAAAAAAAGAAAAAATTTTTCTTTGAAATTTAACATTTAAAACAATCTACGAATTATGCACATTCGTTTATTTGTTCATAAAGTAGCAAAAACAATATTTTAATTTAAAATATTGTTTTTTGCTCTTTTAATAAACTAAGGAAACCCGTAAATATTAAAAAATTTTTTTTGGATCCCGTTTAAAAATGGGTCATGTTTCAGTATTCGTAAAAAATAGAAAAAATGAATTTAAAAGTCAGAAATATGAACGAGTTTCCTTAGCTTATTAAAAACAGCATAAATAAAGAATAATTTTCAGTCAAATACTGTAATTTTGAACTAAAAAACATCAATTTTTCTCAAAAAATTTAATCTCCAATTGAAAAAATTAATTTTTTACGAAAAGGAAAAAATAATTTTCAAGAAAATACTAAAATTTTGGAACAAAGAGAAGAATTTTTAACTAAAATTATGCATTTCCAACAAAAAAATGAATAGTTAATAAAGTAGTTCAACTTTTAAATACGTAGTTCAATTTTCGACCGTAAAAAATGTGTGACCAAAAAGATAAATTTTTAATCCAAAAGATTAGTTTTTTATCAATTAAACCGGTTTAAGAAAAAACATAAGTTTTTAACAAAAAATAATACATTTTTAACCAAATATTTGAATTTTATACTAAAGTAGTTGAAATTTTGACTCAAGCAGACGAATTTACAAGAAAACTGTAAAATTTCCGGCATAAAAATTACATTTACACAAAATTGTTAAATTTTTTACAGCAAAAATGGATTGTAAAAAAATAATTCAAATTTCACCCCAACAGATATGGTTTGACTAGAATAATCAATTTTAAACTGGAATAATTAAATTCTAAGACAAAAATAAAAATACGCCAAAAAACAACGATTTAAAAAAAAGTTAAATGATCAATCAATAAAAATGATTTTTAGAAATGAAATTTAATTTTGAATTAATTGTATGATTGACTAAAATATGAATTTTAAATAAAAAAGATGACATTTTCTAACAAGAAAATTGCTTTTTACTGAAAAGAAGAACTTTTGAGAACATGTATACATTTTCATAAAGAAAATCAAATTCTCACAAAGAATGGAATATTTTATTGGAATATTTTAATTTTTATTAAAAAAAGTTATTTTCAGTAGAACAAAAGAACGAATTTTCAACAAATATTATTATATTTTCCACTTAAAGGAAAAAATTCATAAAAAAGCAGTCAAATTTTCATGGATGAAAATTTATTTTTGATCAAGCCTGTAGCATTTCCTACATGGTAGATAAATCTTTCACCAAATAGTCGAACTTTCAACCAGAAATATTCGGTAGAAAATTCATGTTTTTTAGTTTAAAATCCGAGTAAAACTTCATAAGTTTGGTTTAAATTGGAACTGCTTGGTTACAAATTATTCTGTTTTAGTTGCTCATTAAACTATTTCATTGAAAATTATTTTTTTTTCTTTGGAATTGGTTGTTGGGAGTTTGAAGTTGGGAGGTGGGAGTTAGGAATTGGGAGTAGGGTTTTGATAGTTGGGTGATTCGATTTGGGAGGTAGTTGTTGGAAATTTGGAGTTTGGAATTGAGAGGTGGGAATTTGGAATTGGGAGTTGGGTGTTTGGAGTTCGGATTTATCGGATTTGTTAATAGATTTGGTAATAGTTCAGATTTGGCAGCTTGGTTTTTGTAATTGGGAATTGGTTCTTTCAAGTTCGGAGTTCTAGGAGTTGGAAATTGGTAGTTGGGTGTTGATATTTCGGATTTGGGAAGTGCGAATTAGGATTTGGGTGTTAGAAATGTTGTGTTGTGGTTTGGGAGTCAGGTGTTTGGATTTCGGAGTTTTGGGAGTTATGAGTTGGGAGTTGGGTGTTTGGAGTTCGGGGCTTTGGGAGTTGATTGCAAGGATTTGGATGAAGGGCATGGGTAATTTGGGGTTGGGTGTTTTGAGTTCGGAGTTCTGGGTGTTGAGAATTGGGAGTTGGGTGTTTTTATTTGGGAGTCGCGTATTTAAAATTCATAGTTTTAGGAGTCTTAAGTTGGAAGTATAAATTTCGAATTGGGAGTTGAGAATTGGGAATTAGGAGATGAGTGTTCGATGTTGGGTGTTAGTTGTTGGAAAAAGGAAATTGAAATTTGTGAGCTGGGTGTCGGGAGTTAGAAGTTAGTAGGTAAGAGTTAAAGACTAGGATTTGGGTTTTGGAAGTTGCTTGTTGCGATTTGGGAGGTGCGTGTCGTGAGTTAGAAATTAGGAGTTCGGAGTAAGGAGATGGGAATTGAGAGTTGGTAATTGAGAATTGGGTGTTGCGATTTATGAGTTGGGTATTTGGATTTCGGATTTTCGGGAGTTGGGAAGTAGAAGTTGGGTGACGGCTGTTGGCATTTTGGAGTGTGAATGTGGGAATTGAGACTTTAGTGTTGGGATTTGGATATTTGGTAATGCGATCTCGGAGTTGGATGTTGAGAGTTCGTGGTTTTGGAAGTTGGTATCTGGAAAATGAAAGTTAAGAATTAAGAGTTGGATGTTTGGATTGTGGAATTTAAAGGTTTGAATTAGGAATCGGAAGTTGGGTTTGGGAACTTTAAGTTTGAATTTGAGAATTAGGAGTTGGGATATTAGAGTTAGGAGTTGGGTGTTGTGAATCGGGATCTAGGACTTATGTGTTTGGCAGTTGGGTGTTGGGTGTTGGTGTTCGAAGTTGGGAGATAGGAGTTAGGGATTGGGAGCCGGTTGTTGCGATATTGGAGTTGGGAATTGCGAGTTGAGAATTGGTAGTGGGGAACTTGAAGTTCAGTGTTGGGTTTTGGGAGCTTAGAGTTAGCAGTTGGTAGTTAAGTTTTTGGAGTTCGAAGTTTTGAAAGTTGAAAGCTGAGAGTTAGGTGCGGATAGTTCGAAGTTAGGAAGCCGGTGTTGGGAATTTGGAGTTAGGTGCTCCGATTTGGAAGATAGGTGTTGGGTGTCAGGATTTCAGAGCTTTGGGTATTCGAAATTGGGTGTTGGGTGTTGGGAGCTCGGAATTTATTTATAATGGACAGGACAATTATATTTTTCATTTAATTTATGAATTTTCCTGTCTTAAACAAATGAAAACTATCAGTGTTATAAACTATATCTAACTTTTTCATATGGGTTTGAAGTTGAGTGTTGGATTTGGGAATTGGATTTTGGGTCTTGGGAGTTAGGAATCGGGAGTTGGGAATTACTAGTTGGGAGTTAAGATTTTTCCCCACTCTCCCTTCTTGGAATAAAAAGCGACAGACGGACACTTGAACTTTTTGTCCGAAGCTAGGAAACCCTAAAAAAATTAGTTTTTAACCATTGAATGAAATTCGCAGCAATCTAATGACCCATTATTCCTGTCTCTGATCAAAGAAGTCCTAACTCCTCTTGGACATTTTTTTACTTCCAGAAAGAGTGAGCCAACTTGCATGGATTGTTGTTTTTTTCTGTGAAATTGCTTTATTCCGTGGATAATTCAGATGGAATCACGCAATTCAGAAAAAACACAATGTCGTAGAGTACGTGTTAATCACAGGGTTATTTTCTTTTAATTCGAGTCCGTATAGGTATCCATAGACACATCGGTTGTGCGCCCGCGACGCAATGCGTCGTGATCCAGATCGGAGGGGATCTTTATCTTCTTTTACCTGGATATATATGCGTTGGTCATGCTTCAGTCCCTGTAAAAACCGTCTCACCTGGTTCCTTCTGCTGAACCCACCCGTCCACTCATCCTTTTCCCTTCCTTTTCGAATCACTTTTTTTTTACCAAGACATGCTCTCTTTAAATATTCGTTCATTCAAAAACAATTTGTTGGAAGGAAATGGACTTGGTTTACTGAAAAAAATGGTTTAGCTGTCCCAGCTAAAGTTTTAGCTGGATTTTTTCTTCCAAGAAAATATGGCTGTGGAATCTAAATTCTTAGCTGTTTTAGCTTAATTTGCAATCTAGAAATTATCGAACTGATTTATCTTGATTATCTCTAGATGGCAATTTTAGCTAAAACAGCTAGAAATTTAGGTGGCACAGCTATATTTTCTTGGAAGACAAAATCCAGCTAAAAGTTTAGCTGGGACAACTAAACAAGTTTTTTCAGTCTTGTACAAACCATTTAATTAATTTCATATTGAACTTGTCGAAATCTATTATTATTGAAGTATTTCTGAACCTACTGATCTCACGGAATTGTTTATGGTTGAAATATATTGTTTTCGATTGCGAAATATGAGAAATCTATCTTAAAAAAATTTCCAGAGGAGATAGATTACATCGGATTATTTTTGATAATCTTGGACAATCTCTATATACAGAATTACTCCGGATTATCTTACATTACTCTAGATTGTATAGGATGACTTTTAACTAAATAAGATTAAATTTTCATCAACAATAAAATAGTTACATTTACAATTTAAAAAATAATTTTTTACAACAAAAAAGCGAATTTTTCACAATCCAGTTAAATTTTCGAGTTGAATTTTAAGCCAAAAAAGATACATTTTTAACCAAAAATTTAGTTTTCTATCAAAAAGACTAATTCTTAATAAAATACATCAATTCTCGATTACTAAATTAATTGTTAGCAAATATACAAATTTTTTATTTTAAAAAATGACATTTTCAGAAAAAATTTAAATTTTGTACAAATTTGATTAATTTCAACCACGTAATTAATTTTTCAACCAAAAACATATATTTTCGACTTTAAAGATTCGATTTCGACCAAGCAAGAGATATTTCAACCTAAAAAGAAGAATTTTGAACAAAATAAATGTATTTTGAACAAAGTAGTTGAATTTTAAACTAAAGCGATCAATTTTCAGACAAATAATTTGGTTTTATTCTGAACTAAAAAAATTAATTTTTTACTATAAAAAATAAATTTCTACTAAATAGTTCAATTCTCAACCAAAGATATCTGATTTCAACTTAAATAATGAATTTTGAAATGTAATAATTTATTTTCCGCAATAAAAAATTAATGTTCACCTAAAAAACAACAATGCCTCAAGAAAATAGTGAAATTTCTACAAATAAAATTGTCAAAAATGTGTTGAAAAATTTAACTCAGTTTATTTTTCAAACCAAATACGATGAAGGCTCAATAAAAAATGGATAGTTAAATTTGTAACTGAAGAGAATCTCCTTTTTACCGTAAATAAACTGGTTTAATTATAATAAAAAAAATTAAATAAAAGAACAAAAAGAACGAATCTTCAACAAAATAGTTAAATCTACAGCCACTCAAATTAATTTTTAATAATTTAATTATCAAGAATGGGTGATTGACAGAAGAATAAATTTTTAACAAAAAAGATGAATTTTTAAGAAAAAAATTAGTTTTTCACTAAAAAGAAGAATTTCCTAACAAAATATATTAATTTTTAACCAAGAAAAAACAATTTTCACAAAAAATGGTATAGTTAAATTTTGAGTTTAAAAAATTAACTTTTAACAACAAAAATCGAATTTTAAACTGAAATAATTATATTTTTAATAAAAATATATGCTTACCTCAAAAACGATGTCTGAAAAAAATAGTTAAATTCACTGAAAAATAAAATTAATTTTGAGAAATTTAGTTAAAATTGTGACTTAATCAGTTGATTTTTCAAACCAAATAAGATAAATTCTCAATCCAAAATTGCATAGTTAAATAATATTTAACTGAAAAATCTATTTTTCATCAGAAATGAAATGTTGAAATCATCAGTTTAAAAAATCAATTAAAAAAAGAATCTTCAAGAAAATAGTTAAATCTGCAACCAATAAAAAAAATGTTCAACAATTTCGTTATCAAACTTTGGTGATTTACTGAAAATTTAATTTTTAACAATAAAGATTAACTATTAAGGAAAAAATTACTTTTTTTAATAAAAAGAAGAATTTTTGAAAAAGATATTAAATTTGACAAAGAAACACAATTTTTCACATAAAAATTAAATATTTAAGTATGCAGTTAAAAGTTTAATTTCAACCAACAAAATAAAATAAATCTTCAACAAAGTACTTCAATTTTTAACAATGCTGTAGAATTTCCTCCAGAGTAGATTAATTGTGCACCAAATGGTTGAATTTTTAACCAAAAACATTTGGTAGAAAATTCACCTTTTTGAGTTAAAAATTCAAATAATCAGTTAAAATTTCAAGCATGTTGTTGATAATTTGTCTTTTTCGGTAAAAAGTTAATTCTGTTCGTTAAAAAATCTACCTTTTTTTTGAATATGAATCTTTTTAGTTTAATTCTGCTTGTTAAAAATTGGTTTATTTCTTCTTTAAAATTAGTTTTTTAAACTAGAGATTCAACGAATACATTTTTGGTTCGCAATTTTTTTTTAGTAAAATATGAATCTTTTTTGTTCGAAAATCATTTTTCTTTTTAAACTTTTTTTTTTAATATTCGACTTTTGCTACATATTCGTCATTTTTCGTGGAATTCATTTCTTCTGTCTGATGATGAACCTTGGTGTCGGAAATAAAATAAAAAAATAACCGATTTCCTGAATCAAAGCAAAAATTAAATTAAAAATTTGTACCTTTTATCTGCGTTACAGGACGTTCGTTCCTGTCCTCTGTTTTCTTCAAACTCAGGAAGTTACCAGGCGGGAGATTTCTGTGCTGATGAATAAAAACCCCATAAAATTTTTCGGTTTGGTAACTTCAGTCTTGTCCTTTATAATTTGATATTACATTTCATTTTTTATTTTTAAGTCCCTGGCAATCCTGTCAATTAATTATGAATGCCCGGCGATTTCAGAAGTTTTAACGATACTAGTACTAGTACTAGTACTAGTCAAATAACTTGTGGAAAAGCGAGAAAAAATTTTCCTCTGCCCGGATTTGAACCAGAAACACCACTTTTCACGAGTGGAGCGTTTAATCGAGCTGCAGCAGATAGTTCAATGTTCCACATATTTTACAAGATAACTAAATGATTAATTTCGATCAGAGTAATTCTCGAATCTTAATAAACGCTTTACTCGTGAATAGTGGCGTTCCGGGTTCCAATCTGGGCGGAGGCAGATTCCTTCTCATTTCTCTAAAAATTATTTGACCAGTACAATCAACAAAATTTAACATCAGAAACTTACTAATTAACATGGACGACAACCTAACATCAATTCTCTAGATAGTGATCATTGTTGTCGGAAACGAGGCATTAATCTCCCGAGGGAGAAAAAAAGATTTTTGTCTGACTAATTAGACCCTATTGCAGTAATTACCTGCGCGAATTATTGCACTTCTGATGAAGTTAATGTGCACATCTGAAGGAGTGTTGCAAAAAAAGATGCAGTTGAATTATAATTCGGATATGATGGCTCATTGTATTCAAGATTTAAGAATAACGGAACTGAACCAAATTTAAAATCATCGCCTCAGATCTTTAAAAAATTTTTTTTCTTGTTTTTCCAAAATTATGATATATGTAGAATTTTCATAGAAGTTTATGGTTAAATTTTCTATAAAGTATTTTTAAATTTTAAGTTTAATTCAATAGTTTCGTGTATTTTGGAGTACCAGAAAACATCCAAGCGTGCGATTCTTTAATTCACGAAATTTTAAAAGTAAAATATAAGATTAATTTCTGAAAAAAAATAGTTTCGTAGTATTTATTATCTAAGATAATATAAAAGGAAAGACAAGATTTTTGAGAATTGATACTATGTTAAATTCAATTTAAAAAAAAAAGTATTCCTAAAATTTCAAGTGACAATATTTAATTTTGAACAAATAAGATGAATTTTAACCGAATAATTACATTTTCAAATAGATGGATGAATTTTCATTAAAGAGATTTAATTTTCAACCAGGATGTTAAGTTTTTGATCAAATAGTTGAAGTGTAAAGCCAAAAGGCTGATATTTCAAAAAAAGATAAAATTCTAAATGTGAAATATAAATTTTCAGCAATAAAAATAATTTTAATCACAAAGTTGAATTGTCTAACAAAAAAGAAAGAAAACAAAAAAGGATTTTCAACCAGGAGTATTAATTATCTAGCAAAAAAGATGAATTTTAAACAAAATAGTTGAATTTAAAAAAAATAATAAAAAAATAAATTTTAACATAAGCGATGAACCTTCGGCAAAAAAAAATAGTTTTTAACAAAGAATTTTAAATTTCAACGTAGCATTTAAGTTTTCTACGAGGAAATATAAATTTCTAAAAAATATGTAATTTTTGAACAACTTAATTGAATCCCTAAACAAAAAGATTTAATTTTCCACCAGCAGTCTTACTTTTAACTAAAGAAGATGCAATATTTCCCAAGAAAATTTGTTTTTCGACAGAAATATAAAAAATTTTTCAAAACAGTTGAATTTTTAATTAAAAATTAATAATTTCCAATAGAAGGTTATTTGTAACCAAATAGTTTAATGATAAAGCCAAAAAGATGAATTAAAAAATTTGGAAATAGAAAATATAAATTTTCAATAATAAAGTTTATTTTTCATCTAAAAGTTAACTTTTAAACCAAAAAGATGAACTTTCAATCAAGAGGATTAATTTTCTACCAGAAAAAATAAATTCGAAACAAAATTGTTATATTTTCAGACAAGAATATAAATTTTCTATGCAGACTAAACAAAATTGATTTTCTACTATAAAATACAAAATTTCTAAAAAACAGTCGAAGTTTCAATTTAAAAATGTTAATTTTTATTACAAAAATTTATTTTCAAATAAATAGTTGAATTTTGTACGAAATTATTGAATTTCTACGCCAAAAAGACAAATTTTCTACAAAAAAGTTGAATCTTGAACTCAAAATAAGAATTTTTAACAATAAAATTAATTTTGATTCACATAATTTTAGTTTTAAAACTAACTGTTAAATTTTTCGATAAAATAGAAGCACAAGGAAAAAATCTTAAAAAATTGTCGTCTTCTTTAAAATATAATTATTTTTTTATAAAAAAAGTTTCATTATAAAACGCAAATATAACCAAAAATTGTAGGCAATTCTGAATTTAACGACTTTGTCATCATTTTAAAAATAATGATAGTATGAAAAACCTTATGATGTTTACAGATTAAAAATAATCATAATCAATCATTGTCATTTTAACGTTTCTGAGAAATAATCTAAAAAATCTTAGAATTAAAAAAATAAAAATTTCAAGTTTTTATGAAAAGAGTCCAACATTAAATAACAAAAAATGTTTCCAAATTCAAAATTTTCTTTGAGGTAATTAAGGTAACCGATTTTCATTAGGAAATGGTAACATAACCTTAAATTGTTCAGAAAATGAAAACACTTCCTAAATACTTGTAAATTTTCTTCAAAATCTAATATTTCAAATTAAAAAATTACAATTTCGGGAAAGAAACTCAACAATTTTTGAAAGATTTTAAATCTTGTTTAAATTATAATGATTTAAGTTTAAAAATAATAATTTTGATTCAAAACTCGAACGTAACCTAAAATAAAATCATAAATCTTCTTTGAAACATAATAAAAGCACATATTTTTTTAATTTGCATAAAGTTTTCTATGATTTTATCTATTAAAAGGGATTGTCTGTTAATTTTTTTTTAATAGGATGATAGACCACAATTTAAAAATTTCTTTTAAAAATCAAACTTATCAATTTACCTACTTACTTTTTGGTTTTAATTTTAGTTTTTAATTCTAGATTCATAGTCTCTATCATATTGTAAATTATGCAAAAATTTTTAATTAAATGAATAGTTAAAAAACAACGGTAAAACAACTGTTAGCGTCAACTTGTATAAAAACTTTTTATCTCATAATTTTCGTGCAATTTTTTAATTCTTTTCACGCTGGTGATTATTCAATATCGAAAAAAAAGGTTTACTGCATCGATTTGATTCAAAACAACCTTTTGCAGTTCATTACCGCCCATGACCACTTTAACCTATAAAACTTAAAAATTAATTTAATAATTGAAAAACAATGGTGAAGCACTTTTTATCATCAACTGTTATAAAAATGTCTTATCTCATAATTTTCGTTCAAGTTTTGAATCGTTTTCATGCTTTTGCAATTCATTGTCGCCCATTACCACAGCCAACATGCTTTGTCCGCTTCGAACGCGATTTATAATTTTCAGATACCGTCTCTAAATGTTAATAAAAGCTTTAAAAAATTACTATAAATGGCACTGAGTATTCATTTTCAACAACCTAATTTCGTAAATTTTAGTTACTTTAGTAGCCTAAATGTGTCGGAATTTTCCGAACATTTCTAACAGTAAAGGTGCACTTTTTCTAGAAATTTCTATTCTAATTTCCACAATAATTATTATTCTTTTTTGTTATTTACATAAAGGCTCAATCTTTAGATCTAAGTTCAACTCTTCGATTTCAAACGGTTATTATTTATTCGACAGATCCGTTCCGTGTGAATATTTCACATACCTGTCATTATTTAAATTTATTAGAAATCTGATGGCCCGCGCGAAACCTGTAGTTAGCGCCCTTGGTAGAACGTTATGGGAGGAGTGCAGATCTGAACGCGTTTAAAATGGATTAACAGATTACTACCTCTAAATAACAAAATTAATATTCATACCAAATTTTTCGTTTCTTCACTTTCGATATTACTTTTAAAATCCACGATTATTAGAATCAATGAAATTATAATTAAAATGCATTTAATTAATGATTATCCACTGTAGATTGCATTATCCACTATAGGGAGGTAACCCCTATCAGAAATCTCCCTAAAAATTTTATTATCTCACCAAAAAGGAAATTTAAATTTGATACAAATTTTCAATTGAAAAATTCGAATACATTTTTTGAGTATTGAAAATGAACTTCAACGTTAGTTTAAAATTTTATTCTTAACTGTATAAATCCAACAATTTTTGGCGAAAAGTTAATGATTCTCGATTGAAAGACTTACCAGTTAATTCCCGGTTAAGAATGCATCTTTTTCAGTTAAAAATTTTGTCATAAGGTTAAATATCGAATTATTTTGTGGAAAATTTAATAAGTTTGTTAAAAATTTGTACTACTTGGCTGAAAATGTAACATTTCTGTTAAAATTCGTCTGTCTGGCTTGAAAATTAAACAATTTCATTTCAAGTTTTTTTCATTCATGAATAACTTCTTTTTTTACTTAAATTTAACTATTTTGTTGGAAAGTAATCTTTTTTGTTTCAAAAATACATCTTTTTCCGCAGAAATTTGACACTTTTCAGTTAAAAGTATAACTGTTTGGTAGAAAATTAATCTGTTTCGTTAATGAATAAAATAATTTAACTGTTATTTAGTTTTCTTGTTAAAATATTATTTGCTTGAAATATCAAATGTTAAAAAAATACTTTAATTTTCAATAAAGAATAATTAATAATGTATCTAGAAGTGTGGTCTTTCTTAGTTTGAAATACAACAATAATTGTCAAAATTGAACTTTGTTTGTGGAAAATTAACTTTTCGATGGAAATTCATATTAAAGTGTTGAAAATTGGTATTTTTTGGTTTAGAATTCAACTATTTTATTAGAAAATAAACTTTTTGTTTAAATTTATATTTCTCAGTTGAAATTTCGGCTTTTTTAAATTTCTATTGTTTTTACTAAAAGATTGCTTTGTGTATGATTCATCATTATGATTATATTTAATTTCTTTTGTTAAAATTTTAAATCTTTTGTTGAAAATTGAGAATTTGTTATTGAGTTTGTTTAAAAATAATTTTTTAAGCTGAAAATGAAATATTTCATCTTCGATTAAAAATTTATATTTTTTAGTTTAAAATTTTCCATCAGAAATAAAAAATCCTATTTTCATATTTCCCCTTTTTTTATCAAAATTTCAACTGTTTGGTCGAAAATAAACTTGTTTTGTTGATTATTCTTATTTTCAGATGAAAAATTAAACTGTTTGACAGGAAAAATCGCCTTTTGTTATAAAGTTTAAAAGTGTGTTTATTTCTTCTTTGATTAAAAAAACTTTATTTGTTAAAAATATGTTTTCAGATTGATAATTAATTCGTTACTCAACATTTAACTTTTCCATTTTTGATTCAAATTCGCCTTCTTTTCTTTTGAAAATTCTCATATTTGTTTGAAATTTTATTTTAGAAAAATAATATTCATATCTGAAAATTCCTCTTTCTGTCACAAAATGCACCTAATTTGGTAGAAATTTTATCTTTTTGATTTAAAAATTCAAATATCCGCTACAAAATTAATCTTCTTTTGTTTCCAGCAATTCAATTATATGTTAAATATTAATCTCTTTGTATTTAAAATTCAACTGTATTTTTATACGTTCACCTATTTGTATAAAAAAGGTATTTTTTAATATAATATTTAAATATGTATTTAAAAATAGAATTGTCAAAGAAAATCCATCCTTTTCGAATGAAAATTCAATTTTCATTATAGAAAAATAATATTTTTTGTTTGTAAAAAATGAATAAAATCAGAAAAAGATCAAGGAATTTTGAAAATAAAGTTTTGAGAGCACCCTCATACTATCAAACAATACTTAAATATTTTCAGACTTATCACCTAACAAATAAAATAACTTTTTGTTTCATTTTAAAATATTATTTCTGTTCCAGAAAATATCATCTCTATGGGTGTACAACAGATAACCGGAGGCCGTGGATCGAAATGAAGAGTAAAAAAAAGGGAGGAGAGAAGAAAGCACCGTGATAAAACGTCCCGCGCTGTAGGTAGGTAATATTATGCAAATTCGTAGTCAATACCTAATATAAGATAATCACAATGATTATATCCCCACCCCCTTGTCCTCCTACTCGGTCCAGGGAGGTTTCCCCCTTTTCCACCCCCTGCATTCTATATTCATTCTCTTTATTTTTTTCATATCTTTTTTTATTTTATATTATACGTCCCTCGAGACTTCATTCTGGAGTGCAGAAGTGCACCAAGCTCGCGCGTCGTAAGAAGAAAATGCCCCGCGGCCCTATGCGGATGGCCCTCATAACAAAAATGCGACGCTGCTTATCATAAAATATTCTCCCTATGCGTCCCAGCATTTAAAAAAATCTTTAGAGCTGTAAGAAGAAAAATTCTGTTTTAAAAAGTATCATTGAACCTACTTTCGTCCAATCCTCACTTTCAGACGACATAAGAAAGATAATAGAATTTATTATTGCGAAATTAAACTTATATTCTATTTGAAAAAAATTTAATTCAAGGGCTTAATTATTTTAAAAAGGGGTTCGTAGCCCCTCCCATAATTTTCCTTCCCTACGCCCCCTACATTCCCTTTTTTTTACCCTCATTTCATGCTTTGATCCCCTTCAATAAGTTATTCCTCATCTACTTTTCCTTATTTCCGCTTGCCTAGAGAACACTGACCTCCTACTTTCCTTATCCAGTCATCACTTCTTTCCTACTCATCTTACTCACCCTCATTTATAACAATTTCCCCTACTTTTATTCACCGGAACTTACTTTCCCTACTACCCTATCATAATTTACCTTCACTTGCTCTAATTTTCCTTTTTTACTACACTCTTTCTTTCCTTATTACCCTTCTTATTTCTACTACTCTTCTATCATTTTCCGTTCTTTTTCTATATCGTTTACGCTAATTTTATCGCACTTACCCTTACTTGCCCTACTTCCCCTCCACTCACTTCACCCTTTCTCAACATATCTCTAATTAAAAAAATATATAACGCCCCCTTTTCTCGATTTTCCAAAAAGCACTTTACTTCCCCTACTTTCCTTATCTAACAATTACTTTTTCCCCCCTATTTACTTTTTTCTTTAATCACTTTCACTACTTCCCTCTTTATAATTTATACTTACTTCCCTTAATTCCCCTCCTCATATTACCCCTTACTTTTGTTAGAAGATCTCTTTCGATTGTCCTTGTTTTTCTACATCTGCTAGACTCATTTTTTTTTTATTTACCTCACTTGACCTACTTTCTCTCTCATCACCTAACCCTTCGCCCCCTTTTATAATGTATTTCTCATATAATTCCCATTCTCCTTGCTTTTTCAGATAACACTTCCCTGCCACTACTTTCCTTATCTAGTCATTACTTCTTTTCCTCTACTTGCCTTTATTTTTAATTATTTACCCTTCTTTACTTTACTGACACTCACTTTCCCTACTTCTCCTCTCTAATTTACCCTCAGCTATTCCACTTACTTACCCTTGTTTCCCTCCACCCATTTTACTTATATACCCTCCTCTAAATTCCTCTCACTTCCTCTACTTACCCATCCTTAACTCCTTCTAATCCCCTCTCCTTATTTCTTCTACTATATTTTAATATATGAACAATTCCATTTAAAATTATGATTGTGAACAAGTGTCTTACTTCTATTTACAGGTGTATTACACTGTATTACAAGTGTATAAACTTCGATTACAAATGGATTACTTAAAATTATAAGATGATCACATGTCGATATTAGTCCAGATTACACTGCATTGCTTTAGATTGAAAGTGGGCTTCCGGATCACAGGTAAAATACTTCGAGTTACAAGTAGATTGTGTCGAATAACAAGTGGAGAACTTCTAATTGCAAATCTAGTACCCTGGATTACAAAGGGATTAATCTGGATTACACAAGTTTAGCTTTAAATCGCAAGTTCATCACAAGTAGATTATATATGGATTAGACTAAATTCAACAAAATTAATCCAAATTGGAAGTGGGCTTTCAGATTACAAGTGGGCTCTTTCGTATTACAATTGGATTACATTTAAATGCAAGTTTATTACCCTGGAATACAAGTGTATTAGCCTGGATTACAAGTACATTAACCTGAATTACAAATGGAGTACTTTGAATTACAAGTGGATTAAATGTGGATTATTTCTAATTGCGAGTAAATTATTAAGGAATACAAGTGTATTAACCTAGATTAGCAGTTTATTAACCTGAATTAAAAGTTGATTACGTCCAATTGGAAGTGGATTATGAGTAAATCAGTCCTGAATATTTTCAATTACTCCAGATTGCATGTGGATTACTGCGAATTAAAAGTAGATTAATTCGAATTATAAGTGAATTACTTCTATTTTTAAGTGTATTACACTGGATTACAAGTATATTAACTTGGATTACAAATCGATTACTCCGAATTGGAAGTGGATTACACGTGGATAACATGTGAATTATTCCAAATAACAAGTAGATTAATTTGAAGTACAAGTGGATTAATTCTAGTTGAAAGTGTATTGCCCAGGAATGCAAGTGTATTAACTTGGGTTACCAGTGTATTCACCTGAATTACAAGTTGATTATTTCAAATTTCAAATGGATTATGTGTATATTAGTTCAGATTACACTCAATTACTCCAGCTTGAAAGTTAATTACAATTTGAATACTTCGAATTAGAAGTAGATTAATTTGAATTTAATGTGGATTACATCTAATTGAATACTGCCCTGGATTACAAGTGTACTAACATGGATGAAAAATGGATAACTTCAACTTGCGGATGAATCACACGTAGATTAGTCCAGATTAAACTCAATTACTCCAGATTTTAAGAGAATTACAAGTGGGCTACTTCAAATTACAAATAGATTAATTCGAATTACAAGAGGATTACTTCTAATTTCAAGAGTATTTTTGTGGATTAAAGGTGTATGTACCTGGATTTCAAGTTGACTACTTGAAATTTCAAACGGATTACTTTTGGATTAGTCCAAATTATACTGGATTATTCCAGCTGTGAAGTAGATTGCAGGGGGGTTAGTTCGAATTACAAGTAGAATAATTCGAATCACAAGCAGATTACTTCTAATTTCAAGTGTACTACTATGAATTACAAGTTTATTAACCTGGATGACAAGTCAATAAAACTGGATTTCAAGTGGATCACTTCAAATTCCAAGTGAATCATTTGTGGAAAAGTCCAAATCAAAATGTATTACACTCGATTGGAAGTGGATTAGAAGCGGTTTACTTCCAATTACAAGTAGTTTAATTCGAATTACAAGTAGATTACTCATAATTGCAAGTGTGCTATCCTGGATTACAAGTGAATCAACCCGGATAACAAGTGAATTAACCTAGATCACAATTGGATTACTTCGAATTACAAGTGGACTAGTTGTGAATTAGTCTAGATTACACTGAAGTCTCCCAGATGGGAAGTGGTTTACAGGTGGGTTAGTTCAAATTATAAGTAAATTCATTAGAATTACAAATATATTAATTGTGTATTAAATGTAGATTAGTCTAGATTATATTGAATTCCTCCAGATTGGATGTAGATTCCAGATTGTTTAGTTTAAATTACAATTAGATTAATTCGAAAGACAACTGGATTACTTCTAATGCAGTTTGATAATATGGGAATTGTGCAGATCACACTAAATTACTATAGTTTGAAAGTGGATTACAAGAAGGTTACTTCGAGTTACCAGTAGAATTATTGAAATTACAAGTGGATAACTTCTAATTGCAAGCAGATTACTAAGAAATGCTGGGATTAGTCCGGATTATTGGAATTACTTCGAATTACGAGTGTATTTCTCTGGACCATAAAAGTAATTCTGTCATTTTTTGAAAATTCTCAGTTCATTTGTAAGTGATAGCACAAAATAAAAAAAATTAAATTTTTGGGTAATCAGTGAAATTTTCTTTCTCCTTTTATCTTTACTCTAGAATAATATATCCAAATTAAAAATCATGTTAACAACCTAAACTTAACCTTTCGCTGATCCACTCAAAAGCTGCGATATTTTTACATTCTCATCCGTAATGAGAAGGTATTAGTTTGATGCCAAAAATCACTTTCGCGGATTTCATCAAATGTCGACGTTTTGAGGCCCCCTGAGTCAGAAAACAAGTTTTTAGGCCGGTGTCTGTCTGTCTGTCCGGTATCGTTGTTATTTTTGTTGTTGTCTGTATACCGGATAACCTTCGAAAGACCAGTCGAATTCATTTGTGCAATGACAAACATTTTGAGGGACCGAAAAGAAAGATCAAGTTCGCTAAGCAGCCATTTTTGATAAAAATTAAAAAAGTCAGAGCTTTTTCTAAATTTTTGAGACCACTTTTTTTTATTTGAAAATTCTATCCATATCTGTTTATATTACACAAAAATATGAACAATTTATTCTAATAACCTTTTTTGATAAAATAAAAATGACAAAAGTTATAGGATTTTCAAAATCCAAAAAACCAAAAAAAAATTAACATTTGAAGCCAAACAAAGCGTAATATGGGAAGAAGTCAAGGGGGGAAAACTTAATTTTTTCAAGGCTCTACAAAATTATTTTATTTATTTTTTGAATTTTGTTGGAAAAAATCGAAAATTCAAATTTTGGTCGCACAAAAAATTATGAATAAAATAATAAAATGATAACTAAAAAATAAAATAATGAATTCTCATCCATAATGAGAAGGTGTTAGTCGGATTGGATTATGTTTGAGGGACCAAAAGCAAAGATCGAGTTCGTTAATCACCCATTTTTTATAAAAATTCAAATAGTTAGAACAAAGTAAAATGCCAAAAGAGTTAGATCGACAAAAAGCGTGAACCTAAAAAATATATACATATTTGTAATAAACTACCTTTTTTATAGGATAAGTTTTTGTGTATGATTAATAAAAAACAACATTCAAAAGCAAGAAAATTAAATTTTTGTAAAAACGATACAAGCTACGAGAATAAATAGGAGAAAATGAAATTAACGAAAAAATATTTACAATTTTTTTACGAACAGTTGTTTGATAGAAAGCGCAGTTCTTCTTTAATCGCAAAAACAAGATTAAAAATAAAAGAATAAAAGCAAGGCAATATGAAAAAGTATGTTTCAATTTCCATGCATATTCTGAATTGTAATTAAATAAATTTAATTGAATGATAAATGTTTTGGCGCATCGAATAAAACTTAATGCAAAATATATTAAAAAACAAATATTAAAGTTATTGTGATAAATAAATTCTGTGACTTATTTTATAATATCTGAATAAGTAATCCTAGGCAAAGTTACATCAAAAATGTATTATATTTGATATAAATGTGTTGAGCATAAAGAAAAAAGTTGAAATTGTGGATAAAATCGCGTTCGAAGTACGAGATACGTGATTAGAATGTGTTGGTTGAAACCGAAAAAGCTTTAACAAAGGAGCGTTCACAATCTCAAAATAACAGCTGTCAATCCGTTGACCTTTGACTTTAAAAGGTCTGTGCACGAATGTGGGAGAAATACAAGGACCGAGCGCGATGTGCGAGAACCATCAGCCCTAGGTGCACTAAAATTCTCGAGCGAAGCTCTTTTAACAAAAGAGAATTCACAATCACAAAATTACAGTGGTGGATGTTTTGAGTTTTAATTTTGAAAGGTTTGTGCAATAATGTGTGAAAAATACAAAGACCGAGCGTGTAACGGGAGGTAAATACATAATCAAATGCATCACCGAGCGCTAAGCGTGTGAACCAACAGCCGCACGCCCTAGCGCGCTCAAATTCGCGATCAAAGCAAGTTGAGATACTGATATATATTTAATTGAAATCTTTCCATTTGAACTCAGTATTGATATTGAAAAATTTCAAGGAAAAATCCCCCTGGAATAGAATCTCTTCCTGCTCCTGAACTAGTGCATAAACTTCCAAGAATCTACAATAGACACTTCTGAATCCCTATAATCTCGGACAAACGCTCTAGATATATAACTAGCAATTTTTCGTTTGCAATATAATAGCGGCAAATGAAAGTAATAAGATCTGAAAGGAGATGCCTCCCTCCTTGTTAATGGGAATCGGACGAGCTTGCACTGAAAGTTGGACGTCGGAGGTTGGAGGAGTAGTCTTTTGAGCATAAAAGATATCCTCAGAAAAGAGCAACCAGCAAGTGAAGTAACGCAAGATAGTAAGGAACGGAACGGCCTTAAGGCCGTGTATAAAGAGACGTTTCAGCGAGTATGCAGGAGTGAACTGCAATCCACGATAGGAGTGGACGCAGTCGAGTGTTCCCCTGTTATTAGGGACAATTTCCAATTGGCCGCGGGCTCACGAGAGAGAAAATAAGACCAAGCGAGATGGAAAGAGACCAGACGTTCTATAAGACACATGTAGGAAGCCTGGAAGCATATAATGTTATGTGGCACCCGGGGGTGCGTTCAGGAAGTCTTGGGCACTACCTTCCTCTTTCTTTTGTTTTTAATTTTTTTCCCTCAATATTTTGCTCGACTTACGAGTTTCTAATTTAACGACAGTATTAGCTGCAAGGTGAATCCAGATTTGTGAGTCCAGATGTGTGAGTTTATTTGTGTAAGTCCAGATGTGTGAGTCCAGATGTGTGAGTCCATTTATGTAAGTCCAGATGTGTGAGTCAAGGTGTGCAAGTCCAGTTGTTAAACTATTTCGAGCGTGGATAGTACTCGGATGGGTGACCGTCTGCGAGTACGACCAGATTCTGTATTCGCTGTGTTTTAACCAACCTTGAATGGCAAGTTTTACACGAAAGGCATTGAGTAGGGTCGAATTTATATTTTGAACTTGACTGTAGATAAAGTAGCTGAACTAGAAAGGTGGTTTTCTGCAGATTTCCTCTCCCCTGTCCAAACGTCCAATCATATTTGAGTACTTATAATAGGGACGGATGCAGCTGCGATTAAACACTGGGGTGGGAATAAATACTTACAAGACAAATATAATAATAATATGTTTCAATCACATGTTTCCAGTCGATACATTTTTTCACAATTTGCATTAATTTCAATGTCAATGACGATTCTTTAGAAAAGATAAAGAGAGTTTTTATTCCGAGAGGGAAAGTACCCCTAAAAATGCGATCCAAATTATGAGGATTACTGTGGATTATATCTGACAACGTTGGATAACCTCTGTA
Source organism: Belonocnema kinseyi (assembly GCF_010883055.1). Taxonomy (NCBI): domain Eukaryota; kingdom Metazoa; phylum Arthropoda; class Insecta; order Hymenoptera; family Cynipidae; genus Belonocnema; species Belonocnema kinseyi. Next base: position 33,940,200 of record NC_046663.1, on the reverse strand, counting down.
TAAAGAATTACACTAGATTGTGTAAAATCACTCCGGATACCGGATTACTTGGATTAAATAAAAGTATGACGTATTACACCGCTTAAATTTGAATCTTCAACCAAATAGTTGAATTTTAAAATAAAAAAAGCACTTTAAGTTACAACATTAATTTTTAATCAGAAATGCAAATTTTCAATAAAATTCTTGAATTTTCAACAAAAAAAAAATAAATTTCCGACAAAAATGATAAAACCGTGATTTTTTCAGTATAAGAAATTACTTTTAAACCAAAAATCAAAGATTATTCAATAAAGGAGATCAATTCTTAACAAAAGAGATCAATTTTAAAGAGAAATGAAATATTTAACCAAAACATGACTTCTAAACAAAACTGTTGAATTTTCTACAAAGTTAAATTATGTTCACCCAAATAAGATTAATTTTCAACAAAAAATGTAATATTTGATGTTTTAACTAGAACAGGTTCTAACTATAAATAAAAAAACATTTAAATTCAACCGAAAATACCAATTGTGAACAAAAATGTTAACTTTTTAACCAACTGATATGCATTTAACAGAATTGTTTAATTTAAACAAAATTGTTTGATTTTTAACAAATCTGTTTCATTTTTAACAAATGAGATTTCGTATATTAAAACTTAACTATTTTAGTGGAAGATTATTAATTTTAGTTAAAAACTTATCTTGTTTGTTGAAAAATTTTATTACTTTTATTAATATTTATTTTTTAAATAAAAATTTAATCTTTTCGTTAAAATGTAAGTTTTTTGGTAAAAATTTAATTATTTGTTTGAAATTAATCTTTTTATATTGAAAATTCAGCTGTTTGTTAAAAAATTCACTTTTTTAGTAGGAAATTAATTTCTCAGGTTGAAAAATTTAATAATTATAAAAAACTATTAAAATGATAGAAAATAATTTTATGAACTGAAAATTCATCTATTTTATTTTTATTAAAAAAAATTTTTTATTTGAAAATTAATTTATCTTGTTGATATTTTAAATACTACATTAAACTACTTTGTTAAAAATTCATTTTTCGGTTGGGAATGCATCATTCTAGTTGAAAACTCATCTCTTTTGTTAAAAATTTAACTATTTTTTTTGAAAATTAAACTATTTCGTCAAAAATTCGTTTTTCCGCAAAAAATATTTTTCAAATTGAAAATGTAACTGCTACTTTTCGTCAATTTTTCTTTGATTATAAAACTCATATATTAAGTTGACCTTTCGTCTCCTTCAGTAGAAAATAATTCTTTATGCTATACAAATTTTAATTTAAAAAAAACTCGAATTTTCTATAAAACAGTTAAATTTTGAACCCTAAAGTATGAATTTTTAGATAAGATTATGAATCTTGTTATAAAAAAAATTTAATTTTTACTCAACAGTTTATATATGTAAACAAAATTTTCTTATTTTTAAACAAACAAAATCAGAATTTTCCACAAAGTAGTTGATTTCCTGACTAGAAAAATGTAATTTTCAACAAAATAGTTATTTTTAATCAAATGTTTAAATTTTTTAATAAAGTTATGAATCTTCAACCAAAAAGATAAATGTCGAACAAACAGAATTAATATTCTCACAGTTTATTTTTCAACTTATGACGGATAAATTTTCAACGAAAAATGGAATAGCCATTTTTTCAGATAAAGAAATTAATGTTTAACCGAGAAAAACCGGAATTTTGAGAAAGAATTTAAATTTTCAATCAAAAAGGTGAATTGGAAATTTTTTTTTCAGAAAGTAGTTCAGCTTTCAAGAAAATATTTAAACTTCAAACCAAAAAATTTTAATTTGTAACCAAATCTGTAAAATTAAAAAAAAACGATAGTTTTTGCCATAAGAGGATTAATGTTCTATCAAAAAGATATATTTTCGACGAAACACATACATTTTAATCAGAATTTTTAAGTTTTGAAGCCTAAAAGGCGATTCATATACAAAAAAAAAGTTAAATTTTCAACACAAAAATATGTTTTTTTTTCAGCAAAAAAATAACTAACTATACAGTAGTCATATTTTTATAATATAGTTTAATTTCTAACTAATTAATCTAATTTCTAACCAAAGATATAAATTTCTGACTGAACAATTCAATTCTATAACCAACTGCTGAACTTTTAATCCCAAAAGGCAAATTCTTTTTAAAAAGACCGATTTTCTATCCGAAAAAATAATTTTATGACTAAAAGGATGAAGCTTCGAAGAAATTAAATAAAATATGAGTTTTTAGCCAAATAATTAAAGTTCCAACAAGAAAATATGAATTTATAATTAGCAGGATCAACATTAAAACAAATGTGCAATAATTAAATTTTGAGTTAAAAAATTCAATACTCAACAAAAAAATAGCTAATTTTTAAAACAATAGTTGAAATTTTTAATGAAGTGGTTGAATTTTCAAAACCGATAAAATCTCCTTGCTTCTCTTTTTTATTTTATTCGTCCTTTTTACTCTTACCATTATCAAATCACAATAAAAAATACATTTGTATGAAAAACTAATATTTTTTTTCTTTCTTAGGGAAAAAGTAGAAGAGAAAAACGTTCCGTTTTTCAAATTGCAATGGGAGCATTTTATGGTGGTTGTCCATATTTGGTGTTTAGATTCTTGATTTTATTTTCAGAAATTCTTCACGAAAAACTTGATTCTTGGACGTTAAAAAGGGTTTTAAATTTGGTTTTAATCTGATTCAAATATCTTAAATTTAAAAAAAATAATTGCATTTTCAACCCAATACGAGAATTTTAATCAAACGAGATGAATTCCAAACTAAAAACATGATAGACTTTTCAACCAAAAATGTCATAAAAAATGATCTGATTGGGTTCAACAAACTGATTGATTGTCTCAGTCAAATGTTTTGGTTGCATCAACCAAATAACAAATCTACTAAAATATTTGTTTAAAACAGCCAAAAACTTTAATTGTTCCAGCCTTAAACTATGATTAAGTGAACCAAATATTTTGTTTTCGGCCAAATAACTATATTCTGTGGTTGAACCAACCATAGAATGTCTAAAAATCCATTAGGTTTTTAAAATTCGATACATTGCATTGGTAAATGCTGATTTGAAACAGAACGAGTCCAGTTCAGCCTAAAGTTAAAGCATCTGCTCTTTCGGCTTAATAATATCCGTGGCCCATTTTATCAAGTCTCGGATCTCAGATGTGTATATAAGATATATCACGCGCTCCTTCACGCGTGCAGCCGTACATTTTTACACGAAAAACCCCTAAGAGTAGTAACTCACATCAGGTAAAACCTTATACATAGGACAGTACAGCCTGTGGAAGTGAATAGATAATAAGCCGTTTTCTTTCACTGAATGCCAATCCAAAAAATCATGATAAATTTAGACCATTTCAGAAAATAGAAAAAAAAAGATCAGGGGCTGTCCATTATGGGTCATCCATACGACTGATTTTTTTCTAAAATAGAGGAATAATAGGGGCGTCATTTCTTTTAAATAAAATTAATGCAAATAACGCAAATTGAGTTCAATATGGAACAAATTTAATTTTTAAGATTCAGGGTGATTACTTGATTGGAAAACCGGGAAATGACCGGGATTTTATTTTAGAAAACGCGAATTTACTTCTGGTTGAAATAAAATTAATTTTAAATATATTTATGCATAAGCTTGATAACCTAATTGATGATATTTGAAGCATACAGAAACAGTCATTTTTTAGTTTAATTTAAAACCAGAAATATGAATTTTGAACTGAAATTATAAATATTTAACAGAAACAGTTGAATTTTTAAACAAAAAAAATGAATTTTCAAATAAAAAGATTATTTTTCTACCAAAGATACTATTTTTTCAACTAAATAAGTGCATCTTAGTACCATTTTTATTCAAAGAAAATTAATATTAAACTAAACATAGTTTTCAGCTAACGTAAAACAATTAATCTTCAACTGAAACAATGGAATTTTTAAACAAACAATGATTAAGTTTTGCCCAAAAAGATCAGTTGTCGACAAAAACTTAAATTTTCAGTTCAGAAAAAATTACTTTTAGCAAAAAAACTAGCTTTAAAGAAAAAGTACTCTTTCAAAAAAAGTGATCAATTTTCTAACTGGAACTATTGAATTTTAAACCAAAAAGACGAATTGTCAATTAAAATAATAAATCTTAAATTATAGTAGTTGAATTTTTGACCAAAGAGATGAATTTTCAACTAAAATTATGAATATTCACCAGGAACACTAGCATTTTCATCCCAAAAAATAAATTTTCGAATAAAAAGATTAATTTTTTACCAAAGGTTCAATTTTTCAACAAAATACATGCATCTTTAACGAAACAGTTTAATTTTTATTTAAAGAAGACAAATTAATAAACCAAATAGTTGAATTTAAAAAAATTTTTAAAAACACTTTAATTTAAAATATTAATTTTTAATAAAAAATGCGAATTTTCAACAAAATTGTTAAATTTTCAACGAAAAAAAAATTTATAACTGAAGTAATAATTCCTCAACTACTATGGTTATTTTTTCAGCCAAAAATTACTTTTTAACAAAAAATCAAAAAGTATTCAACAAAGCAGATAAATTGTTAACAAAAGAGATTATATTTAAAGAGAAATGAAAAATATTTAACGAAAAAATTAATTCTTAGCAAAATTGTTGAATTTTCTGCAAAGTTAAATTCTTTTTACCCAAAAGGGATTTCTTTTTATCGAAAAATATAATATTTGATGTTTCAACCAGAACAGGTTTTAATTATAAATTAAAAACAGTTAAATTTAACCAAAAATACTAATTGTGAACAAAAATGTTAACTTTTTAACTAACCAATACGCATTTAACAAAATTGTTTAATTTTTAACAAATTAGATTAATTTTCAATCAAACAGTTTAATTTAGATTTAAAAACGTGAACTCTTAACAAAAAATAATAATTTTCTACTGAAAAAGACGAATTAAAAAAATACATAAATTCACTTTTCTTGTTAAAAGTTCGTCATTTTTGTTAAAAAACTATTTTTGATGGTTGAAAATTTATTTTGTATATTAAAACTTAACTATTTTAGTGGAAGATTCTTAATTTTAGTTAAAAACTCATCTTATTTGCTGAAAATTTAACTACCTTTTTGATTATTTATTTTTTTAGTGAAAATTTAATCTGCTAGTTTAAAATTTACGTTGTTGGTTAAAAATTTAGCTATTTGTTTAAAATTAATCTTTTTATATTGGGAATTCAGCTGTTCGTTAAAAAAATAACTTTTATGGCGGGAAATTAATTTTTCAGGTTGAAAATTGAATAATGATAAAAAACTATTGAAATTATAGAAAATAATTTTATGAACTAAAAATTCATCTGTTTTTTATTTTTCGTAAAAAAGTTTCTTTTTTAGTTGAAAATTAATTTATCTTGGTTGATATTTTAACTACAACATCGAACAACTTTGTTCAAAATTCATTTTTTGGTTGGGAATGCATAATTTTAGTTGAAACAATTTATGTTTTAATTAAAGAAAAGAAATTATTAAACCAAATAGTTGCATTTTAAACTAAAAAAATAATAATTTTTAACGAGAAATGGAATAATAAAATGTTTAGTTTCTCTGCTTAAAAAGATCAATTGTCGACCAAAACTTAAATAATTAAATTTTCAGTGAAAAACAGTACTTGCAAAAAAAAACTAATTAAAAAAAGTTACTTTTTTAAACAATGTGATCAATTTTCAACTAAAATGGTAAATCTTTAACTGGATTAAATACATTTAAAACCAGAAAGATACATTCAAAACTGAAATTATGAATCTTTTATTAGAATAGTTGAATTGTTGAGCAAAGAGATGAACTTTTAACTAAAATGATAAATACTCAACAGGAACAATTAAATCTTTAACCAAAAAGACAAATATTTGATTAAAAAGATTAATTTTCTATTAAAGACACAATTTTTTAACGAAATACATGCATCTTCAACGAAATAGTTGAATTTTTAATTAAGGAAGACAAATTTTCAAACCAACTTGTTGAATTTTGAACTAACAAATTAATCGTTTTCTGCCGAAAATAGAATGGTAACATTTTTAGTTAAAAGAATTAATTTTGAACTAAACATAGAGTTTTTAAATAATCTAAATCAATTAATCTTCAACTAAAATAGTTGAATTTAAATAGAAAAAAAATGTTCGCATAAAAAGATAAATTTTCGACCAAAAATTAAATAATTAAATTTTAGGCAAAAAATGAATGTTCAATCAACGAGATTAATTTTAACTTAAAATTGTGGTAAAATCCAATACAATAATAGTTACATTTTCAGTTAAGAAACAATGTTTTTAATTTAAAAACATCCAAAGAAAAACAAGTTTCCAATCAAATAGCTCATTTTTGAACCAAAGAAATGAATTTTTAATTAAAACGATGAACGTTCAAAAAAAAAAAAATATATTCTCAACAACAGAGTATAACTTTCAATCAAGTCATTTTATTTCCAATCTAAAAGATTCATTTTTAACTAAAATTATAAAGATTAACCTGGAATACTTGACTTTTTAACCAAAGAAAATAATTTTTAAACACGAAGATTAACTTACAAGGAAAACGGTAATTTTCTACAAAAAAATAGGTCTTTGACAAAATGCGTTGATTTTCAATGAAATAGTTGAATTTTCAATTGAAAAAAACAAATTCTTATCCAAATAGTCGAATTTCGAACTAGAAAAGATCAACTTTCAAAAATAATAAAAACAATAATTAAATATTCAGCTACAGAAATTAATTTTCAACCTAACTGATGAATTTTCATCTAAAATGATAAATCTTCAACTGAAATAGTTGAATTTTATGCCAAAAAGATGAATTTCCAACCCGATGGATTAATTTTGTACAAAAAAGACGTGTTCTCCACAAAATACATACATTTTTAAACAAATAATAAAATTTTTAAGTTCAAAATATCAATTTTCGATCAAATAGTTCAATTTTCACAAGAACGAAAATTTTTTATTGACAAAGTATTTAAATTTTGAACGAGAGATTAATTTTCAATTGAAATTATGAATTTCAAGCCAGAAAAATTAATTTAAAAAAAATTTAACTTTCTACTAAGTAGTTGAATTTTTAAGAAAAAAATATTCATTATTCTAATCATTTTGTTCAAATTAGAACAGTGATTTTCTATTTTATGTACGGTCGCCGATTTTTCAGATTATCTTAGTTTACTCTAGTTAAATCATAATTTATTATTGAATGTTTATTATTTTTCCATTATAAGAAAAAGCTTTTGCCGTTTTTTTCGAGGAAATAATTTTATTAATCAAATTGGTGATATTTCAAGTATACACAAGCAACATTGTTATCACTTAAAAAAATGAATTTATCACGTTTCATACGCTTACTCCTAATTTATCCTGCCTTGGAGCAGGATATTTTCGAAAATAATTGCCGGTTTTATTTTAGGACGCAATTTGAAAGTTTCCTCTTTCAAATTTTAGATAAAGAAAGTAATTCAAATAGTTTTTAGAATAGAATTATTATTTTCCGAAGAAATATTTCTGGATTATAATCAGAAAATTTGTTACGTTATTTGTTTTCTAAATAATCCTTTTTTTTGTTAAAACTTAAACTACTTTGTTAAAAGTTAAACTCTTTTATTAAAAATTAATTATTTTGGTTAAAGATTAATAATTTTAATTGAAAATTTATCCCAAAACGTAAATATAACTACTTTGTTAAAAATAAGTTTTTGAACTAAAAATTTAACTATTCCAGTAAAAATTTTAACTATTAAGCTATTCCGTTTTCAGTTAAAAATTGATCTTATCTAGTTGAAAATTCAGCAATTTGGAAGAAAATCCACGTTTTTGATTAAAAATTTGTTTTTTGAACCACAATGGAACAGTTAAAATTTTAACTTAAAATAATCATTTTAAAAAACGCTCTTCATCCTCTTGAAATAAATTAAACCTAATAGTTAAATTTACAAGCGAAAATATGAATTTCCAACAAAAAAAAAAAATTTATATTTTAATTAATGTTGAATGTTCATTCGATTTTTCAACAGGACAGTTAAACCCTCAATCAAAACAGATTAATTTTCAACCGAGTATTTGAATTTTTAACCAAAAAGGACTAACTTAAAATTTCTATCAAATTAGATGAATTTTTAATAAAATACACAAATTTTCAGTTAAATTGATAATTTTTCAACTAGAAAATGTTAAATTTCAATTAAAAAAAGCATGTTCGAACAAAAATGGAACAGTTACAATGTTACATTTTCAATTTGAAAAATTGATTCCCGATAACAAAAAAGCAAATTTTCAGTAAAACACATTTTCAACCAAAGATATAACTTTTAAATAAAATAATTGATCTTTAACAAAAAGAAATTAATTTTCCACAATAAAGTTCGAACCAAAAAAATAATATTTGAACCAAGAAAATTAATTTTATAAAAATGGAATAGTTAAAATAGTTTTTGATTTACGAACCAAATCGGATTAATTTTCAAAAATAGGATCAATTTGGAATCAAATGTGGAATAATTAAATTTTCAGCTAAAAAATAGAATCTCAGACCAAAAAAAAAAATTATTTTTCAACATAATAGTTACATTTTTAATCAAATGGCTGAATCTTGAAACAAAATTTTCAATTTTTCACCAAAAGAATAAATTTCTCATCATTTTTTGAACTTTTAATCATTTAGTGAAATTTTTGATAAAGAAAGATAAAAATTGAACAGTATAGTTTCATATTTAATTTCAAACAAAAAATATAATTTTAAGCTTTTCAACCAAGAATTTAAAAAAATCATTTGTTTGGGTTTTACTTGTTCAGATTACAGTAGGGGGAAAGAGAAGAATTTCTAAAAAAAAGTGGCAAAGAGGGAAAAGAGTCTAAAATCTGAATCCAACAAATATTGGTTCATTCATCAAAATATTTGGTTGGTCCAACAACATTTTTTCGTTGAACCACCAAACTCCATTTACCAGTGATTGGGTTAAAAGACCTAAAAAATGTAGTTGGGTTAACCAAATTTTTTCTTCTATACAATAACAATATTCTATGGTTAAACCAACAAAACTTTTGTTAATTTAACGAAATCCACACAAAAAATCAAGTCCAGAAATTGTTGTTTGGTATGATAAAGAATTAGATATTGATCATCCAATTAATTTAGATTTGTTTAGTGGAATTTATATTTCGTTTTTATTAATGCAGCAGGTGTATCGAATTTTGTTTGTGGTTAAAGATTACAGTAGATAATGTCACGCATAGTCAGCCATGAAGAATTTTACTGTACTTGAGCCTTTTATAATTAAAAAAAAAGGGATTTTATATGAAAAGTAAATAAAAAAGTCAAATTTTCAACATAAAAATTTAGTTTTTAAATTGCCAGACGTTTTAACTATTTTAAACTGTTTTAAAGAACAGTTGATTCTAAACCGGTGAAGCTAAATTTTGAATAAGTAAGCTAATTTTTAATCTAGAAAGATGAATTCGTAACTAACAAGATTTAATTTTGACCCAAAAAGACGTATTTCCTACAAAATGTGTGAATTTTGTACCAAATAGTTTAATTTTTAAACTCTAAAGAATACTTTTATTAAGCCAAAAATGTAAAACTTAGATTAAAAAGTTAATTTTAAACAACAAAAAACGTACATTTGAGAAAGCCGTAATATTGTCAATCAAAGAGGTGAATCTGAGAAAAAAATGTTTAGCGAAGTATTTGAACTTTATCCTAAGTAGTAGAATTATCAACAAAACAAAGTAAATTTTTGAACGAGAAATGGAACTTTCAACCCCAAAGTATTTTTTAACAAAGCAGTTAACTTTCTACTAAAAAGTTAAATTTTCGAATCAATAGATTCATTTGTAACCAAATAGTTCAATTTTCTACCAAAATATTTTAAATTTCCACCGCAAGAGAATGAATTTTTACCAAAATAATTAGATCTTGAACCAAAACCCATTAATTTAACTTAATTTTTTTGTAACGAAAAAGAAATATTTTCTACAGAAAAGGCAAATTTTGAACAAATTCCACGGATTTTTAATCAAATTTTTGTTGAATTTTGTAGTAGAATTTTTCATTCAGATAAGATGAACTCGTGCACAAAAAAAGGAATAGTTACATTTTTAGTAAAAAAAAATTTTAACCAGAATAAACGAATTTTCAACAAAGATGTTAAAATTTTAACTAAAAAGATTAATTTTCACCTGAATGATAAATCTTTAATAGAAAAATTAGTTTTTAATAAAATAGTTCAATTTTCAACAAAAAAGATGAATTTCTTAACTAAAACGATAACTCCTACAGCAAAAAAATGAGTTGTTAACAAAATATATAGTTTTCTAGTGAATAATTGATAAATAATTTAATTTTTAACAGAAAATCAGAATTTCCAAAAAAGTTAATTTTCAATAAAATTGTTTAATTCTACACCCAACTCTTAAATTTTTAAGCCAAAAAGTAGATTTTTTTACAAAACAGTTGTTTTCAATCTAAAAATAAGGATGTTCAACAAGAAGGTTAATCTCCAACAAGAATTTGTAACAAAGTAGTTAAATTTTTAGACAAAGATGATTGAAGTTTAACAAATTTTTTTTAAATCGTTCAAATTGGTTCAGCATTTTAGTTAAAAATTTATCTGTTTTGTAAAAGATTAGTCTGCTTTGTTTGAAAGTTCAACCATTTGGTAGAAAATTAAACTATTGAATTACCAATTCATCTTTTTTTGGTTAATTAAATATGTCTAAAATTTGTTTTATTTTTAATTTTATTTATTTTAAAAATCTTTTTTAGTTAAATTTTTATTCTATTTGTTTGAAAATTTTTGCCATTTTGTTGCATCATGTTTGTTAAAACTTAAAATATTTAGATAAAATGATCTTTTTTTAATGAAGGTGTATTTAGTTAATAAAAATCTCGTCCTTTTTTCGATTGTAAATTTATCTTTCTGGGTTGAAAATTCAACTTTCTATGAGGAAATTAATTTCTTTTGGTTAGGGATTCAACTATTTTGTTGAAACTTCGTATTTTTTCATTCAAAATTCAAATTTTTTGATAGTCATCTTTTTGGTAGAACATTACAGAACTAAAGATCAACTTTTTCCTGCTCAAGAGTTTAACTTTTTTGCTTATTCATGCAACTATTTGGTAAAAAATTCATATTGTTATAATTTAATCCAAAAGAATTTACGACCATATTATTTCCTCTTTTCAGTAAAAAATCAGAAGTTTTGTGGTTCGATTCCAAAAAATCTTCAACTCAATATTTAAAAACTATAAAAAAATCTTTGTGAGCCAAAATCTAATAAAGCTTCAAGTCAAGTTAAAAAAATTATCAAAGAAGAAGATTTTGTAAATTGTGATCTTGATGAGCCTCGTTAGTACCTTATGATCATTTCCCCCCAAAAAGAATGCATTGGAGTTTAAAACAATTGCCCTCGTTTTATCTCCTCTCGGGTCTTTGGACGTTAAAATTCCTCTTGAAGGTTTTCGAATTTCCGCGACTCGTTCTCAGCTATCTCCAGGTTCATCGGACGCACTCGAGTATACACTTCCTCTATCCTTTGAGCCCCTACTTATTTACCTACATACACATTCGCCGCCTTTAAGATTCCCGACTGTCCTTCGGTTCTCCTTCGGCTCTTCTTCGGTTCTCCTTCGGCTCCCCTTCGGCTCTGCCTGCGCGGTTCTCCGACACAAGCGACGTTTAGCCTAATTTAAATACGGAATTAATTGCCTGGCACCCGCCAGTGTGTGTGCATTATCCACGCCTTTAAATGCTTGCTTATTTTTCATACACACGTCTATGCGTATATTTGTTTATGTGGATGTTTGTGTACTTGTGTGATAAATTGGCATTCTCACACATGCACCTAACGTCTGACAAAGTGGTGGGAAACTTTACCCCGCGTGAAATTGCAGAACGACTATGCTTCATTTTCGAAAGAATTTGTGTGTGTGGTGATTTTCTGTGGATGTGTGAAAGTGGGTGCAAGTGTGTGAGAGAGAACGTCTGCCCTGTGAGAATTGGGCTGATGATTATGCCACAAGGTGCACCGGCACACTTCCGCTAACCGCAGAAGAAACACGCGGCTCTAATAATCTGTCCCCTTTTCCCCTTGGGTCACCAACAATCTTTCTTACTTGGCGTTAACGGCTTCATTTTTTAATGTCATCCTGTGTTCAGGTCTCGTGTCCTACAGCCGTTAGTGCGAGTGTCGATTTTGATGATGCAGACGAGATTGCGCGATAAGGGAAATCTTATCAAAGTGAGACATTATTGAGTTGATTATCAAGGATAAGAATCATTTTTCTTCTACGATTCCTTGATAGTCTAGAAAAACTTACAAGGGGATTTCGAGAAAAAAATATATATACATGGATCGTGATTCGAGTCTCTTAACTCCTGGTTAGTTTAGGCGGCAGCGCTTCATATGTTGTAATTGAAGAGTCTAGGGCAGTGTCCTACAGCTATCACTGTCGATTTTTATGGTGGGAACAGGATTGAGCGATAAGGGAAATCCTGCCAGAGTGAGACATCATTAAGTGGATTCTCAGAGATATGTGTCATTTTTTTTCTGCGACTTCTTGATAATCTAGAGAAACTTACAAGGTCGATCTAAACCCTTAGGAATTTTGTTTGGATTGATACTCCTCCCAGTAGTTCCCAAATAAAAAAATAATTTGTATTCCGCGCGCGTTACATCGACCGCGATGTGTACGTCTTTTAAATCCTGGTTAGATCAGGCGGCTCTTTGAGATTTAAAACAGAACGTCCAGTTTCATGTCCTTTAGTAATCTTTCTTGATTTTAATTATGAAAACGGGATTGAGCGATTAAGGGAAATCATATTGGAGAGATATTATGGAGATGATTCTCTAAAATAGAAGTGATATTTCTTCTTTGATTTCCTGATAGTTTAGAGAAACTTACAAGGGGCACCTACTCACTGCAAAACTTTTTTTGTATTGATACTCTGTTTAAAATGAGATTATTAAAAAAACAATGAATTTTATATAAACCGCGATGCAATTTTTTTAACTCCTGGTTAGATTAGGCGGAAACGCTTCAAATTAGTAACTGGAGAATCCAGACTAGTGTTATACAGCCGTCACTGTCGATTTTTATGCTGGGAAGAGGATTGAGTGATAAGGAAAATCCTGTCAGAGTGGGACATCATTAAGTGGATTCTCACAGATAGGAGTCATTCTTCTTATGCGATTTCTTAATATTCTAGAGGAACTTACAAGAGGAATCTGAAGCCTTCGGAATTTTGTTTGGATTGACAATCCGCCGAGTAGATACCAAAAAAAATTTGTTTGTTTCGCGCACGTTATATTGACCGCGATGAGATAGTATTTAAACTCCTGGTTAGATTAGGCGGTAGTTCTTAGAGTTTTTAAGCGGAAGTCCGGGTTTGCGTGTTACAGCCATCACTCTTGATCTCAATGATAAAAATGGGACTGGACGATAAGGAAAATCTTATTAGAACCATTATTCAGTTCATTCACAAGAATAGAAGACATTTTTCTTCTTTGATTAGTTTGCAGTTTACAGAAATTTACAAGGGGCACATACGTCCTTCGGAACTTTGTTCGGATTAATACTCTGTTTAGAAAGACCTATAACGTATTTTTTTGGATTTTTTTACCGTTTTCTCTCGATTTGACCTTCCAATGACCTTGAACCTGGCGCGATAAAAGTCAAAGGACGCCAGATTTGTATTCGGCGACCCCGAAAACCATAGTAAACCCGAGCTAACCTCAGAATACATGTTTAAGAGTGTCAAATCTCTCGAAAATACATTTGGTGGGTAGTGGTGTTTCCTATATTTGTAGGGGTGGCTGGGGGTGGAGGGTAGTCCGTTTATCGTGCAATCGACTCGGGATACTTATAAGATAACACCATGATTTTTTCAGATTTTTTGGTCTAAAAATAAATTAGGCCAAAAACCGGCCTTACCGACCCTCCCCCTTTGTAAGGGGGACCTACATTCTTCGGAATTTGTTTTTGAAATAAAAATGAGCTTTTTAATAATTTTCGAAAAAAGGAAGTTTAAAAAATTTACGCACCTCATATGGAACCCGATGCGAGAATCTTTAACCTCCTGGTTAGATCTGACGGCATCGCTCAGAGTTTTGAAACAAGTGCCGATTTTAAGGATAAAAACGAGATTTGCAAACATGAAAAAGTTAAATTTTCATTTACCCAAGTTAATGTTTGACACGAAAAAAAAACGCATTTCTGTAAAAACTGTTAAATTTTTAGTTTAAAAATTTACACTAAAACTTTGGAAATACCGTGTAAAACAAATAGTTGCATTTTTAAAAGAGCAACAAAAAATGAATTTTTACCAAAAAGAGTTGAAGTTTTATACAAGGAAGGATTTTTTAATTAAGAGGGGAATGAAATTTAAACCAAAATGTTGATTTTTTTACAAAATAATTTAATTTTTCCCAAGAAATTTAATTATATATTTTTTTTAATATTTTGATTTTCTCGTTTCTCCACAAAATTATTCGACCATTTCTCGGCAATAACTAACATCAGAAATTCATTAAGTAACTGTCTTAGTCGAAATAATAACATTAGTTATGAAGAAATCTAATTTTCTACTAAAATAGTTGAATTTTCAATCCAAAACGATGAACATTCAACACAAAAATTTTCATGTTTAACCAAAAAAGTTTACTTTTTTTTACTGAATTGCTGGATTTTCAGCAAAATTATTAATTTTTTATCTGAATAATCATGATAATATTTCTAACTAACAAGACTGATTTTTAATCAAAAAGTAATGGTTGCTACTTCTACAAAAAACATATTTTTACTAAAAAGAGTTGAATTGAATAAAAAAAGTCGAATTTTCAATGAAGTAGTTAAATCCTCAACCAATGCAGATTTATTTTTGAGAAAACAGATGCATTTTTCCCTCAAAATGATTTAATTTTCCACTAAAAAAATTGAATTTTCACCCATGAAACATTTTTTAATTGAAAAATGAACCAAATGGTTGATTTATGTACAAAAGAATCGATTTTTTAACCAGAAGGAAATACGAATTTTAAAACAAAAATTTAATCTTCAGCCAAAAAGATGATTCTATAATAAAATTGTTACATTTTCATCAGAATAATTGATATTACAACCAAATAATAAAATTTTAATCAAAAAGATACATTTTTCACCAAAAATATAATAGGTCATATTTCTAACATATTTTATTTTAAATAAAAAAGCTACATTGTTAAATTTCTTATAAGTCAGTTAATTTTTAACAAAAAACTAAATGTTTTACCAAATTATTTGGATTTTCAACCCAAAAAGATGAATTTTTGAGATAAATTATTATTTTCAACTAAAAATGATTCCTTTGAAAAAATAATTACATTTTCATAAAAAAACTGAATTTTCAACCAAATTATAAATTTTTTAATGAAAAAGATAAATTTTTCAGCAAAAATGTAATAGTTCGTATTCATAACAACATTTTTTATTTTAAATAAAAAAAGTTGAATTAAAGATCATTCAAGGTTTTGCAATCAAGAAGGAATTCAAATTTTAGCTAAATTATTTAATTTCTTACAAATCGGTTGCACTTTTAACAAAAAGTTAAATTTTCTATCGAAATATTCGAATTTTTAACCCAGAAAAACAGATTCATAACAAAAAATTATTTTCAGCTAAAAATGATTACTTTAAAAAAATGGTTACATTTACATAAAATGAATTAAATTTGCAACCAAACAGTAAGATTTCTAATCAAAAAGATACATTTTTCACCAAAAATATAATAATTCATATTTCTAAGAACATTTTTTATTTTAAATTTAAAAAAAAGTTAAAATAAAGCGATAAATAAACGAAACCTGATTTCAACTAAATTGTTCAATCTTTTACAGAACAATTGAACTTTTAAAAAAAAATAACATTTTTTACTAAAATATTTGGATTTTCAACAAAACAGAGTTTTATTTTCTTATTGGGCTCTAATAAAAATTTAGTGCGCATTTAATGGAAAAACGAACAAAAGGAACAGAGTCGAATAGAAGGGAAAAGGCAAATAGGAGAAAGGTTGCGAAGCCTGCGTTGAAGATAAAAATAATTTTCAATTGGACTTTTTGATTTCTTATAAAATATAAAAAATCAGGAAGCTATTTTTTCTCTCAGAATTGAGGGGGGAATGGGGGATAATCCATAAAAAAGATGCTTTTCTTATGAATTTTTTGTTTACAGATCTGGTTAAAGTAAATGTATTTAAATGTCTTGAAATAAAAAAAACTTGCGATTTTGTACGAAAAATTTCGTCATTTGTTAAGTGAAAAAAACGTTAATATAAAAAAAATTTAGACATAAATATCGTTGGGGGGAGGATTTTTTATGTAGAAAAAGTTTACCAAGTTTGAGAAGGATCGGTTTAGTAGTTTTTGTAACATCGCTGGAACGGACCATTAAAAAGTGGTTTCGAGAAAAACTTGTTCAAAGTTTTAAACATTGAAAATGTGAAGAAAAAAATTAATTTTTTTAGCCATTTCAGCTCCTTTTTTTCATTAAACTGTGCACATTTCACGAAAGTAGAAAGTGCAGTAAAAATGAATAAAATTTTTATTATTTTATAGTATTTTTCATTGCCTTTTGGCACGTTCCTATATTTTTAAGTGCAGTTGTGGTCCATGAGGAGGGTCGGCTTTAAATGTATAACTTCAAGAGTTCTGCTACAATTGACTTGAATTTTGACACAATATTTTAAAAATATTTCACAACATAAAAAAAAATTTTTTTTGCATGTGCTAATCCCCTATTACCCCCTTAAGATGGTCACAGCCCAATGTGGTAAGAGATTTTTTGTTAAAAGTTTGATTAAAAAAGTTTGGTTACAGATTCAGGTGGGATCTGAACGACCAGAACATCGATGAAAGTAAATAAAAAAATTTTCCAGAGGTACCGGCTGAGGGATCGAACCCCAGACTTCTAACTTGAAGTCCGAGCGCATATTCCCATAAGTCACCAAGGCTCTTTTTAAGTCTCTATTTATTTCTTTTTATTATTATTGCTCCTAAACTATTAAGCCAAATACCTGTCGCTATAAGTCTAATTCACTCGGCTCTAGTCGAAAATGTATTTCTCTCTGCCTTTATATTAATTGAATATTTTCCATATTCTATCCCTTCTCTCTCTATTCGCGTCTCTCTTTTCTGCGGCGATTTGCAATTGTTCTAAAGAATCCTGTTCGATATCCCCACTACTGCCACGTTAACCAAAGCTTGTTTAGGCTGTCTATTTCTCTCTCTCTCTCTCACTCTCTCTATGAAATATTTTACTATGCGATCTTATCAGAACTCATAATGATTCCTCACAAATAATTTTTAAGTTAATCTATCAAAGTTTCGATTCTGCCGTGTAACCCCATTGCCACATACCGCTTTTTTTGCAGGTAAAATGTATAAGCGGTCAAATCTAGAGAATATTCTAATTGATTAAAAGTTTAAACTGTCAAACGCGGAGCACTAATTAAAACGTAATAGTGCCACACAATCAACCTGCTAAAATTAGAAATACCCTTAGGTTCTGTCTATTTTTCGAGCGAGCGTGAAATTCCATCGCACCTGGATGACTCCATTAGGTTTCTTCCAATTCTTGATCAGAATCAAGAGATGTGGGAGGTTGAAGTCCACCTGGTGAAAGAGAGAAAAGATATATATAAAAAAATAAAATAAAAAAATAAATAAAAATAGATAAGATGCAGGATCGTGAAATACGTAGAATGCGGACGAATAGTTAGACACGAAGGTACACACGTGTCAGGCCCTCGAGGGCCCCATGGGCCTGGGCCCAGTCCTCCCCACTCCTCACCGGCTCGACAAAGCTAACGATTATTTTCGCACTCCGAAGAGCAATGGAGACGGAGGAACTCTCAGAGTGAGTTAGGGCCGATTCAGGGACTTTTTATCCCCCCGATAGGGGACTTAAATCTGCGAAGTTTTCATTCCATGAATACCGAATGGAGATCCTCCGACATTGGCGTGCCAATGGTAAACCAAACTCGTGTCACAGAAATACTTCGAAGATCATGAGGGTCGTCAGCGCAGTTCGTGGTACACGGATGTAAAAATAAATTAAAAAAACTTAAATATAAATAAAAATATAAATATAGGTATAAATATAAATATAAATATATAAATATATATATATATAAATATAAATATAAATTGAGTATTCCAGCATTACGTCAAACTCGGTCGGTAACGTCAAAATCTATAATGCCTTAGAACTTGCTGGACTGCAAGGTATTGTTGAATAGAACTTTAACTAAAATTTATTAATTTAGACAAAAGTAAGTCAAAAATCGTGCTAGTTTTTTGCTTTTAAGATAGAAAAGTCTTTTCTTTAATTATTGTTGGCATTTAAGAAAGTGTGCGATTAGGTAATCCATCACGGAAAATTATAATGTGCCGTATTTGACGTTATAAGCCTAATTGTCATATTAAAGATAGATTAATGTATCAAAGAGACTTTAAATTATTTTAAAAGGCTTTAAGAAAGTTGTGCCAAAAGTCATTATAAATAAAAAACATTACTTTTTGTAAAAAATGTTGAAATTCATAAAAAACCAATATTCCGAACTATGCTTTTTTTCAATTGAAATTTTTCTGACCACCGCTTCTTACCAATTTTCAAAAAAGGATTGGATTTCAACAAACAACGGATTATTTTCCGGGAAAGCATACTTTACAACTCTACTGTTTCCAATTTTAAAAGTAAATTTTTCTATGACTTTTATGGCTTCTTCTATGGCTCTAAATCGTTAGAACAATTTTATTTTTGAGAAACATTTTTGTTAACAAATAATTATATTTTAAAATTATTGAGTTAGTTTTAAAATTAGAAACAGTAGAATTATAGAGAATGTATTCCCGAAAAAATAAGCCGTCAATTATTAAAATGCAATCGTTTAAAGAATCCAAAAAGGTTTGAGAATTTTCATAAGATTTTATCAGATTATATCAGATTATATTAGTTTAATTAAAAATTCAACTATTAAGTTGAAAATTATTCTTTGGTTCAAAATCAATTTCCTCACCTGAAAATTAAAATTTTCCATTTTTAGTTTAAAAATAATTATTTGTAGTAGAAAATTAAACTATTTGTCTATAAAAAATTCTAATTTTTTTGTTTGAAGTTTTTGTTTTTTGGAGAAGAATTTTTTATTTTCAAAAAAAAAAACGAACTGTTTAGCTAAAAATCAATTTCTTACCTCAAAATTTAAATATTCTATTATTGGTTGAAAATCGGTTGATTTTAGTAGGAAATTGAATCATTTGTTTAAAAAATTAAACTTTTTTTGCAAAAACTTCTTTTATTTTAATGAATATTCTATTATTTTCATCGAAAATTCAACTTTTTGGTTGAAAATGATTTTTTTGTTGAAAATAATTTCTTTATTTGAAAATTCAAGTATTTCATTCTCGGTAGAAAATTGATAATTTTGACATGAAAATTCAATTCTATTATTGAAAAGTTTTGTTTTAGGATGAAAATTCTATTATTTTCATTAAAAACGGAACTATTTGGTTGAAAACTAATATCTTTAACTAAAAATTTAACAATTTCATTTTTGGTTGAGAATTATTCCTGTCTAGTTCAAAATTAAGCTACTTGTCATGGAAATTTCACTCGTTTTAAAAATTCTTCTTTCTTGGACAAAAATTCTATTTATCGAGTCATTTAATTGTGAAAAATTGATTATTTTTAGTTGAAAATTCGACTATTTGTCTTGAAAATTATGCTGTTTTATTAAAAAAAAATAGTTTTCGGATAAAAGTTCTGTTAAGGTTATGAAAAATCTCACTATTTATTTTAAATTATTTCCTTGATTCAAAAATCATATATTGATGTTTAAAATAAAAATTATTTCTGGAAAATTCGGCTTTTAGGCTAGTAAATTCCACAATTTTGGTGGATATTTTTTTTCTTTCTCAGTGAAAAATCCTAGCTGGTCGAAAATTTCAATCTTTGCTGAATATTTAATGGTAGTTAGAAAATTACTATTTAGCTTAAAAATATCACTATTGTGTTTAAAATGGAACTGCTTTTACTTTAATTTTTTGAATTTGACCATTTGATTGAAAATTCAAATATTTGTTCAAAAATTCAGATATCAACTATTCGATTGTTAATACAATTGTAAATGCAACTGTATGTTCGAAAATTCAACTGCATGATTAGAAATTTTTTTCGTAGAAAGGTTTTTAGTTGAAAATTATACTTGCTTAATTAAAAATTCTAGCTTCTTCGGTAAAATTAGTCGTTCGGACTGAAAGATCCAAATATTTGGTTAAAAATTCGTCTCCTTTGGTTTAAAATTCCAATATTCGGTTTTAAATTCAACTTTTTGGCCAAAAAAGATTTTCTTTTTGTATTATGAAAAATCATCCTTCTTAAATAAAAACTCATCTATTCAAAGTTTTGTTAAAAAATCCCACTACTTAGATGAAAATCTAATGTACTACCTTCCTTCGGAAAATTCTGACGTCGTAAAATACCCAGAAATCACGTAGGAAATTACGTCCGACGCTATACCGAAAACGACTTTCCGAAAACGATCGTTATTATTTTTACTTTGGTCAAAAAGTATAGAGTCAAAAAGTATAGAGTAAAATCAGATGATAATTTTGAGTCAGATGTAATTTGGTCTTTAGAGCGTGGAGTTGTGTGGTGTGGTGGTCGTGCGGTGGGCGAGAGCATTATAATGGCCATGCGGTGGTCTTAACTCTAAAGGGTTGTGATCATATTTTCGTGGCTGAACTTTAGTGGCCCTGCGGTAACGCACGACATTATCTGGCCGTGCGGTAACGCACGGTATTTTTGTGGTCGTGCGGTGATAAAAAATAAAGATATTATATTTACTTGTTGCTTGAATTGTACTGCGGGGGGCAGACTAGATAAAGAGATAGGAATTACGGCAGTGGTAAACCTTGTTTTCCTGGTGTCATAGCGTATCTCTTGAGCATTATGGCACATTAGCCTCCGTTGTCGCAGACGGTGACCCTAATCACTCTGGTTTGACGAGATCTGTGCGGAGATGCCTAGAAAGGCGCTAAGCGTTTAGCTAAGATCTCTTAATGCGAACATAAGCGAACTCATCGCGATACCGTCAAAAGTTAATTAATAACAAGAGCTCCTTAATTGATCTATGAGAATGATTATACAAAACATACACGTTATACCCTGATGTTAATTAATTATGAAAATGTAAATTCTTTCATCTAATGATATAAAGAATAATATAAAAAAATATTTTAAACAAAATTTATTTATGATTTCATTTGATAAACGCCTAAAATAAAACACAAAAAATAAATTGATCATAATTAAATAAATGTTTGCATCCCAAAATTGTTTTTTCAATTAACAAAATCATTTTTGTTGTTTGATTTCAGAAAATATTTTGGCTAAATAAAAAATATTATTGTTTAGTTGCCCAAATTCAGTTTCTTCAATTAAAGTTTTCAGTTGAAGCTTTCTATTGATTTTAGAAAATATTTTATTTATTTTACAAACAATTTTATTTGGATCTACCAAATAATCTAAGAGAGGAACTTAACAGATTCAAGCAAAAAATTAGGTTTCAACAAAATTAGTAACCATATAATTGAATTTAGAAGTAAGAAAGACGAATTTTTCAGAAGAAGAATTTGTAACACAACAGTTACATTTTCAACATAATAATTACATTTTCGACAAACAAAATGTAACAAAAAATTAAAATTTTTAAATAAAAATAGAATTGTTGAATTAAACAATAAAAGCAGAGAATTTTCTAGGAAACAGTTGGATTTTTAACGCTAAATTATAAATTTTCAACGAAAAAATCGATTTGCAGACAAATAGTACAATCTTATACAAAAATAACAGGATTTTTCAACCCGAAAGAAGAATTTTTTTAGTAAGAAAGACCAACTTTGTAAAAAGAATTTCAATCTTCAATTAGAAACTTGTCTAAAAAAATACCAATTTTTAATCCCAAAAAGTTAAGTTTTCAATTCAAAAAGACAAATTTTCGGAAAAGTAGTTAAGTTTCTCAATAAATGAGATGACTTTTGAAAGAAATAGTTGAGTTTGTAACAAATTATTTAATTTTTTCAGAAGCATGAAAAACAAAGAAGATTTGAATTTAACTAAAAGATTGACTTATCATTGAAAAATAATAAAATATACTAGTTGATATTCAATACGACAATTTTAACAAACGATGTCAATCATTAACTAGGAAAGATTCTTGAATTAAGAGAGTAAAATATTGTCAACCAAATTGCAGAATTCTCAAAACCAACGGGCAAAAAATACAAATTTGTTAGAGCATAGCTAAATTTGTAATAAAAAAATTGTAAGAAAAAAGTCGAATTGTCAATCCTAAAAATATGAATTTTCGAACAAAAGAGACTAATTTGTATCAAAATAATAAATTAAAAATAAATTAATTCAAAAAGTCGATTTTGACCAAAAGGTTGACTTCTTAACAAAAAATATAATAGTTAATGTCTCAACAAAAAATATTTAAATTATTGGAATTGTTGAATTTTTAAACAAAAAGGCATAGTTTCTAAGAAATTGTTAAGTTCTTAGACCAAATTATAAATTTTCAACAAAAAAATTCTTTTCCACCAAATGGTTTAATTTTATACGAAAATAATAGAATTTTTAACCCAAAATGAGGAATTTTTTATCGATAAGGACCAATATGCCTTTCCTAGAACACAGTAGAATTTTTAATCAAAAACTTTTTGAACAAAAAAAAAAAACAAATTTTGTATTCCAAGAAGATGAATTTTCTATCCAAAGAAATAAATTTTCAAAGTTGAATTTTAAACAAAAAATTAATTTTTTACTAAACAATAGAAACCAAAAAAAGTCGAATTTTAGCAAAACGTCGACTTCTCAATTAAAACGATAATAGTTGATATTCTAACAAAGATATATTTTTATTTAAAATAGAAAACAGTCAGGTTCAACAACAAAGTCGAATTTTTAACAAAGAAGGTGAATTTTCAATCATGAAATATTTTTCAAACAAGAGAGAAGAAAGTTTCAACTAAATTGAAGAATTTTAAAACCACAAAGGTGAGGTATGCAGAAAGCTGTAGAATTTGCAACTCGAAAATATGAATTTTTGAACAATAACTTTATTTTTAACCATAAACTTCAATTTCATACAAAAATAATAAGAATTTAAACCCAAAAAGAGAATTTTTTAAGGAAAAAGTGTATTTTTTTTAGCAAAAAGACGAATTTTGTAGAAAACATTTGAATTTTAAATCAAAAACTTTGTAATAAAAAAACTGACTTGAATTTCCGAACAAAAGAGATGCCTTTTAACAAAACAGTTTAATTTTCAATAAAATAATTACATTTTCGACCAAATAGTTGAAATTTTTACCTATAAAGATCAATTCGCAACAAAATATAATCTCGATCCAAGGAGACAACATTTCTATCCAAACTGACAAATATTTAACATGAAGGTTAAGTTTTTAAGAAAATAATTCAACTTTCAACAGAAGAGTGAATTTTTTGTCCAAATAGCGAAATTTGTAACAAAGAAGTTTAAGTTTTAACCAATTAATATAATTTTCAATAAAAATATAATAATTGTCAACGAAAAATATAATAGGTTATATTTCAAGCAAGAAAATGTTTTGGATTTGAAAATAAAAGTAGGTAAATTCAACGAAACGAACGATCTTTACATAAAAGAGAAGAATTATCAACATAAAATGATTTTTCAATCAAGAAAACAAAAAATCTGTACCAAATTGTTTAATTTTTAAACAAAAAGGGCGAAGTTTCAAGAAAAAAGATGAATTTTTTAACAGAGAATATGAATTGTCAACCAAATAGTTTGATTTTATATGAAAATAATAGAATTGCATTTTAAAACGAAAAATGTTGTACTTTTTTTTTTACTTTTAAACTTTTTGTTATGAAAATTTAACATTTTGTATGAATTTTTTTTCTTTATTCATTGAAAAATCTTCCTTTATTACATTTTTTTCAGTTGTCGATTCGCTCTTGGTTGAAAATGAATTTTTTTATTTGACAATTTGATATTATTTTTTGGATGATAATCTGTTGAAAATTATTTTTTTTCAGGTAGAAAATCAGTTTTTTGGTTAACAAGGCAACTATTTATTGAAAATTCAACTGTTTTATAGAAAATTTGTAATTTTTTATCGAAAATTTATCAACCAGATAGAAAACTCAACTATTTAGTCAAAAGTTGAACCACTTGGTTGAAAATTTATTTTTTTAGTTAAAGATTCACTATTTTTATTGAAAATTTATTTCCATGGACTGTTTTCATTTCAAATAAAAATCTTTTTTGATTTAAATGTCAAGTATTACATGTTTTGTAACAAATTCGTATTTTATGTTAAAAATTAACTGTATTAATTAAAAGCTTTACAATTTGACTCAAAATTAACCTTTCTGTTCGTATCACAAAATTAAAAATTAGTTGTTTTTTTTAAATTCAAAGGTTATCTCATATCTGTTCCATTTTTGGATAAAAGCAGATCTTTTCTAGTTTCAAAATTCTCTTTATCTGTTCCATTTTTGAATAAAAGTGGATCTTTTCAAGTTTAAAAATTCCGTTGAAAATTTATTTTGTTCGATGAAAATGTATCTGTCTTATTAGAAAATTAAGTTTCTTTGTTGAAAATACAACTATTGTATAAAAAGCTTACCATTTTATTTAGAAATTATTCATTTTATATGACATTTTTTTCTTTACTTACTCAGAAATCTTTCCTGGTTGAAATCCATGTTTTTAGTTCAGGAGTTGCTTTTAATTGAAAATTATTTTTTTCAAAGAAAATTCAATTATATTATTTTTTAAAAAAATTTATAATTTTGACTAGAAAATTTATGAATTTTGTTCAAAATTTCTCTTTTTTGGTAAAATTCTTCTTTCTTCAAACGATGTAGTCAACTGTCCACTTAGACGCATCATTTCCCGCTTGACAGATTTTCCATCACTTAATTTTTTTAATAATGATTGATAAACAAAGCATCCTCGTTCAAAACTATAAGTAAAATTTTGTATTAAACTAAATTCTCAATTCAACAATATCTAATACGTTGTAAAGAAATTTTTTAAATCTAAAAATGAATTTAAAAAAAAGGGTTGA
The DNA here is from genome assembly GCF_010883055.1 of Belonocnema kinseyi. Lineage (NCBI taxonomy): Eukaryota > Metazoa > Arthropoda > Insecta > Hymenoptera > Cynipidae > Belonocnema > Belonocnema kinseyi. The sequence continues at coordinate 33,915,014 of NC_046663.1, read as the reverse complement.
CTTAGCCCCGTTATCCTCTACGTAATTTATATACGGCCCTAATAAAAATGAAATTTCGACATGCAGCGTGTTTTCTTTTGCAATGTGAAAAGAAATTTCTGCGTTTCCGTGAATCACTGCAGTATAAATATTTCTTAACTTCTCATAATAATTATTATTACGCAGTGTCCGTAGTGTGGAAATTTGAATTCATAGAAAGGAGAGGGGAGAGAGAGAGAGAGAGAGAGAGAGAGAGAGAGAGGAAGGGAGAGAGAGGAGGAAGGGAGAGATATGACAACAAGAAGAGACGAAAAAGTGGGAAAAATTCGCAGGGATTTTCAATTTCTAATTCGTGAGTTTACGCTCAGTTTTTAATTACGATCATATTACGCGCGCACAACTCATGGAAATTTATGCTAATTCTTAGGGTAATTAAGAGTGTAATCAATTCTCAACTATCGCGCCACGTCGTCTCTGTTTCTTCGTGTGTTTCGCTTCAAGCCATGCCATTGTTCGTGATCGCTGGCCAAAGTTATTCAAACGAAAATAAATCTAACACACCGAATGCGAATAAATTTATTCAAACACTTCTGGGAAAAAGTTTCTGAATAAGCCAACCGTACTGGGTCGCATGCTAATGAATATTTTTTAAGAAACTCGAGAGCAAAGGTTCTAAAGAGAAGAAATTCTAATTTAATATATACTCATAATAATGAGCTGTTTTATTTGTCAAATTACACCAGAACCTCGGTTTGAGACCAGTGACCTTGACCACATATCGAGGGCGGGGGGATCTAAACGTAAACATTCAGGGCCGTGACAACGGTGGCTTCTGTCACTCGCTCTCTTAAACCATTCTATCAGAACAAAATCCTATTAAGTCCAATAAAAATTATTACAAAATATAAACTTGTAATATTGCATTAATCATAAATTATTTGAATGAATAAGCTATTTCTTAGATTTCATTTAAATAATTCGTTAAAAGTGAAAATTTGTTTAAAATATTTGTATATATTATTATTGATAGTATTTATTGGTTTAAAATAGACCCGCGCTTTTTGGCGCATGCGCAGTTGAAAAAGGGGCTTGCTGTGCTCCCATCGATACGAGGCTGGGGCAGCCAATTAAAGTCGCTTGACAAAAATAACCTGAAGGTTATGTTTCAAGGCAGTTCAAATAAGCAAAAGTTCACTGTATATTCAATGCATTATTTGAATCTAAATAATTATTTTTGAATACCAAAACTTACTCCTTGAGGTTATTCTTTGCTTCTGCAATCCAAAATTTTATGTTATTTATGGTGTGATATTGTGATATAACAAATTTCAGTTTAAACTCTATAGTTGAACATTAAACTATTTATTTGAAAATTTCGGTAGTTTGTGGCAGAATATTAATCTTCTTGGTGACTAATGTACTTTTTTGGTATATGGTTGAAAATTAGTTTTCTTATTTAATTTTTTTTTACTCAAAATTGAAATATTTCATTTTTACATTCTCATCAGCGAAGGTATTAGATTTGTGTAAAATTTGACCCCCCCATTTTTATCTAATGACCACGTTTTGAGACCCCCTGAATCCGAAAAACAGGTTTTTACGAATGTGTCTGTATGTCTGTATGTATGTCTGTGACATCGATAACTTTTGAAAGAATTAATCTATTAGATGGGCCTTGGATGCACTGGTTGAGTATCCCAAACTAAAGGTCAAGTTTTTAGTCAGCGATTTTAGCTGAAAATTCAAAAAATGGGCACATTTTGAATATTTTTGAGACCACTTTTTCAAAATTCTCGGTACGGTTCTTCATAGTATTCAAAAATTATTTTAAGCTAAATAAAGCACTATATGAAAAAAGTAAAAAAAAAATGTTGCTTTTTGAATGCCTTACAAGATTATCATAATAACTTTCAAATTTTCTTGAAAAATCCAAAATTCAAATTTTGACAGTATACAAAATAATGAAAAATCCAAAAATTACATTTTTCGGCCAAACTATGCAAAATATCGTAAAATATGAATCAAGAGAAATTGTGTATTTGAAGAGGATCTACAAATTTGTTAAATACCACTTTTTGATAGAATACATAATACGTAGTTTTGGCTTTAATCAAGAAAAACCGCATTAAAAGTAAAAAAATGTGCACGCTGTGTGGGCATATTTTTATCACAACTTTTGTCTTTTAATTTCTTTTTCGTCTGGTGTGTGGGGTTTCAAATAATTTAACTTTTCATATAAGTAAATCTTTAATTTCCGAGAAACCAATGTAGGAAGATGAAAACAAAAGAACTTGGTTGTCAGAAACGTTATCGGACAAGTTTTATTTGAGTTTCAATCAATAAAAGAAAAAAATCTCAAAGTTTCGGAAATTTACCATTTTCATCATCAGGGGAGAACCGATAAAATAGTTATAGTCTAAAATAGTAAATAGAAAATATGTAAAAAAGGTTAAAATAGTATAATAATCTTAGCAACTAACAATAAGAAGTACTTACGGATCAGTTTCGTAATGACATCATGTTTTTGAGTCAGTAATAATAGCGGTAATTAAATATTTTGAAGTGAAATTATTTATTTGAAACAAAAAATTGTAACTGAGACTAGTTGAAAAAGAATAATAGTGTTAAAAGATTAAAAATAACAGATTATATTTTTTTATGAGAACAGGATGGAAAAGCATCCTGCTCCCATAAGGGTAACTCCAAAAGTAACCGTCAATGAGAAAACTGACCCATCATAATATAAATCGGAATAAAAGGTGCCAATTATAAAATAATATAAATAGAGGGATGGAGGTATTAAGAATATAGGAACTAGCAAGATAAATTCTATTTCTAAATTAACAATTTTTAATTTTTAGATTTTAGGATATTGTTAATAATATTATTGTAAAAGAACAAAAAAAAATGAATAATAAATATATAATTAATTTTAATAAAAGAATTCAAGGATAGAATTATATGATTCGTTAAGGTGGTTTAAATCAGTAATTTTTTTGATGCAATTATCTAGTTCTCTCTTAATGAAAACCATTTCAGCAAAGGCTCGTTTTATAGGGTTACTTTCTTGATGTAATATTCTAATCTCATCCCAAAGAAAAAAGTGAGAAATATTATCATTTATATTGTTGTATAAATGATCATTTAAGACGTTATCATAATCTAATCTAACACTATCTTGATGTTCTTTTCGTCTAATGTGTAAGGGTCTTTTTGTTGGTCTAATATAACATTTACCACAGTTACATGCAAACCCGTGTAGAAATTTTGATCTGGCCCCGATCGGGGCAAGACCAGTCCAGATCGGGTTCCGATCGAGAATCCTGGTCGGGGCCAGATCGCGGATGAAATACACGCCCAGATCGGGGCCAGGTCGGTACACGATCAGTCTCAATATAATCTATTCGTGAATTTCACAAATGGAGATTTAATATAAGTAAACTCGAAACTATCGAATGGTCCTCTCCTTTCGAAGGCCACCTTAATATTTTGAATTTTCAATTAAGTTATTTTAATTTAAAATTAAAGTACGGCATGCACGAAAAGAAAAGGTTTCAGACTAAAAAATTTAATTATACTTTTGAGTAACGTAAGATTATTGCAGATGGTATCAGTTTCGAGGAAAAGGTTAATTTTTTACGAGAAAAATGGATGATAACCAGATATATTTTAATTAACCATTTTAATTTCTTAAAAAAAGTTTTGTCTATAAAACTACTTAAAAAAATAGAAAAACTTTTTTTGCAAAAAGATTCCCTATAACTTTATATTTTCGAATGCTTCCAAAGAAAATCAGCGTGAAATAACCTCTGATTTACGATTTATCAAACATTTTACTGTGAAGAAGTTCAATTTTCTGTCAATTTTATTACTTTTTGAGAAATTCGAGAAGGTGGTTGTAGATAATATTTTCGCCGAAAAATTGAGCTATCATTTATTCTATCGTTTTATTTTTTCAAGCCTGTTAAGAAGCAATATAGACCAAACAACTTTTGAACAAAAATGAAAAGTTTTGAATGAATTATTTCTGGTTATTTTAAATATTTTTTACAGAATATGCATTTAATTAATTTTTATTGTTAATTATTAATTACGACCTAATGGACATTTTTACTGGTTTAAATGTCATTGTTTATAATAAAAAAGAAAAATAACTTTGTTTAGCATTTGAAACTTCGCGCGAATCCAATTAGATGCAGAATGCGACGCATGCGCAGTTGAGTAACTAGCTCTTGTTGGAATCCCTACGTAATTGGCATTTTGCATTGTGATTGTACTACTTGATTCTGAAATTCATGTTATGAAAATTTGTCCTTAATGTATGTCTGTAATGAATTTTATTATTAATACAGAATCAAAGTTTCAATAACAGAATCGATTGTATCACATGATTTATTCTCATAATCCAAAAACATTACAATTTTGTGCATACTGAAATCCATTTCTTGTCAATAGATTTGATAATTCTAATTCTACAATAAATCGAAAAACCTTGAGATCTTAAATAATAATTGAAAACAAAAGAACTTCAAAACTTCATCATATAATAATATTTGACTCATCTAATGGTAAATATACTAATTTTACCTGAAACAATTTAATTAATTATTAATGTATTTGAGGTTAGGTTTCGATGAGCCCGCAGAGTGTAATTGTGGGTCCGGATGCAATAAGGGCACATAAAATTTTTTCGTGCGAAAACGAAGTCCCCTGGAGACTTTAGAAAAAATTTTCGAATTTTAATTTTCAAA
>NC_046663.1:33898154-33910184 GCF_010883055.1 Belonocnema kinseyi | reverse complement strand
TCGAAAATTTTTTCTAAAGCCTCCAGGGGACTTCGTTTTCGCACGAAAAAATTTTATGTGCCCTTATTGCATCCGGACCCACAATTACTTACTCTCATCTTCTTCGCGCAGGTTTCGAGGCAGGGTTTCGAAAGTAAAATAGCTGAATCGACTAAGTTTTTTATAATTGCAATTTTATGTTGTAAGGGATGTTTAGATAACAAATTAAGTAATCGGCCAGAATATGTTGATTTGCGAAACCAATTAGTAGAAATAGAGCTATTATCATTTTTAATTATGCTAATGTTAAGAAAGTTGATAGTATTGTTGTCTTCTAATTTATGTGTAAATTGTAATCTTTTATGGAATGAATTAAAGGTTTTGATAATTTGTTCAATTTTATCTTTAGAAATTAATAAAAAAGTGATTTTTTTTCTTTTATTGATTCAAACTCAAATAAAACTTGTCCGATAGCGTTGCTGACAACTAAGTTGTTTTGTTTTCATCTTCCTACATTAACTTTTGATGTTTTTGATACTATTTTTTACGATTAAAACTAAAAACAGATCTATCAAAAAATTATTCATGACAAATAAATCATTTTGAAATTCCCATCCGGAAAGGTAATACATTTCTGTTCAATTTGACCTCCCTAGTGTTTGTCTTTATGTTTGTCTTTAGGTCTGTCTGTCTTTCTGTGATCTTGTCTTCTGTGTGTCTTTTGAAAAAATCATTCTATTAAATTGGCCTCTGATAGACTCTTTTATTGACCTAAACTAAAGGTCAAGTTCTTTAGCCAGCCATTTTGGATAAAAACTAAAAAATATTAAAAACTAAACTATAAAAACTAAAAAATATTTTGAATATTCTTGAGACCATTTTTTTTTAAATTCAAGAATTCTCTGTAAGGTTATTCATAGTATTTAAAAAGTCGAACAATTTATCTAATGACTTTTTTTATAAAATAAATTTTTTTAGAGTTACTTCAACTGTTTTAATACCAATGCAAGTAACGAATTATAATAATATACATTTATGGGAATGATATACAATTTCAGGAATTAATTCGAGTGCGAAGCCCGAGATACGTGATGAGAATGTGTTCGTTAAAGCCGAAAGAGCTTTAACAAAAGAGAATTCACAATCACCAAATTACTATTGTCGATGCTTTCACCTTTAGTTTTAAAAAGTCTATGCACAAAGATCGAGTGCGTAGCGCGAGGTAAATATATTATCGAGCGCAAAGCGCGAGTACCAACAGTCTCGTGCCCTAGGCGCGCCCAAACTTATTTAAAAATTTAACTATTTGAAGGTAAATTTTTCTTTTTTGTTTAATGAATTTTTTTGACCAAAAAGTGGTCTTTTTTATTTGGAAATTCACTTATTTTGTTGAAAATTCATCTATTTAGTTTGAAAATTAGTCTGTGTCGGTCAAGGATTCAAACAATATGTTAAAAATTCGTATTTCTTGGTTTATTTTAGCTGTTTTTTGGTTAAAAAATGAACTATTTTGTCAAAAATAATAATTTTAATTTGAAAAATGCAATTAAAAGGTTAAAAAACAGTAATTTTTCATCTGTTGTAAAAAATGTTTAATTGATATTTTAAAATATACTTTTTTTTTGCTTCTGTCAAATAGAAAGGTTCATTTCCTCTTAATATATCTGGCTTTGGTTGAATAATAAAATTTTGCACAAATTAATCTTAAATTTTTGAGAGTTTTATTATGATTGAATGCTTTCAATGGGAACTAAATTAATAAATCACAACAAGCAAAATCAAATACTTTTGGTTTAAAAGTCCACTATTATATATATTTTTTTTTGGAAAGGTAATAAGTTTGGTTAAAAATCCTTGTATTTGGTTAAAATTTGTATTATTGTATTAAAAATACATCTATTTTGTTAAAAAGTCATTTTTTTAGAGAAATGTAACTACTTGTTTGAAAATAATTTAATATTAGTTGTTTTTCTTTGACTGTTCTAAAAGAAATATTTTGTAAATATTGATTTTAATTTAAAAATTGTGCGAAAATTCCTCTTAAGTTCCGCTGGGATCCGAACCCATGTTTTTCAGATTGCCGGATTGTTGCTCTTTTCCACTAAGCTACGTAGAGACGAGATTGGACATTAATATAACTATAAACATAGCCATGAAATAAAAGATATTAAATATTCGAATGTTTGAAAATTTAATTAGACAAGTATCAGGAATTACATCGGAATTTAAATTGTATGGGTTCTGAAGAAATAAATCTCATCTCTCCGTAGCTTAGTGGGCAAGAGTATTAGACCGGCAATCTGAAAACCCTGGGTTCAAATCCCAGCTTAGATTAAGAGGAATTTTTTCACACATTAGAAATAAAAAATCAATATGCAAAAAATATTGATTTTAGAGCAGTACACAAAAAACAATCACCGCAAAATTATTTAATACATTTCATCTGGTCGAATCCATAACATTAAAAAATATACTTGGCTGAAAGTTTAAATACTTGGTTAAAAATGAGTTTTTTTTCGCTTGTAGACTCATCTTGGAAATTTTACTATTCTATTTTTAGTAGATTAATGTTATGTGGTTAAAAAGCATTTTTTGTGCTGAGCTATTTTGTTGAAAATTCATTTTGTTTAAGATTCATCATTTTCTTTAAAAATTCATCTCTTTTGTTGCAAATGTTACTACCTTGTTGAAAATTCGATTTTTTAAATAAATAATTAATTTTTTACCTAACAATGTAGTTATTCCATTTTTGTTTAAAAATTGATATTTTCTTTTTGAAAATTAGTCGCTTTGTCTATAAATTAAACTTCTTCGTTGAAAATGAATCCTTTTTGATTAAAAATGCCAATGTGTAGATATATTATTTTCTGGTTTGGTTAAGGATTTAATGATCCGGTGAAAAATTAAACTATTTGATTGATAGTTACATTTTTTGTTTAGACTTGAAATATTTTTTTTGGAAATTTTATTTTATGTTAAACAATTTATTTTTGTGTTGAAAAATTATATTTTTTGTTTAAAAATTCAATTGCTTCCAGATAGTTCGTCCTTTTGGCTTCAAAATTCCAATTTTTGTTGAAACTTCACGGTTTTTGGTAAAAAATTAATCTTCTGTCTCAAAAATTCATCTTCAAAGTTAAAAATTCAACTATTTTGTTAGAAATTTAACTATTTCGTTCAAGATTCATATTTTTTTAGTAGGTTGAAAATCCAACTATTTCTTTAAAAAAATTAATCTTCTTAGTTTTAAAAATCATCTTTTGGGTTGACAACTTTTGTTCAAAATTTATATTTTTAAGATTCATCATTTTGGCTTCATCTTCTATTCATCAGTTTATCTTCTATGTTTAAAACTCATTATTTTACACGAAATTTCATCTCCTTGGTCAAAAATTTAATTACTTTGCTAACAATTTTTTTACAATGAAAATGTAACAATTAAATTTTTCATTAAAAATGTAATGTTTGCGTTTGAAGTAATCTCGTTTAGTAAGGGATTAAAAAATTTGGTAAAAAATTAAATCATTATTTTAAAATAAACTTTTTTGTTAAAAATGCATATTTTTCGTTCAATTTAAACTATCTAGCTAAAAATTAAACTGTTTTTATGAAAACTGAATTTTTTTCAAATAATATTTTCGGTTTAAAAATTCAACCGTCTCGTAGGTAATTCTTCCTTTTAGCTTTAAAATTTCGCAATGTTGGTAAAAAATAATTGAAAATTATGGAATAATCACCTTTTTTAAAAATTCATCTATTCAGTTAAAAGCTAATCTTTTTTGGTTACAAATTCAACTACTTGGTTAGAAGTCGAGCAAGTTTGTGAAAAAATTATTTTTTAAATTCATTTGAAAAGAAAATTCATCTCTTTAATAAAAAATGTATTATTTTGTTAAAAATGTAATTATATTGTTGAACATTTTTTTTCGGTTGAAAATTCAATTTTTTAAGGAATAAAGGAATTATTCCACTTTTAGTTGAAAACTCATATTCCTTTTAAAAACTCATATTCGATTTATTCTGTTTAAAAATCTATGTAATTTGTTCAAAGTTCATCTTTTTTGGTCGAAAATTATTCTTTGCGCTTTATAATTCATCCTTTTTGGTAAAAATTCAACTTTTTTGACTAAATTAATCAGGTTTCGTTGATGATTACAAAATTTCGTAAAAAATTAAACCATTCGGTTATAAATGAATCTTTTTGTTCAAAATTTATATTTTTCTTTTGAATTAATCCATTTATTAAAAAATGAAACTGTTTTTATGAAAATTTATAATTTTTGGTAGAAATTAATTTTTTCGGTAAAAAATCATATTATTGGATTGAAAATTCACCCGGATTTTTGATAATTCGTCCTTTTAGCTTTAATGATTCCACAATTTTATTAAAAAATAGTTTTATTAACCGTATTCATGAAAAATGCATCCAAGCTTCAATTATTCCATTTTTTTCTGAAATCAACCTTCAGGATAAAAAATCTTCTTTTGGGTTGAACTATTTCATAGAAAACTCGTTAAGATTTATCACTTAACTTTAAAATTAATGTATTTTATTAAAAATGTGATTATTTCGTTGACAAATTATTTTTTTGTTGGGAATTAATTTTTTTCACTAACTATGTAACTACTACACTTTTGGTCGCACATAATTTTGTTTAAACATTGATCTTTTTTATATTTCAAAATTAATGTAATTTGTTAAAAATTGTCGCTTTTGGTACAGAATAGATTCCTCTTATCCGACTTGTTTAAGCTTGAAAAAATTGGATTTTCGGAATTTAACCATTAAGTTAAAATTGAACTTTCTTCTTTAACATTCATATTTTTTGTTTAAATTGAACTATTTGGTAAATCCTTAACCTATTTTTAGGAAAATTTAACTTTTTGGTATGAATTACATTTTTTTTATAAAAAGTCATATTTTCGAATTGAAAATTCAACTGCTTTGTAGATAATGCGTCCTTTTGGCTTTAAAATTCCAAAATTTTATTGAACAATAATTTTATTAATTGTATTGCTCTTTATTTGAAAATTTAAGTATTTGCTTAAAAATACATATTTTAGAGCTGAAAATTAAATTGCTTAGTTTTAAGTAGAACTAATTTGGTTGAAAATGTATATATTTTTAAACATTCATTTCCTTCAATAAAAAATATAAATATTCCATTTTTTCTTAAGCCAGTCGTTTGGTTAAAAAATCTTATTTTCGGTTGAACTCTTTCATTGAAAATTCATTTTTAAAGTTTTAAAATAAATTGATCATTTTTATTTGAAAATATATATTTTTTGTTAAAACTTTGTATTTTCTTAGTTAAAAATTAATCTTCTTGAAACAAAAATAAAATCGAATTATTAACCAGTTGAATTTAACGAAAAAATGAATATTGTCCAGAATAGATAAATCCTCATCCAAATGCATGAATTCTCAATAAAAAAGACAAATTTTTAACATAATGGTAAAATTTTTAACCAGAAAAATTGAACTTTAAAGAAAATTTTTTGTTTTGTTTATAAAATAGCTTAAACTTTTAACCTACACAGATGAATCTTTTAGCAAAAAATGAATTTTTATCAAAACGTATACATTTTTCACCAAATATTTGAATTTTTATCTAAAAAATATGTGTTTTGAATACAGATTGGAATTATTGGTATAATTCAAATGGAATAGTTGAATTTTTAGGTAAAAAGAATGATACCAGAAAATAAATTTTAATAAGAACTAGTTGAGCTAAACGAAGAAAAACGAATCTTTAAAAAATAGTTGAATCCACCACCAAATAAATGAAATTTTAATCTAAAATAACGAATTTTTAACAAAACAGTTACATTTTTGGCTTGAAATTAATTTAACAGAATAGTTAAAGTTCGAACAAAATAATTGAACGTTAAACAGAATAGTTAATTATTTTTTTCACCCAATTCCCGAATTTTTAAACTATTAACTAAAAGACGAATTTTCAATTTAAAAAAATGTCTTCAACCCAAAATGAAATAGTTAAATTTTCAGTTAAGAAAATTTATTTTCAACAAAAATAAAATCGAATTATTAAACAGTTAAATCCAACGAAGGACGACTAATTTTAGACAAAATAGTTGAATCCTCAATAATATAGATGAATTTTCAACGAAAACAGGATTTTTCATCAAAAAATGTGACTAACAAAATAGTTGAATTCATAACGAAATGATTGGATATTCAACCAATTAGTTAATTTTATTAACAAACACTTGAATTCTAAGCAGACAAAAATGAATTTTCTACCAAAAGACGACTTTTCAGTAAAATAAATTTTTAACCAAATAGTTTAATTTTCAAATGAAAAAATAAGTTTTTAATGAAAAATGGCATCTTAAAATTATCATCTATCACTAATAAAGACGACTTTAACAAAATATTTGAGTTTTTTTAGAAATATAATAAACTTTTCTCTTTGAATTCAATGGATAAAATTCGCTTTTTTTGTTCGCCATCAATTTTTTAATTAAAAATGTTAAGACTTCACTTTTGGTTAAATATTTATATCTTTTATTTAAAAATTCAATTTTTTTTTTGAAAATTTGTCTTTCTGGATTAAAAATTAATGTTCTTGTTAATAATTCACCTTTTCAGATCTTAATCAAACTATTTATTTTTTCAAACTTTCTAATTTTTAGAATAAAAATTCAAATCATGTTGAAAATTCGAATTTTTATGCAGAAAATTAATTTTCTTTGTTAAACATTCATCTATTTAGTAGGCATTTAAAAAAAATTAAATTATTTTAAATTTAACTATTAGACTATCAAAAATTTGTCTTCCTTTTTAAAAATCAATGTCCTTATTGAAAATTAATCTTTTTTATTAAAAAATTCTTTTTTCAGCTAGAAAATTCAACTATTTCGTAAAAAAAAGGTATTTTTTCGGTTTCACGTTAACCCCTTTTCTTTGAAAATTCAACCATGTGGTTGAAAAGAGATCTTTTTAGTTCAATATTCAAACATTTGATTTAAAAAATTAATTGTTTTGTTAAAAACTTAAGTAATTAAAATTTTTTGGATACAAATTTTATATTTAGCTTAATTTTTGTGTAAAATATCATATTTTCGGATTGAAAATTTAACCGCTTAGTAGAGAATTTGTCCCTTTGGCTTTAAAATTGCACAATTTCATTAAAAAATAACTTTTGTAATCGTATTACTGGAAAATTCATCTTTTTATTTGAAAATTTAACTATTTGTTTAAAAATACATCTTTCAGAGTTAAAATTTAAATTACTTAATTCGCAGTAGCACTAACTTGTTAGAAATTTGTATTTTTAAAAGATTCACTTCTTTGATTAATGAATTCAACTATTTCATTTTTTTGAAACCAATCGGTCAGTGAAAAAATCTTATTTTAGGTTCATCTCTTTTATTGAAGATTTATTTTTTAAGAATCAACATTTTATTTTGATATTATTCTTTTTTGTTGAAAATGTAACTCTCTTGTGGACAAATTTTTTTTTAAATTTTCTTAAATAATAATGTAACTATTCCACTTATAGCTGAAAATTCGTTTGTTTATGATGAACTGATCATTTCTACTTGAAAATGTATATATTTGGTTAAAATTTCGTCTATTTTTGTTTGAAAATTCATCATTTTTGGTTAAAACTGCAACTGTTTGATTCTAAATAAATCTAGATTGAATAAAGTTTCAACAATTTTGTAACAAATTAAACTATTCCTTAAAAAAATAATAAACTATTTTTATAAAAATTTAACTTCTTGGTAAAAGATGATCTTTTTCTGAAAAAATCATTTATTAAAGTTGTCGCTTCTTCACTTACAAGAAAATTGAATTTATTTTGTCGTTGGGACAGGAAGGGTAAAATGTAGCACAAAATTGGGAACGTAGATATTAAAAAAAATATTTTGCCCCATCTTAAAAAGAAAAAATTGATCATTAATTGCTGCTGAATTCATTGTCAATGGACGCAAATCAGAGTGGAACCACTTTTCAGAGATTCACACGGGCCTTATTCTCAAATAGGTAAAGCAATAATTAGCGACGTGATGGAGAAGACGATTATTTTGTGACTGAATTGGCCAATGCTGAAGGTGGCTATCGACGTGTGTAGATCGGACACCCCGTATAGGTTTGGACACTTGGAAAGTTGTATTCTTGGTTGGCTTATTTAAATAATAACGTTGGTGGCTGCGACTTAAAAGCTACCTGTCCCATCCTGCCATACATGGCAGGGACAAGATTAGATAAAGGCCCAAAGGCCCCGTGCCAGCGCCCAGCGGCTAGCCCTATGACCAAGCGACGCGACGAGCCGACTTTTACTTATATCACAACCAAAAGGTACTTTATCCCTTATTCAAATTAGTTAAGCTGCTTTGAATACAAGCGCGAGCACGCGCTCCAAGCACTTAAATATCGACTGCGAAATTACAATACAATAAGGATTTTGGCTACGAACATAATACGTGGCGAATATCGTGCCTATAAAAAATCATATGGACGACGATTAAAAAGTGCATTGTTTTGTCAAATCAGAGCAAAATCTTCAAATGAACAGCGAGCGTCCACATATTATGTGATTATCCGAAAAAGGGAGAGGCATCTGCTCCTTAGTCTTAAAATTAATTAATTATTTCCTTTTTTAACCAAATAGCTGAATTTTTACTAACAAAGATGAATTTTCTAGCATAAGTTGAAGTTTTAACGAAATATACTCATTTTAAATCAAAAAGCTCAATTTTGGAAAAAAGTTTTTAACGAAAAATGTAAAAGTTTAGTTTTTAGTTAAAGAAACTTATTTTAAATAGGAATAAAATCGAATTATTAGCCAGCAGCTTTATTTTCTCATGCTGCCTAACTCTGTACTTTTACCACCTTTCTTATTGATTAACAGCCAATTATAAAACAGTCACTACTTCCTTTAAAGTCGATTTTCATTTTTTTCTCTTCTGATTATATTTTTACTTTCCTTGACTATTAGTTTAACTTTTCTCTTTTTGTATCTGTAATTATTTTCAAGTATGTTTATCCCCTTATTGCTAAGGCCTCTGATTTTACATTTTCTATCATGCGGTTCTTTTTTTTCTTTGGCGGCTGCTTGAATTTCACCATTCCACCATGTATCACCACACATTTTTCCTACAACCGCTGTACCACACACTCCAGACGCGCTCCTGAATATGATATTGCGGAGCATAGCTGAATGTATAATAGTTAAATTTTCAAGTAAAAGAAACTTGTTTATAACAAAAATAAGGTCGGATTATTGACCAGTCTATATCAATCTAAAAGGACGAATTTTCCACAACATACTTAAATTTTCAAACAAATAGTGCAATTTACAAGTAAAAATATAAGTTTTCAAGAAAAAATGGATTAGTCAAATTTTCGGTTAAGGAACAAAGTAAAGAATCCTAAACCAGATAAATGAGCCCAGGCAAAAAAATTGTATATAATTCATATATAGCGGACAAAAAACTGATATTTTTTATTGGTTTTGCATAGAAAAGTCCATAGAAAAAATCAAAAATAATATTGTCTGATCCACTATATATAAACTATATATAACTTTTTTACCTAGGTATTTTCAATCCAAAAGGACAAATTTTTAAGAAAATAATGGAATTTTCATCAAGAAGCTGAAATTTTAACATATAAAGATGCATTTTTTACCAAAAAGCGAATTTTCAACATATTGCGTAGATTTTCTACCAAATATTTGTATTGTAAACTAAAAAATATCAGTTTTCTATAAAATATTGAATGTCGTTCAGTTTTCTGGATAAAAACCTAATTATCCAGAAGAATAAATTAAATATTATCCAGTTTAATTCAACAAGGAAAGATGAATTTGAAAGCAAATAAATATATCATCAACCAAATAAATGAATGTTTATTCCAAATGGACGAATTTCAATAAAAATGTTGCTTTTTTTAATAACAAGTATTTTTAATAAAACAGTTGAACTTATGTCAAAATACCAGAATTTTTAACCTACAAAGATGAATTTTATACCGAAATACGAATTTAAAAAAATATCTAGACTTTTATCAGATAGTTGAATTTTGATCTGAAAAATATAAGTTTCAAACCAGATATTAAATGGTTAAATTATCATTAAAAAAATCTAATATAAAGACTAAAAAAATATTGAATTTTCAACCAGTCGAATTTAACGAAGCAAATCTAATTTTTAACAGAATTGATGAATCGGAAACCAGATAAATGAGTTCACAATTGAAAAGATGGAATTTTCAACAAAGCAGTGGAATTTTCATATAAAAATGACGATTTTAACAAAAAAGTTGAGCTTCTAAAAAAATATTTAATCTCTTAACAAAATGGATGAGTTTTTTACCAAATTGTAAGATTTTTAACTACAAAAAGCGTTTTGAACGAAATATGTAATAGTTGACTTTTTAGTTAAAGAAACTAATTTTAAACAATAAAATTGAATTATTCACCAGTTAAATTTAAAAGAATTTTGTCCAGAATAGATAAATATTTAACAAAAAACATGAATTTTCAATAAAAAAGACGTATTTTTAACAAAATGGTAAAATGTTCTACCAAAAAATTGAACTTTAAAGAAAATATTTTTTTTACCAAATAGCTTAAACTTTTAACCTACACAGACGAAGCTTCCACCAAAAAATGAATTTTTATCAAAATATAAACATTTTTAACCAAATAGTTGAATTTTTATTTTAAAAATATGAGTTTTCAATCTAAGTTAGAATATTTGGTATAGTTTAAATGGAATAGTTAAATTTTCGGATGAAAAAAGTTTAAATAAGAACAAGTTCAATTAAACGAAGAAAAACGAATCTTAAAAAAATAGGTTTGATTCCACCACCGAATGAATGAATTTTCAATCAAATACAATTAATTTTTAGCAAAAAAGTTAAATTTTTGGCTAAAATTAATTTTAAAAATAGCTTAAGTTTCAACAAAGTAATTTAACTTTAAACAGAATTATTAAATTTGTTTGAGGATTTCAGAATTTTTAACAAAAAGCAAATATTTTTTACCAAAAAATGGATATTTCAACTAAAAAAAATGTCTTTAACCCAATATGAAATAGTTAAATTCGCAGTTAAGAAAATTAATTTCAACAAAAATTAAATTGAATTATGAATTAGTCAAACCAAAAAAAGGATGACGAATTTTTGAAAAATAGTTGAATCCTCAATCAAAAGGGTGAATTTTTAACAAAAACAGGATTCTTTTATCAAAAATGTGACTTTAACAAAATAGTTGAATTTATAACAATATAATTAAATATTCAGCCAATTAGTTAATTTTTGTAAGAAGTACTTGAATTCTAAACAGACAAAAATGAATTTTCTATCAAAAGACGACTTTCAAGTGAAATACATTTTTAACCAAATAGTTTAATTTTCAAATGAAAAAATAAGTTTTTAATCAAAAATGGCATCGTAAAATTATTATCGAAGACAAAGAAATTATAAACAAAAATAATATTTCCCTTCCTACCAGTCGAATTCGACAAAGAAATACGAATGTTTGACGAAATAATTTAATCCTCAATCAAGTAGATAAATTTTTGGTCCAAAAGGACCAATTTTCAATAAAACAATTGAGTTTACGACCAATAAAGACAACTGACAAAATATTTAAATTTATAAAAAATACACTAAACTTTTCTAATTTATTTCAACTGAAAACAATTTTTTTTTCATTTGACATTAATTTTTGAATGAAAAATGTAAAGAGTCCATTTTTGGTTGAATAATTATGTTTTTTATTTTAAAATTCAATTATTTTTTTAAAAATTCGTCCTTCTAGATTGAAAATTAGCGTTTTTGTTGGCAATTCACCTTTTAAGATCCGAATTAAACTATTTATTTGTTAAAATATACTAATTTTTATAATAAAAATTCAATTCTTGTTGAAAATTCGATTTTTTACGCAGATAATTAATTTTCTTTGTGAAACACTGATCTACGAGGGTGGATTGATAAGTTTCCGGCCTGACCAAGAAAAACAACGTTTTTAAGAATTTTTTTTTTTTATTTCTCAACATAATCTCCTCCAAGGC
>NC_046663.1:33859443-33898054 GCF_010883055.1 Belonocnema kinseyi | reverse complement strand
CTACAAGCTATCTAAGGATGGTACTATAGAACGCCACCTCAAGGTAGGCCTAGTGGCGCCAACTCTTGGTCAGGCCGGAAACTTATCAATCCACCCTCGTATTTAGTTAAGGATAGAACTAGTTCTAATAAAAATGTTGCTAGTTTTGGTTGAATTCAACTAAGTTAAAAAAGAATTTTCATGTAATTATTATTTTGAAAATTCCTTGTATTTTTTCGAAAATAATTATTTTGGTTGAAAATTCATCTTTTTGGCTTAAAAATATATGCATTTCTTTAAAAATGAATCTTTTTGAAATTAAACTATTAAAAATTTATCTTTCTCTGTTAAAAATAAAGGTCTTTTTTGAAAATTCATCTTTCTTTTTAAAAAATTGTCTTTTCAGCTGGAAAACTTAACTATTTGGTTAAAAAGGTAAATGTTTTTGGTTTAACTTTAACCCTTTTTCTCAGAAAATTCAACCATGTGGTTGAAAAGATATCTTTTTGGTTCAATATTCAAACAGTTAATTGAAAATTGAACTGTTTCGTTCAAAACTTATGCAATTTGGATTTTTTTATTCAAAGTGTATATTATGCCCAACATTGGTCGTTTCGTTTTTGGACGACCCCTAATAGATAACCCCTAAAACACACAAATAAAAATGAATGCTTAGCATTAACATATATATATTTTCGATAAACATATTTCATGCTTATCTATAGGAAAGCCATCTAGGTGCTAGAGGTTAGTTTCTGTGGATTTTGAAGGTATAATTCCAGAGTGTTTTTGCCTCGAAGAATAGTCGAGAAAAAGAAACTGCACTAGCATTTACTATTTTGCTTTAAACAAATAATTTCCAGCTTCATTATTAATAATTGCAAGCAAAATATGAGTAATCATCTTTTTACTACAAGTGCACATTCAACAGAAAACTATATCAAAGGAAATCTGCTATAAGCTTCGACTTTAAACACCTTATACTTGGAACATCTCATACTTGGGACCTCTTATACTTGGAAGATGTTATACTTGGAACTTCTTATACTTGGAACAGCTTATACTTGGAACAGCTTATACTTGAAACATCTTATACTTGGGACATCTTATACTTGGAACATCATTAAAAAATTAAGGTTTCTAATTCACATTGGCTAGAAGTTTGCAGAGGAAATGAGGGAAAAAGGTCAATCCGGTCTTCTTCGAAGGTCAGTAGGTAGGGGGTGAGAAGGATCCCGATTGAAATAAAGCAATTAGAGAATTACCATACGTAATACCCGACGTTTCCGAAAGCAGTACGAGGCGAAGCACGCACGTACTATGCAATGCTATCTGATACGAGCGTTTCCTTGCTTTAAGCGAAGCATGCAATATCGCCGTGCATTCTTCCTATGTGGCAACTGGCATGGCATTGCTGTACTGTGCTGTACTGTACACTTAAAGAGTCTTCCATTAAGCTGGTAGCTGTCGCCATTCAGGAGTTTCACCGACTCTTGGGAAAACGCTCTTTCAGGCTCAAGGCCTGATCGCGCCTTGATTTTAACGAGAATCCTTCTCGTCCTGCAAGCCGGACGACGAATCGCGGTCTTACAATTAATTATACCTTGCAGTAACACAAGAGAAATTTCTTCTTTACGAAACCACCTTGTTAATTTATGGTTTGGCCAACAGGAAGGATCAACATTATTATTATACATTGCCGTCGTCGGATTTTAATTGACATACTCGATTGTGTTACTTTGTTACTTCATAGTGTATTCTTTTCTTGGATTTAACATTGCCAAAAATTATTTACGATGCCTAACATGGTTATAACAAAATCAGAAAAGAATGGAAATTAAGATAAATTTTTTAGAAGACAGTTAACTTTTCAACCCGGAAAGCAGAATCTTCCATAAAACACTTTAAGTTAAGAGAGATGAATTTTTAAAGAAGAAAGGTGACATTTCTATCACTGAAGAAGGATTTTCAATCCAGAAAGACGATTTTTTAAGAAAACAGTTTGACTTTTGAACAAAAAAATAAATTCAACAAACAGGATTAATTTTAGATGCGAATGCACGAATTTGTAACGAAATAGTTGAATCTTTAACCAAAATGGTACAACCTTCTAGCCAGGGATAATATCAAACTTTTGCAACAGTCCACGTCAACCCTTAGCAATTTTTAATATCCTGTAGTAACGGACAATAACAATCTTTAGAAACTGCTAGGAAAAATCTTTAATAACGCTCTATAACATTTCTACGAATAGTAAAAAATAATCCTCAGAAACGGCTAAGAAGATTCTCTAGTAACAAATAATAATAGCACCTGGCATTAGTCAATAGCAGACCTTGAAAAAAACCAATACAAATCACTAGTTACGAAAAATAACAACGTAAAGGTACCGTCTGTGACTTCCCCTAGCAGTAGTCCGTAGCAATCTTCAGTAACAGCTAACAAAATCCCGTAGCTTGGTCAAAAAGAACAAACAGTAACGACCTACGAAATTACCTAGCAATAGCCAATAACAACCTTTAGCAACGTTCAACATCGACTTTTAAATTCGCTCAATAACATACCCTACCAGTGGTTAATAACAACCGTCAGCAATGGCTAATCAGATCGTCTATCAACGGATAATCGCAATCCTTCGTAATGGTTAATGAAAACATTTGAAAACGGTATTTAACCTCCTGTAGCAGTGCTGAAAAACAACGCTTAGAAACCATTAATACAAGTGCCTATTAAGGGATAATAGCAGCATTTGGCAACGTTCAACGTCAACCGTTAGGTTCGCTTAATAACATGCTCTGCCAATGGTCAATAACAATCCTCGGTAGCGGCTAAAATTATTTCGTAGAATTGGTCTATACCATTCTCTAGCATTAATCAATAACTGCTATTAGCGATAATGAATACAACTCCCTACCAATGAGCAATACTAACCTTTATTGAAGGTCAACATCAATTCTCATCAATGCTTAATAACATCATCTGGTAGCAGTTAATAAAAACTCTCAATAGTGGCTAATAAGATTCTCTACCAACATATAATAGCAATCCTTCTCAATGACCAATAACAAAATTTTCGGAATGTCTACAAAATCCGGTAGCAATGGTTAATAACATACCTCTGCAACGATTAATACAAGTGTCTATCAATGGGCAATAGCAGCGTTTAGAAAAGTTTAACATTAACTCTTTTATTAGCTCAATAACATTCCCTAGCAACGCAAAATGCAACTGTCTATCAATGAAATAACAGCGCTTAGAAATATTTAGTATAAAACATTAGATTCGCTCAATAGCATCCCCTAGTATCGATCAATAACAATCCTCAACAATGGGTAATATTATTTATCAGCATTGGTTTATAATCCCCTGTTGCAGTGACCAATAGCAGCTATTAGCCACGATCAACACAAGTCCTTAACAATGTGTAATAACAACCGTTCGCAAGGTTCAACATCAATCTTAGGAAATTCTTAAAAACATTATCGAGCAGCAGTTAATAACAACCCTTAGCGACGGCTTATAAGATTCTCAAGCACTCAGCAATGGTAAATATTTGTGACTGTCAATAGCAACCTTTAGTCATGCTCTATAACATTATTAAGCAGTGTTAATGATAATGATGATGATGATGATGATGATGATGATGCCTTTAGCAACAACTTATACAATTGTTTAGAAACGAACAATTAAAACCTTTAGCAACGGTTAACATAAAGCATTAGAAATGTTCAATATCATCAGATAGCAATAGTTAATAATAACCCTTCGTAAATGGCTAGTAAGATGATCCTCTACGAACGACAATAGCAAATCTTTGTAACGGTCAATAACAGCCTTTGGTGATGGTCTATAACATCCTTCAGCATCAATGTATAAGAGCCCTTATTAACGTTTAATAAAACTCCTAGGTAACGGAGAATGCAACCTTTCGCAAAGGTAAACATAAATCCTTACCAAGGCTAAGAAAATCTCGATGAATACAACTCTCTGACAACTGAAAATAAGAGTTCTTCTCAAACGTCCAGAAAAACCTTTAAAATCGGTGTGTATTTTCCGCTACAACAGAGTAATATTAATACTCAACAACGTCAATAACAACCCTTAGCGTCGTTTTACAATACACCCTAGCATCGTTTAATAACATATCTTAGCAACGAGCATTACCAACCCTTAGAACTGGTCAATAACAACCCTTAATAGCGATCTACACATCACTATAAAAACCTTTTGAAATGGATAATAAGATCCTCTAGAAAGAAGCAATATCAACTATTTGTATCGGTCAATAATAAATTTAAGAAACAGTCTTTAACATTCGGTACCAATGTTGAATAACAGGCCTTAGCAACTATCAATACAACTCTCTGAAAACGGATAATAATACCTCGTAGCGAAATTCGATAATGACCCTTAATAACGATTAATAACATTCCATAAAAAGGGACAAAAACAACGCGTATCAACGATGGAAACAACTCTCTGGTACTGGGCAGTTAAAGCCCTTTCCAATCATCAAGGAAATCTCATAGCATTTTACTACACCATGAAAATCGTTTAATAACAAGCCTGAGCAATGGTTAATAACAGCTCCTAGCAATGGTCCATAAGAAACCTTAGCATAGATTTTTACAGATCCCTAGAAACGTCATCAATAATCCTCACCAAGGGTTAATAATATTCACCAGTAACAAATAATAACAACCCTTCGAAAAGGAAAATAATCACCCTTAGCAACGGCTAATAAGATTCTCTAGCAACGGGTCACAACAATTCTTCGTGTCGGTCAATAACAACCTTTATAAATGATCTGTAACATCCTCTAGCAGTGTTGAATAACAGGTTTTAGCAAAGATCAACAGGGCTCTAACCAGCACTTCGCATCAGTCAAGAACAACCTTTAGCATCAGTCTATAATGCTTTAGAAAGAGTAAATAGGAATCTTATAAACCGTAAATAAAAAATCAAAGTACCGTTCTACAACATCCACTAGATCGGCTAATAACAAGCCTTAGAAATGATCAATAACAACCCTTAGAAATGATCTATACAAATCCTCAAAAAAGTCAATAAAAATCTTTACTAACGGATAATAATTTCTGATAGTAACGAATTATAAGAACCCTTGAAACGGACAATAAAAACCCTTTGAAACTTTTAATAACAACCTTTAGTATGAGCTAATAAGATTCTCTGGCAACGGGTAATAGCAACTCTTTGTGACGGTCAATAACAATCTTTAGAAACAGTATATAGCATCCTATAGCAGTGTTGAATAACAACTATCTGAAAACTGATCTTACCAGCACTTCGCAACAGTCAGGAAAAACATTTAAAATCAATCTATAATGCTTTAGAAAAGGTAAATAACAATCCTTAAAACCCGTAAATAAGAACATTAATTATCGTCCGATAACATGCGCTGGAATCAGTTAATAATAAGCCACAGCAATATATAATAACAAGCGTTAGTAATTATCAATAACAACTCTTAGCAACAGCTAATAAGATCCTCTAACAACAGGTAAGAGCAACTCCTCGTATTGGTCAATAACAACCTTTAGAAATCATCTGTAACATCCGCTGGCAGTGTTAAATAACAGGCCTTAGCAACGATCAATACAACTCTCTGAAAACGGATATTATCAGCACTTCGTAAATAATAATCTTTAAAAACCGTTAATAAAAACTCTAAGTATCGTTCTATAACATCAGATAGAATCGGTTAATAATAAGCCTTAGTAATGATCAATAATAACCCTTAGCAACGATGTATGCAAATCCCCAGAAACATTAACAAAAGTCTTCAGCAACGGATAATAATTTCTACTAGTAACCGACAATAAAAACCTTTGTAAACGGACAAAATTATTAACATCCACTATTAAAGGACCATATCTGGGAATCAATAGGATAGGGGGATGACACCGTGGAATATAGTGTGTCCGGCCGGATAGGGGTACCAAGGGGTGTGTGGGGTTATGTGGGTTGGGTAGAGGGTCCCAAGGATATGGAAGGTGGTTCCAAGGGTTAAATGGGATTATGTGGAATAGGTAGGGGGTTCAAACGATCAGGAAAGTGGTTCTAAGGGATAGGTGGGTTTCCACAGGTAGTATAGGGTCGAAAGTATAATCGTTTACCCCGGGGCTATAAAAACCAAAAAATGTCAACCGAAAGAGAGTAAAGAGGTATTTCTTTTTCAATAAGGAAGAAATTCGTCGCGAGAGTCAGGGGCCTTTTCTTGCAGAATTTACAGAATTAACATGTAGGATGCACACTGCTGGCAGGGCCTTAAATGCCGGCGGGTCCACGGCGCCGTGCCGGATAGGAAGAAAATGCTCTTTGAAGGCGCTAAGGATCCAATCGGCGCCTCGTAACCTGTGCGGCACATCTGGACACACAATGAGACTGGATTGCTTGAATTATGGAGGGGCAACCTCTTTGTCGGCCTTTGTAAACTTCTGAAGGCGCGAGCCTCCTCTCTTCGTGCATGCATGGCAATCCTGAGCGATCACACGCGACTGATAATTCACAAGTTTTTAGGGGGTCTTTTATCCGGGGGCGCCAATGCCCCTCGAAAATATGTGGGATATTACCAACTTCATTACTCTAGTGGGGTCAAAAATAAACAAATCATGATTTTTACACGGGGAGAAATTTTAAGAGATTGATATACGGAACTGCTTCTTGATCTTATTCTAACTTTGGTGCAAGAACTGAGATCTCGGAATCCTTGCTTTTAGATCAACATCCCTTGCTTTAAAAGCAAGGCTTCCGAGATCTTAGTTCTTGCACCAAAGCTGGAATAAGATCAAGCAGCAGTTTCGTGAATTAATATATAAAAGTTTCTCTCCGTGTAGTAACATTGTGATATTTTGTTCCAACTTCTTGCTTGAGACGTGCCATATTCAATATTGATTGGGTTTTTGCTAAGAATGTTCATTTTCTACTATATAGCTATTTGGGAGAGTAAAGTGTACTTGGAACTTTCTAGGGGTTTATCAGTCCATTTGTATCTTTTGTGCGAACTGTGACGTTTTATGACTATGTGAAGCTCTCCACCTGGGATGATTGTTACAAAGATTGATCAGCAATCCGTGTCGGCGTAATGTTTTGGAAGGAATTTGCGGTTTTCTTTGAAAGAGTTAGGCTTAACCTAAAAAAGATTGGGCTTATTTTTATAATAACACTAAGCCATAGGCTTCAAACTCTTTCCCCTATTTCACTTTTTCTCCTTTTTTAAAAATTACTACTTTTTACCTGCTTTCAAGAATATTTTCCTTTTCTTCGTTTTTTCGCTTATATGCGAACTGAGTTAATAAAGAACAATAATAAAATTATTTTTTTTATAATATATAAAATATTTAACCCTTCTATGACCAATGTTGCAGCTGAGCAACTTTCGCTATTTTCGATTTTCCTAATTTTCAGGTAACGAGCTTAGAATTTCACAAAATGAAAGCGCCCATTAGATTAAAGTGGACTATTCCGCATCTCGTAAAGTGGTTTTAAGTTATCTTACACTTAATAGAAACTGAAAAAAATTATAAACATTTTTAAAAAACTTATTTTTTGCAAAAATTGATTCTTCAAAGAGTTAGAAACTTTGTTGAAAATTCATATTTTTTTACAGGAAAGCAATCTTTCTCTACGATTACTTGGTTGAAACTGATTTTTTTTTGTAAATTCGACTGCCTTCTCAAAAATTCGTCTTTTGGGACTGCAAATTCAACTATTTGGTGTCAAATGAAAATTTAAGCGGTTTTGGTTAAAGAATTAACTATTTTTTAAAACTTTCTCTTTTCTGGTGGCCCTTGATTTCAAAAAATAATCTGTTTTAGATGAAATTGTCAACTATTATATACAATTTGTTAAAAATTTATTTATTTTTATACAAATTATACTCCTTTGTTTAAATTCCTTCTTTTTGACTTGAAAATTCATTAATTTTGTTAAAAATGATGTATCTTGTTAAAAATTGTCTCTTTTGGCAGAAAATTAGTCACCTCTTTGTGAAAAAAAAACTATTTTGGTAAAAATTCGTTTTTTTGTTTTTTTGTTTTTTTTATTCGTTGAGGATTTTACTATTTTGTCGACAATTCGTCTTTTTAGTTGAATTCGTTTACAAAGGCAACTAGTTTTTAAGAAATTCGATTTTTATCTTGAAAATTTAACTCTATTGTTGAAATTTTTTTTTCTGATAAAAAATTCATCTTCTTGGTTCAATATTAAACTATTTCGTGAAAGTCATATTTTTTGTATCAAATATATTTTTGTACAAATCTACCCACTTATTTTAAAATGTGAGTATTTTGGCGGAAATTTTTTTTTGTGACAAATTAATTTTTTTATCTGACAGATTTTTATTGAATATTTATCTTCAAGATAATAAATGAATTTTTAATAAATTTATAATAAAATTTTAATAAAAATAATGAATTTTTTAATAAATGAAATGAATTTTTATCTTTCCTGATTGAAAATTAACTTTCTTGTTGAAGATTTATTTTTTCCGTTAGAGAGGCAAGTGTTTTTTTAAATATGTTACTTTTTTGCTTGCAAAAATAATTCTTGTGCTTGAAAATGATCCTTTTTTGTTCAATACGACCAGATACAACTCATAGTTTTTTGTCAAAATAGTTTTCTAAACTAAAAACACAGCTACTCTATTTTTGGTTTCAAAAGATCTTTTTTTAGTTAACAATTTAGCAATTTTGTTGAAAATTCATCTTTCCGATTGAAAATTATCTCCCTTCCTAAAAATTAATCTTTTCGGGTAGAAAAATAACTGTTTTAAAAAATATTCGAGTTTAGCTTAAAAATTGAACTTTTTTGTTGAAAATCCATCTTTTTGGTGGCAAACTAATCTTCCTTGTTGCAAAGTCGTCTTTTTTGGTTCAGGATTCGACTACTATTTTTAAAATGTTTCTTTTTGGTTCAATTCAACTGGTTGAAAAATCGCTCCTTTTGTAAAAAGTCAATTTTTCAAAGTGAAAAACGAACTGTTATGTTTTTTTGTATAAAAATTATATATTTCAGTTGAAAATTAAACTATTTGATGAAAACTCTTTTTTTTATTAAAAATTAATTTTCTTGTTGAAAATTGATCTTTTTTGGTACAAAGAAAGAAAGAAAAATGTTTGCCAGCTGAGAAAACTCTTCTTTTTAAATGATATCATTATTTTCGATTACATTAGAGTCTAATTTCTAGATTCTTCAGTTAACTAAAAGTTAAAAAAAGTTTTTGAACAGAATCAAATAAAAAAAGAGTTTCCGAAAAGTTTCGGCTTACGCCGGGTGTTCCATTATTTTAAGCAATCTAGCCATTTAAAATTTTAAAACATTTTCATTCTTGGTGGATATTTACTTTTTTTGAAGAAGTTTGTATGAATATACTTGCGATTCAGCTAAAAAAGAATGATTTTTTTATTATTATAAATAATTAATACATTAGCCTTAATTATCATTCTCGCAATAAATAATTAAAATAAATTAGGTAAATTATTTATGTTAAAATTTGATTTTCTGAAATATCATAGATATAATATATAATATCACACATGTCTTAAGCATTATAGATTAAGAATACATTTATTATAACTTTACCATGCATAATGCAAATATGTACTCTAATTTTCTTAACCTTTTATTTCAAAATTATTATTATTATTATTATTTTAATTTATTTATATGATTTTTATTTAAGTAACAGGCGTGATTTTTCTAGAAACTAGCTTCAATCTGGATAGGCTTCATAAATTTAAATTCTTAACAAGCTGCTAGATTGCGCCAAGATTGGGACTAGAGAGCAAAAATGTTTGAAGCAAACCCGTATCAAAACTAGGCAGCGCCAGAATAGCGCCAGGCTAGAAATTCCCGAATAGACTGACTCGAGGAAAACTGTACTAGTGTTAGCATGATTCAAGACTGCCACAAAAGTTTTTCCTCATGGTAACGTATGAATTCAAAACAAAAAGAGAAATTCTTTATCCTACATCGTCTGAATGTCGCTCTACCGAAACTATAAATTACCCCCTTCATTTTTTTTGATCTGGCTCAATTTCAACGTTATACGAGAACGGTACTCACAAGCAGCGCCTTTATTTTTTACTGTCCTAACATTTGTGCAATGATTCTAATCACCGAACATGCACGTCGCATGACTTACAGTCTGACTGCCCGATCAGCGAGGTCGATAGAATAGAAAGATAAAACAAATGAAAACACGCGCAAATAAAACTGCATTAATACCTCACATACTTTACCTCTGATGACTCGTGTGCAACTATGTATAATTTCCATACATATTCTCCTGTTGTATTCAAGCCACATGATGTGCGCTTTCGAATAATGAAAAAAACTTTTACGCATTACCGATCCGCTTTCGTGTAAACGACTCATAATAGAGAAAAAACCTATATTGCGAAATCCGGAGGTATCTTTAAAAGAATGGTGGGTGGTTTACACAAGCAGTGTCGTTGCCATATTGTTGCTAGATACCGCGCCCACTTCCGTTTTCCGTGTCGCGCTGTGATTTATAAATCATTTTCGTGATGCACCCAAGTTGCTTCATGCGATTCTTTTCTACGCGAATTTCATTTGAGCATAAGTTTTAAAATGTATCTAGCGGGGCTCTGGCGAGTTTTCCCCACTTGAAGTAGGGATCCAATAGGGAAAACTAGGCCTGGCCCTGTCTGAAATTAAACGATTTGGACATGTGATCTTGGCTAGACTATACGAGTTCCGGTCAACTATAAGTAACATATTCGTATTTGTCGCAAAACGCAAAAATTTAGTTTGAATGACGTTCATTCTAAGCATCTTGTAACACAAGAAAGCAAAAAATTTACAACAAAAAAGTTGAATTTTGAAATAGAACAAAGTTAATTTGAAAATTACTGAGAAGATTAATTTTCTGCACAAGAAGACGAGATTTAACAAAATATATGAATTTTTAATTTTTCAAGGATAACATTTGGACAAAAATTTTAAGATAACCAAAATCAAAAGAAGAAAAGAATTTTTACCAAAATAGTTAAATTTATAATCAAAGAGGTGAATCTTTAAAAAAATTAATTTTGGCCAAAAATATGACTTTTTAACAAAATAATTTAATTCTTAACTAAAAAAGACGAATTTTCAAGAAAAAAGTTTCGAACTAGTGGAATTGTACTAAGAAGGACGAATTTTTTCACAAAATATTCGAATATATGAAAAAAAGACGAACTTTTAACGAAAAAGATAAATTTTCTGGACAAGAAGATGTTTTTTTTGACAGACTAAATTAATTTTTCATTTATTAAGTGTCAATTATCAACCCCAAATTTTCAAAGGGAGAAATTATTATTTCACAAAACGAAAAAAAATATTTCACCAAAATAGTGTGATTTTTAATTTAAAAATTTAATTCTTTATAAAAAATCTAAGTGTCAACCAAAGAGATAAATTTTCAACTAAAATTATAAATCCACAATAAAGTAAGTTGATTTTTGATAAACTAGTTAAAATTTTAATTGACCTTTATTAAAAAATGCAAATTTTTAATAATATGCATGAATCTTCAAAGAATTAGTGAAATTTTTTACGAAAAAAATATCTGACAGAAAATGGAATAGTTACAGTTTCAGTTAAAAAAATTAATTTTTAATAAAAAACTCGAATTTTCAACCAAGAAGAAAAATTCTTAACTAAATCGATAAATCTTTAACAAAAGAAATGGATCCTTAATAAAGTAGTTAAACTTTGAATCAGTTCGTTGAATTTTTAACTAAAGGGATTAATTTTAACCGAGAAGATTAATTTTTTTATAGAAAGACAAAATTTCAGCAAGCTACATAGATTTTCTATCAACACTTGCATTTTTAATTGAAAAGGAACAAATTTAATCATCTAGTTAGACTTTTAACTAAAAAAGTTCATTTTTCAACACAACAAAAATAGTTCAATTTTTTAAGGAAAAATAATTTTGCAACCAAAGAAGAAATGAATTTTTATCAGAATAGTTAAATTTTCTACCATATAGCTTCTTAAAAACAGGAGGAAAAAATAATTTGTTTAAAAAAGGTAAACTGTATCGCTGAGTGGACCTTCGTAAAATTCTCAAACTTTATATGAAATTATCATATAAAAAAATGATAAGACTATAATACTTTCTCGTGATTTAAATAAATTTAGTAGCCAGTTGCACTTATAAAAATTTTCATTGTTGTAAAAAAGGAAAAAAATCTCCATTTAAGAAATCGAGCCCGAATATTCTAGTGACAAACTCGGAGCCCTACCGCCTAATCTAACTGGAAGTTGGAAAACTAGTGCAGAAATGAGGATAGTATCAGGCAAATATTCGCTCGCCATACCTTCTTTTCCAAAAAGTATGTGCGAGAGAAAGTGATGGGAGGGGAAATAGATGCAGAGAGTGGAAGTGAGAGATGAAGAAGTGGTGGGAAAGGATGATTGGAGAAGTGGGGGGAAATAAGGGATGGGAAGTGGTGGTAATGAGTAAGTAAAATAATGGCAGTGGTAGTAAGAAAAATTAGGTGAAATGGGGGAGGGGATGTATAGGAAATGAAGGAGGGGAAGTGATGTTTTGTTAAGTTGTTGAAATTTTTGAGGTCTTGGTTATATCTTGGAGATATAATTAAAGTCTTTATGAAGTCTTTCAAATGTATACGAATTAATCATTATTTAAAATATTAATATGGAGCAAATGAGTCAGAAGTGTAAGGGTAGGGGTAGTATGAGAAGTTAGGTGAAATGGCAGCAGGGGATGTATGGGAAATGAGGGAGGAAAAGTTATGGAAATTAAGATACCGGAAGCAAATTAAATGAGGTGAATAAGAAGAGGGGATGTAGGAGAAATTAGAGGACGGAAAGTAAAAAAAGGGGGTGAAAGTAAAGGATGTAAAGGGAATAAGGGAAAGTGAGTCGAAATGGGTAAGAGGAAGTATGGGAAATGAGAGAAAATGAGGGGAGGGGAATTGTAAGAAGTGAGGTAAATGAAGTAGCTTATGTTGGAGAAGTTAGAGGAGGGGAAGTAAGGGAATTGAGATAAATGAGAGGGTAATGTAAGTGAGATAAATGGAAGGTAGTAAGTTAGAAGAGGGAGAAGTATACAAGAAAGAACTTTACTAATGTTGTTTACAAACATGACTTTACTAATCTTACTTTTCTTACCAATCTTACTTCGCTAATTTTATTTTATGTCTTACTTTAACTAATTTTTCAAAAGTCATTTTCTTCGAGAACTGCTGAAAAGCGCACCTTATGATTTTGGCTAGGGGTATTTACAAGCTACAGTTGCAGCCTGATCCAGAATTGACTCGTTATCTTCAGGATCTACCAGTTTTTTTTATAGAAAACTGACAGAAAATTTATGAACCCTTCAAATAAAATATTAGTTAGAAGGTTTTCTTTTTTAGATTTTAAGTCAATCTAAGTAGATCCAACCTTTTGGCTTGGGTTCGCTGATAGATATAGAAATCCTGTATCAACTGAATTTTGTTGAATTAAAAAAATCATTGACATATCATTGCAGTCTTTGTCAAATCTTTCTAAAATCTTTGGAAATCTTTGAGAAACATTTGGAATCTTTGTGAAATCATTAAGAAACCATTGAAATCTTTGTGAAGTCTTTGTGAAACCTTGAACAAATCTTTCTTAATTCTTTTAAAATCTTTAAACAATTTTTGAAATATTTTGTAAATAGGCGGTAGTATTTCTAAACTTATTGAAATTTCATTTGTTGAATCTTTGAGAAATGATTGAAGTTTTAGTGAAGTCTTTTAAGTCTATCCGAAATCTTTGTGAAATTATTAGGAAATCATTGATATCTTTAGACAATCTTTGAGATCCATCTAAAATCTTTGCGAAATATTTTTAATATTTGTGAAATCGTTGGAAGATCATTGAAATAGTTGGAAAATCTTTGTGAAATTTAGGTCAATCATTTAAAAATCTTTGCTAAATATTTGAAATATTTTTGTAATATTCGGCGATATTTGTAAAATTATTGAAATCTTTGTGAAATCTTCAGCAAATCATTGAAATATTTTTGAATTCTTTAGAAATGTTTGCAAAATATTAAAAATATTCAGTAATATTTGTGAAGTTATGGAGATATTTGTGAAAGTTTTGAGAAATAATTGAATGCTTTGTGAAGTCTTTTAAATCTATACGAAATCTTTGAAACCTTTGTTCAATATTTGAAATCCAGCTGAAATTTTTACTTGATATTTAAAATCTTTGTGAAATCGTTGGAAAATCATTGAAATCATTGTAAAATCTTTGTAAAATCTTTGTAAAATCTTTGTAAGTTCTTTAAAAATCTTTGCAAAATAGTTTAAATATTTTAGAAATATTTGGTAATATTAAAATCTTTCTTTAATATTTGCAATAGGTCTGAAATCTTAGCGAAATATTTGCGAAATTTTTGTAAATTATTAGAAAATATATATTAAATATATTAAATGTTTCTTAAACATTGCATAATATCTGTGAAATTATTTAAATCTTTGTGAAATATTGACTAATGAGTTTAAAATCTTTGCGAAGTTGTTGAAATATTTTTGAAATATTCGGCCATATTTGTGAAACTACTAAAATCTTTGTATAATCTTTGAGTAATGATTAGAGTCTTTGCGAATTCTTATAAGACTATCCGAAATCTCTTAAGTCTTTGTGAAATCATTACAAAATTATTGATATCTTTGTTCATCTTTGAAATATTTCTGAAATTTTTACAAAACCTTACAAATTTTTGTGAAATCATTGAAATCGTCGTTAAATCTTTGTCAAATTTTCATGAAATCCTAGTGAATTCTTCAAAAATCTTTGTTAAATATTCAAAATAGTTTTGAAATATTGGGCAGTATTTGTGAAGTTATTGAAATCTTTGTGAAATCATTGAGATCTTCGAAAAATCTTTGTGAAAATTTGGTAAAATTTCTGTTAAATCTTTGTGAAATAGTTGAGATGGTTTTGAAATATTCGGTAATAATTGTGAAATTCTTGAAATCTGTCTAAAACCTTTTTTTAATGATTGAAGTATTCGCAAAGTCTCTTAAATCTATCTATTAATGAAATCATTTATATCTTTGTTAATCTTTGGGAAATTATTAAAATCGTAAAATCTTTGTGAAGTTGTTGTGAAATTTTTGTAAAATTATTGGAAAATCATTGAAATCATTGTGAAATCATTGTAAATTGTGAAATGATTGATATCTTTGTGAAATCCTTGAAAAATTATTGAAGTCTTTGTGAAATTTTTTAAGTATATCCGAAATCTTTGAAATCGTTGTGAAATTATTCGGAAATCATTAATATCCTAGTTCAATATTTGAAAGCTCTTTATGATATTTGCGAAATCGTTGAAAACTTTGTGTAATCGTTGGGAAATAATTGAAATTGTTGTGAAATATTTGTGAATTCTTCAAAGACCTTTTCTAATTATTTGAAATATTTTTAAAATATAGGCTTATATTTGTAAAATCATTGAAATCTTTGTGAAATCTTTGAAAAATAATTAAAGTCTTTGTCAAGTATTCCAAGTCCATCCGAAATCTTTGAAATCGTTGCGTAATCATTGGGAAATCATGCCAATCGTTGTGAAATCGATGTAAAATATTTGCAGCATCTTTGTGAATTCTTCAAAATTCTTTGCTAAATATTTGAAATATATTTTAAATATTGGTTCAGATTTGTGGAATTATTGAAATCTTTGCGAAATCACTGTGATGACTGGAAAATAATTGTGAAATATTTGTGAAATCTTCGTGAATTCTTTAGAAATCTTTGCAAAGTATTTAAAATATTTTTCAAATATTTGCTAATATTTGTGAAATGATTGAAATCTTCGTGAAATCTGTGAGAAATAATTCAAGTCTTTCTGAAGTCTTTCAAGTATATCCGAAAACTTTGAAATCTTTGCGAAATTATTCGGAAATCATTTATATCTTTTTTCCATATTTAAAAGCTCTCTAAAATGTTTGCGAAATCGTTGAAATATTTGTGTAATCGTTGGGAAATCATTGAAATCGTTGTGAAATCTTTGTGAATTATTTAAAAACCTTTTCTAAATATTTTGAATATTTTTTAAATATAGGCTAATATTTGTAGAATTATTGAAATTGTTGTGAAATCTTTCAGAAGTAATTAAAGTTTTGTCAAGTATTCTAAGTCTATCCGAAATCTTTCAAATCGTTGTGTAATCACTGGTAAATTATTTAAATCGTTGTGAAATCTTTGGGAAATCATTAAAATCGTTGTTAAATCCTTGTGAATGCTTGGAAAAACTTGGCTAAATAATTAAAATATTCAAAAAATATATAGTAATATTTGTGAAATTTTTGTAATCTTTGTGAAATAATTGTGATGCCTGGAAAATCATTGTAAAATATCAGTGAAATCTTCGTGAATTCTTTAGAAACCTTTGCGGAGTAGTTGAAATATTTGATAATATTTGTGAAATAATTGAAATCTTTGTGAAATCTTTTGGAAATAATTTAAGACTTTGTGAAGTCTTTCAAGTCTATCCGAAATCTATGAAATCGTTGTGATATTATTAGGGAATTATTGGTATCTTTGTTTAATCTTTGAAATATATCTAAAATCTTAGAGAAATCTTTGTATAAGTTTATGAAATCTTTGAAATCATTGTCAAATATTTGTTAATCCTTTAAAAATCTTTGCGAAATATTTAAGACATTTTGAAAATATTCGATAACATTTTAAGAAATTGAAATGTTTGTGAAATCTTTGAGTAATGATTAAAATCCCCCCTAAATATTTAAAACAATTTTGAAATATCAGGCAATATTTGTGAAATTATTAAAATATTTGTGAAATCATTGATGTCTTTAGAAAACCTTTGTGAAATTTTTGTGAAATCTCTGCGAATTATTTAAAAATATTTGCCAAATATTAATTTTAATGAATTAATGTATATTTTCATCTTTGAAGTATATTTAAAATCATTGAAATCGTTGTAAAATCTTTGTCGAATCTTTGTGAATTCTTAAAAAATTTTTGATAATTATTTGAAATATTTTTAAAAATATTTGGTAATATTTATGAAATTATTAAAATTTTCGTGAAATCTTTGAGTAATGATTAAATTATTTGTAAAGTCTTTTGAATCTATCCGAAGTACTTGTGAAATCGTAAGAAAATCATTCATATCTTTGTTCATCTTTAAAATCTATCTAAAGTATTTGTCAAATCATTGGAAAAAACATTGAAATCTTTGCAAAATTGATGTGCATTTTTTAATATTCTTTGCTAAATATTTGTAATATTTTTTAAATGCTCGGTAATATTTGTGAAATGATTTAAATCATTGTGAATTGTTCAGGAAATGATTGGGATCTTTGGAAAATCTTTGTGAAATCTTTGTGCAATCTTTTG
The DNA here is from genome assembly GCF_010883055.1 of Belonocnema kinseyi. Lineage (NCBI taxonomy): Eukaryota > Metazoa > Arthropoda > Insecta > Hymenoptera > Cynipidae > Belonocnema > Belonocnema kinseyi. The sequence goes on along the minus strand of NC_046663.1, from coordinate 33,880,681 downwards.
ACAATATGAATTTAATTCTTCTGCAAAGGATCTACCTTTTAAGACCCCTGCTTAAGCATATTGCAAGTTTGATAATGACCGATTACTGCAAAGCGTATGAATCCAAACAAAACTCAGAAGGGTGTTCCCCTTGTCAATATCTCAGTAACCCATAAGATCAGTAAATAAGATTAGTTATTTCAAAATTGCGAGGATTCGCCTTATTTTTTTTTCTTTTGAGTATGGAGGTACACAGACATGTGTATGCATTAGCAGCATGACTTATCGTTAAGCACACGGAAACGGAGGCGCACCACGCTCACCAGCCCGGCTGAGGGGCCCCTAAGCCGTTGAACATTATGTAAAGTGCGACGGTTTATTTTGGCACGAAAGACGTCCAGGGCCCTTTATCAGATCGCGTGCTCCTGTGCAACCAGGACGATGTAGGCCAACTCGCCAATTGCTACTCAGGGGCAGTCATCGTCGAGCCTTGACGATTAGAAAACCCGAAGCATTTTTCAAAGTCTTTGGATTATACGATATACATGTATACGCCCCTCTTTTATGTTGACCCACGGCAATTCGATATCTGGACGGTCGCGAAGAGTTTTGATTAATGACACCTTCATATCTCTGGTTGCATGCCTGGAAGAAGGAATTTAATTGTACTCGCGAAGAGTGACGCCAATGGAACCTGTAGGAACTGAAATTTTATCTGATGTCTCGTCAAAGTGCTCCACAAACGGGGAACAGGCCCTTGAGTAATAAGAACTAGTTCACGGTAGTAAAAGGACTTTCAATCAGAATTTTACTGTCAGAAAGTAGGCTAGGTACCACCCGTGTAGAATTCGCCCGATTTCGAACGTAATACCGATCTGGCCCTGGTCGGGTTTCCTGATCTGGCCCCGATCAGTAGAACGCTGTGGCCCATACTTGGGCCACACCGGGCCAGTCTGATGTCCTACTAAAACGCCATCTCCATGCGCTTAGAGAATTAATGCTGTTTATTGTTTTCTCATAGTGCAGTAAAATTTGGATAATAATCGTTTGTAATATTCTATCAATTCTTGAAAATTCCTAAGGCGAGTATGCCACATGTCCGAAGGCACCGAGCGAAGCCAGTATACCTCGGAACCTTAATGAGGAAAATGAATGTAAGTATAATTAAACTTTTTTTTCTTAAATCTGTTCTTTACCCGCCCATACTACTTTAATCAAGATCATTTTTTCAGCTGTTATTTGTGCTAAATAAGGAACCACGGAGGCTTTAAGCAACATTGAAATCTTTTTTGGAAATTCCAAAAATTGAGGTGACCGTCGAAAGGAGAGGACCATTTACTAGTTTCGAGTTTCATTTACGAAATTCATAAATTGATTATCTGGGCGTGTCTTTCATCCGCGATCTGGCCGAGTCTGGCCCAGCCGGGGCTAGATCGATATTTCTGCACGGGCCTTTTTTGTTTAAGTAATGCGGGGAAAAATTTGAAAAAATAAGAAATCTAGATAACTTTGCTAGGTTTTGTTGAATTCTTCAGCAAACCGAGAACCTCCACCTTTTTTTGAATCCAAAAAAAAATTGTAAATGGAAAATAAATTTTTTTTAGAAATTTTCAAAACGGTGGATTCATGCCTGAATGGCCACATATCTCTTTGGAAAACTATGCTAAGGTGATTGTGTACTTTCTTAAACTGAACCAGTGGAGTCTCACTGATTACCAGGAAATCTCACTGTTTAAAACAGCCAGAAGTGTGTGTCTGATTATCAGTGAGATTTCACTAGATCGATCAGTGGAATTTCGTCACTAGTTTAATAGTGATGTCTTAACAGTCTGGAGCGTTTTGACACGTGTTGAATTTATCATTTTGAGTCACTGGTATATTTATCAACGCTGTTTTAGTTGAGTCACTTACTGGTTTAATCAATCAAAGTAAAAATTAGTGTTTATCCAGTAGTTACTTGAAATACTGATTCAACGAGTGACAATTTTACTGGGTAAGTCACTTACTAGCTCACCCAGTCAAAGTCAGAAAATCAGAAGTCATGCAGTGGTTATTTAAATTACTGACTCAACCAGTGGAATTTTCACTAGCTAAGTAACTTACTGGTTCACCCAGTGAAACTCAGAAAATCAGATGGCATGAAGTGGTTATTCAAATTACTAATTCAACCAGTGAAAACTTCACTAGCTAAGTAACTTATTGGTTCATTCAAATTCCGACAATTACTGGTTATTCAGTGGTTATTCAAAATACTGATACAGCCAATGATGATTTTACTGGCCAAGTTTAAAAGAGAAGTGTGGTCTAGATTTATATTTGCATACATTTGACAAATTCACGCGATCCTAATTTGATCCAAATCGGTTAATATTTACCTTTTTCTTATTTATTAGTTTTTTTCGAAATCTACTATAAACGAAGGAATTCAACTTTCTCTTTACAACCCAAAAAGTAGTTTGGAGTAAAAATATAAAATTTTAAAATTAAAAACATTGCAGATCCATGTTTTTATGGTTACATGTCTCTTTGGAAAAGCCTTTGGAATGATGGATCAAATTTCAACCTATAATAATTTAACTTTCGATTTTTGATGATCGATTCCTTCTACCCAATATATTTATTTTACAGAAAAAGAAATTCGATATTTTTTATCCAAGTCAGTCTAGATTAATCGTTGTGTCTGGGCTTTTGGAATTAATATGAGGTTTGAAATGAGAAAGGCTCCGCGGTTTTCTAAAAAACAGAAAAAGCATTGACTTGTTATTAATTTTTTGAAAACTAACGTTAAGTCACCTCTAATCAAATGTTTAAGGAACAACTTTCACCCAATGATTTATAATTTTGACAACTTCAGTCTCTTTTTTTGTGTTCGGAAAATGCAAGGAAAATGCAAGATAGCAGTTTTATGAAATATTTATTCTAAAGACGATATTTTTAAAAATCTTATTCAATATACATTTTTTTGCTTCGATATATAACGAATCTCCAAATATTTTATAACTAATATGAAATCGTTTAAAGAATTATTATTTGTCTATAAAATTATTTTGGTTTGTAAATTGAGAAAAGTTATTTTTTTCAGATTAAATAATGCTGCTGATAAATTTCAAAAATAAATTGTCGTCTTTTACATATTTAGTAATTATTTAAACAATTTTCATTTCTTGAAACAATTTTTCTGTTTTGTAAATCTTAAAAAGTTACTACTTCCTAATACTAATAATACAATTAATGAATGCTACGAGTGATATTTTCAGGGAAAGTGAGTTACAATTATTAAAAAAATTTTAATTGCTTAAAACAATGTTCTTCCCGTGTAAATATTAAAAAGTTACTACTTGATATAATGAATTAATCAATTGATGAATCTTAAGAGTGATATTTATTATGAAAGATATTTTGCAATTATTCAAAGAATTAACAATCACTGACTTGCGCCTTTTCATAGGAAAGGTTTTCAGTATTTTCTAATTCATTAACTTATACAATTTTTTTGTCAATAATTATATTATTTAAGCTATTTTTAACTTACATTATGGACAGTTCTTTTTTTAAATCGATTTTGCCGATAAAAGAAAATACTATCTAATAAGCGAAAATGAAGGGCGAAGGAGTAAGGGAAGTAAGGAAGTAAGGAAAATTTGGCGCAAAGGAGGAAAAAGGATTAGGAGTAGCAAATAATAGCAGGGTATGTGAGGGCTAATTGATCGCGGGGAACTAAGAAAGGTAAGGGAAAATTATAGGAGTGAAAGTAGAAGGAGAAATGGGAAATGAAGGGAGATGTGTACTGGAGAGTTAGGGGCATGAGAGTTCAAAACGTAGTGGATGTGGGGGGTTAATAAGAGAAGGGTGAGTAGGGTACATGAGAAGAACTAATGAAAGAAAGATGAAATAAGGGGTACACAAGTCAGACGAGATGAACGGGAGTAGCGGAATTAGGCGTAAAGTAGGGCAGGGGATAAGGGAAGCTAAGGAATATATTAGGGTATAATCAAAAAAGATGTAAGATAAAGTAGAAGAAGTGATGGAAAATGGGAAGAGGGGAAGTAGGTGAAGTGAAGGAAAATGATAGGAGAGGAAGTAGAGATAGTAGGGGTACGAAGTAGGGGCACAGAGAAGAAGTGAAGAGAAAGAAAAGAAGGGAATATGAGGGCTAATTAGGGTCGGGGTACTAGAGAAAGTTTAGAAAAATTATGAGAGTGTAATTAGAAGAAGAAATGGGGAGTAAAGGAAGAAGTGGGAGGGAGAGTTAGGGAAAAAAGAGGTAGGAACGTAGGGAAACTAAGGCTTAATGATGGCAGGGTGAGTAGGGTTAGTGAGAGAAAATAATCAAAGTGAAAGTAGAAGTAGTAAGAGAAAATAAGGGTAGCGAAAGTGAGACTAAATCAGAGGAAGTAGAAGAATCGAGGGCGAATAAGGGGATGACGAGAGAGAAAGTAAGGAAAAGTGAGAGAATGGGAGGGAAAATAATACGTAAATAGAAGATGTGATGGAAAATAAGAAGATGGGTATTAGGAAAAGTGAAAACAATTGAGGGGAAAGGAAACAGAGGAAGTTAGAGCAAAATAGGGAAGAATAAGTGGGGTAATAAAGAAAGAATCAAGAAAAAAAAATCAAAGAAAATTGAGGAGTAATTAGAGGAGGATAAGTATTATAAGTAAGGGGAAATCAGTGGTTTCAATTAGACGAAGTTAGGGTAAATTACGTAGAATAAGTAGGGCACGTGATTGCCAGTAGGGGCCAGGAAAACAAAGATGTGGAAGTGGAGTCTTAGCGGGAGAATTAAGGAGTGGGGGAAGTAAAAAAGGAAGTCAGAAGGAATAAGTTGTGGAAGGTGGGAGCTTATGGCGAGTTCAGGGAGGAGATGTTGAAGGAAGTGGAAGGATCTGGTGTGAAATGAGGAGAGACAGAGTAGGAAAAAGGATGGAGAATGAGAAGAAGAGAAGTACAGGAAGTAAAGAAAAATGAGGGGAGAGGAACTAGAAAATTTTAGGGAAAAATATAGGAAAAGAAGTAGGGAAATTGATGAGAAATGTGAGGAAATAAAAGGAGAGAATGTATGTGCTAATTAAGTGTGGGGTATTAGAGAAAGTGAGGACAATAAGGAAAGTGGAAGTAGAAAAAGCAATAAGAAATTAATGAAAATGTGGTACAGAGACTTGCGGGAATAAGAGGTGTGGAAGTAGGGGAACCAGGGATAGTTAGGAACTATGAAAGGAGAGTAAGAGTAGGGAAAGTAAGAGGAATTAATCGCAGAACTAGTAGGGGAAGTAAGAAAAAAGAAGGCTAAGAAAGTGAGTCAAAATCAGGGGGTTTAGGGAAATCGAGCACAAATAAGGGGAAGATAATAAGGGAAGTATGAAAATTAGGAGGATGGAATAGGAAATAGCGGAACGTAAAGTAAGAGCAGTGATGGAAATTAAGAAGAGAGAGAGTAGGAGAAGTGAAAATAAATGTAGGAATAAGAATTAGAGGAAGGTAAGAGAAAATAGGGGAGAAGGAGTGGTGTTTTTGATGAAAAATCAGGAGAAAGAATAAAAAAAGAGTCAGGGGTAATTAGAGGAGACGAAATAAGATAAGTAAGAGGAAATCTGGGTAAAACTTAGTGTCAGCTCAGAAAAATTACGTAGAGAAAGTAGGAAAGTGAGTGTAACTGCACGCGAAGATGGGTTATTGTGAAGTGAGAGAAATGGGTGTGGAAGGAAGCAGGAGGATGTGATTTTAAATTCGGAAAGGTGAAGTAGGGAAAGTAAAGGAAAATAATAAAAGGGGGAGTGGGGAAAGTAAGTCTAAATGAGGGGAGAGGAACTACGCGAAGGGAAGGAAAAGAGTTATGGAAAAGTAGGTGAATGGAGGAAAATAATTGAAAAGAATCTAGCTGACGTAAGGGATAATGAAGGTAAAACAAGCAGGGGAAGTGTGGGAAAATCAGGGATAATAATTAGAGGAAGGAACTTTGTGGAGTTGGTATGTTATTTGGGGAAGTGAGGATAGGGGGAAGTAAAAGGGGAAGTAGATGAGGAAGTAAAGGAGGAAGTTTTTGGAGTTGTTGCTATAGGGACTAGACATAGGGGAACTCAGGTGGTTTAGGGATGAAAATGTGTGTGAGGAAGATTCTTAGAGAGTGAGGTCTGAACGACTTAATTAACGCCCGAATAGGCTACAAAACCTTTTTTTTGTAGTTGCAAAGCCCCCACTTTAAATAATTCATTACCCAATTCAGACTGCAAGGTCTGTTATTCTAGCCTTCTTTCCTTTGATAGTATCTTTTCATAAAGAATAAAATTGTGTTGGATATGATCTTTGCTTTATAAACTTTACATTTTGTTTCAGGAATATGATTTAAGACCGAAAAAGTAATTGTCTGATTAGTAATCGAAATAAACCTTCTGGCATAAATTTTATCGATCGTATTTTAACATTTTAGTGGCTCAGGCAAGGAAGTATGGCAATTTAAGAGTTCTAGTTTCTATACTTTCTAATAGCAGGATTAGAAGTGCATTTTAAATTCTTATTCCATGCGACCTTTCTATCAACGCCCTGGCGGGCTTCATCGAGGAGAATGATAATTATCGACTGATCAGGAACAAAGGGTTAATTTCTCGAGTAACTTTCACTGAAGACAATGATGGAAAGAATCTAAACGTTTATATGGGAGTGTTAAAAATCGATGAGATAATTTATTCTTGTACAATTCTGATATCATTTGGTCAATCTGGCATTTCATTTAGCCTCATTCTTGGGGTCAATATTACAGGGAAGCCACAGCTCAGGAAAAACCTGGAAAGCAGGGAAAAGTCAAGGAACTTTTTAAATTAGCGAAAAGGTCAAAGTCGGAAAATTTTAATCTGTTATAATAATAAATGATAAATGATAATCATATAATTATAAGAATAATCGGGACTGGTGCACAGTCACTTTTAGTAACTTTTCTTCTAAAATCACTGTTTACTCACTTTTTTTAGATAAAGTTACTATACTCAGTTTCTTCTAATAACTTGGCCCATAGAGGGAACATTATTGAATTCGGATCTAGAGCTATTTACACTTTTTCTTAAACTAAAAAAAAAATTTTTGGGTATTATAAAAAAATCAAATAGGTGTTTTTAATAGATTTCAATAATTTTAAGGGATTCCAAAATATTTAAAATATGTTTAAGTTTATAATGAAACTCCTATGGATTTTAAATTGGTTTTAGTTATGAAATAAGAGATTTAGAAGATTTGAGAAGGTTTATGGTAAAAGATTTTCGAAAATATTCAACAATTTCAAAGAATTTTGGTTTAACTCTAATAATAAAAGAGTATTTGAAAGAATTCTAAATATCTTAGGATATTTGAAAAGACTTTAAATAAATGGGTTATTAAACAATATCCTAAATTTGCAGTACATATGAAACGATTTAGCACGACCTGTTAGTTTTCAGGATATTTAAAAAGATTTCAACGCATTTTAAAAAGATTAAAAGCTTTAGAAAAATTTTCGAAGATTTTGAGAATTTTATTGAAATTTGTATGGGTTATTAAACAATTTCCTAAAATTTAAGTAAATATGGAATGATTTAGTAAGACCTGTAAGGTTTCAGGATATTCGAAAAGATTTCAAGGCATTTTCAAAGATTTTCAGGGTTTTGAAAAGATCTTTATGAGATATTAAACAATTTCCTAAAATTTCAGTATATATAGAAAGATTTAGCAAGACCTGTAAGGTTTCAGGATATTTGAAAAGACTTCAAGGTGTTTTCAAAAGATTAAAAGTTTTAGAGGAATTTTCGAAGATTTGAAGTGATTTAAAAATTTTTTAATGGGGTATTAAACAATTTCCTGAAATTTCAGTAGAGATGGAATGATTTAGAAAGACCTGTAAGGTTTCAGGATATTTGAAAAGATTTCAAGGCATTTTCAAAAGATTTAAAGTTTTAGAGGAATTTTCGAAGATTTTAAGTGATTTAAAAAGATTTTAATGGGGATGTAAAACCTTGAGAAAATATCATGGAATTTTCGAAAATTGAAAGAAATCTATTAAAATTCGAATAGGTTATAAAAACAATTTCCTAAAATTTCAGTAGATATAGAACGATTTAGCAAGACCTGTAAGCACTCAGGATATTCGAAAAGATTTCAAAGCATTTATAAAATCTTAAAGAATTATAATTGAGGAATTTCCGAGGCTTTTCAGGGATTTAAAAAGATTTGAATGGGTTATTAAATAATCTCTTAAAATTTCAGTAGATATGGAACGATTTTGCAAGACCTGTAAGGTTTCAGCACATTTGTAAATACTTGAAGGCATTTTCGAAAGATTAAAAACTTAACGAGGAATTTTCAAAGATTTCCAGGGATTTAAACAAATTTAATGGGGTATTGAACAATTTCCTAAAATTTCAGTAGATATTAAATGATTTAGCAAGATTTCAAGGATTTTATATTGTTTTAAAAGAAAATAAGGAATTTGCGATTGATTTCAAAAACTCTAAATGAATGTACCAAATTTACAATATTTTATGGTATTAAAAGAAATCCAAGAATTTTTCAAAAGCTTTTAAAGGATTCAAGCTACTTCAAAATATTTTCGAAAATTTGAACATTTTTAAGGGGTTTAAAAAAATATTACTTTAAAAAATGTTACGGGATTTAAGAATATTAAAAATTTTTTGTAACATTTGAAAATATTTCAAGGAATTTCCAATTAAATTCTATAATTTTAGGGGATTCTAAAGGATTTTCACATATTTTGTAGTAGTTTCAACGTATTTTTAAAGGTTGAAAAAAACTGTAAGGATTTTCAACGACCTTAATGATTTTAAGGGATTTGAAAAAAGATTCACTGGGGTTTAAGAAATGTTCTAGAATTTTTATTTGAATATATATTTTAATTAATTTGAATTGTTTTGAAATTTTCTCCATTTTTCCTTAATTTATCCTGAATTATCGTAAATTTTTCTGAATTCTTTTGAATTCTTGAATTTTCATAATCAACTTATATTCTTCTAAATCCATTCAATCCTACTTGATTCAATGCATTTTCAAAAGTTTTTACTCAAATTTCTCTTAAGTAGTTCAAACTCACCGTAGATTCTCAGAAAATTTATCTAATTCTTTTTAATTCCTTTGATTTTTTTAAACTTACCTGACACTTTTTTTAAAAATTTTCTTCAATTCATTTGATTTCTTTTGAATTTGACTAAAATCGTTTTGAAGTACCATAGTTTTATCCTGAATTCATTAAAATTTACCTGGTATTCTTATAAATATGATCAAATTGTTATAAATTTTCAAATTATCCTGCAAATACAAAAGAACATTCGTTACCTAATAATGCACGTTAGGCACTCTTAGTCACTTTCTGGGTTAGAAGCTAGTAATTTCCGTTAAATGTTTTAGATCATTTAGGTCACTTTTGTACTCTTACGGGTCCAACGTACTTTCTTCTTAGGAAAAGGCGCGATGAGAAATGGAAGCAGTGAGGAGAAATGGGGAGAGGGGAAGTAGAAGAAGTGAGGGATGGAGAATGAGCTAAGAATAGGTAGAGAAAATACGGAAAAATGAGAAGAGGAAAAGTAAGGGGATCCTAGAGAAGGATAAGTAGGGAAATGTAAGAAAAAATGAGGGGTGAAGAAATAGAGAAAATAAAAGGCAATGAGGGTAGGGGAAGTGGGGCGCAGTGAGAGTGAATAAGGAGGGCGGAAATAGAAGGGGTGATGGAAAATAAGGGTAAGAAAGTAGAAGAAGTTGAGGGAGGTGAAGAGAAACTAAGGAGAAAAAATAAGGGAGAAAAATAAGATAAGTGAGGGGAAATAAGGATAAAGTATAAAAAAGTGAAGGGATATGAGATCTGCGGAAGTGATGGGAAGTTATGAGAAATAAGGTAAGGGTAGGGGCGATAAGGAAAAATAACAAGTGTGGAACTGAGGGGAAACTAGGGAAGGAGAAGTAGGAAATGTTCGAGAAAATAAGGGGTGAAGAACTCGGAGATGTGAGAAGCAAAGAGAGTAGGGAAAGTAAGGCACAGTGTGTGTGATTAAAGAGAGGGAGCATAGCATAACTGATGAAAAATAAGGATAAGAAAGTAGAGAAAGTAAAGGTGGCTGAGGAGAAACTATGGGAGGAAAATTAAAGGAGGTAAGCTAAGGAAGGAAAAATTAGGTATTTTAAATTAAAAAAGAGAGGGAAAATAAGGGTGAAATATAAGGAGCGAGGAAAAGTATTGAGAAATGAGGTTAGGGGAGGTAGGGGCAATAAGAAAAAGTGAGAAGAGTCGAAGTAGGGGAAATTAGGAAAGGCGAAGTAGAGGTTGTGAGAGAAAATGACTGGTGAAGAACTAGAGGAAGTGAGAAGCAATAAGATTGGGGAAAGTGAGATGCAATGAGTTTGAATAATGAGAGGAGAAGTATCAGAATTGATGGAAAATAAGGAGTGAGAAAGCAGAGGAAGTGCAGGGAGGTTAGGAGAAACTAAGGAAGAAAACTAAGAGAAGTAATGAAATAAGGGTAAAGTATCAGAAAGTAAAGGGAAGGTATTGAAATTGAGTGGAAGTGAAGGGAAGGTGGGCAAAATCTTTGGAAATGAAAAAGGGCGATTAGGGATAAGTTGGTGCTTGAGGGAGCGAAAGTGACAGCTGTGGAATGAAGCCAGAGAAGGAATGGTTGGCTGTGTTTGTAAGTGAAGAGATTATGAAGTAAAGGAGAAGGAAGTTAGTGAAGGGAAGGGAAGCATTTGGTGAAGTAACGGGAGGGGAAATTCAGGAAGAGGAATAGTAGGGGGACGTAAAGGAGAAGGGAGGTGAAGGAGCAGGGAGGTGAAGGTTTAGGGAGGTAAAAGAATAGCGGAGATAAAGGAGTAGTGTTGCTAAAGGTGTAGTGGAGGAAAAGGTGTAGCGGAGGAAAAGGTGTAGCGGAGGTAAGGTATTTAAGGGGAAGTTTTTAAAGACTTATTTACCATCTTAATAAGCACTGAAATCATTTTTTGCAGCAAAATAAGTAAGTGAACAATCATAAAAAATTTTAAATGATATTTTGTCGTCATTCTGATATTTTTAACTAATCACAATATTATTAGTCTTTAAATTAGTGAAATTAAAAAATAGGCTTTGAAAGTTCTTTGAGCTATTTGATGTTTTATGGAGATCAGAAGTTTCACGACTTCCTCGTTTATCTGAGAGTTCCCATCTTAATCTAAATGGTCATCAAACGCCTTAAATACATACAGCTGTGCCGGATCGCCTCAGTGGCAACCGATAATTAAAATCTAGTTAATTACCGCGTGATAGTCCCCAACTACCTTATTCTCTCAACCTTTATACCTGACATTTGTGGTTATTTGTGTAAAATGTGTCTGCTGCTGGTTTTTGAAAGAGGAATCGAAACAGCTTGACTAAAATTCTGAGAATACTTAATTATGCAAGGTCTACTGTAGTCGAGACAAAATTCAGAAATACATACATATAAGTCAGTTTGCAAATTAAAAGTCTGGAAGACTTGCAATTTAATATAATTTAAACTTTGATTATTTTAAATTGGCTCTTTTATGTTTCTCTAAAAGGAGTGCAAAATATTTCTTGCTAAGGGGCCGAGCATAAATTATGTAAAGACTTATGGGTGGGGGGAAGATCAGCGATTTTTGTAAGCTGACACAAAAGTGGGGGGGGGGGGCGTTGAAAAAACAACACTAAACCATTATGACACCCTCGATTCCATTTCCGTCCCTATACATCCCCCTCCATTAATTGAAGTTTGGGGGGACTGACGCAACAACTAGACTCTCTACCCTACGACGTCTAGCTACTTAATTTGGACTTAATTAGGACTTGATAAAGTGATTTTTTTCGAAAATAGGGTAATAAATTCTTCTGAATAAAATGTGTGTAAATATTATATTCAATTCAATATAAAACGATTGAAAATTCTTAAGATTTCAAGTTGAATTATATTGAATTTTCAACAGAATAGATGATTTAAAAAAAATGATGTTACCAAAAGAAATAAATTTTAAACAAAACTGTTAAGTCACAAACAAACTGTTGTATTTAACATAATAGTTTAATTTTTGTAAAAAAAATTTTTATCATAATTATTGAATTTTTACCCTCAAAGATTTATCATTTATTATTTTAAATTATTATTTAAAAAACAACAAATTTTACTTAAAAAAATAAATTATAACTAGTTGAATTAAATTAAAAAACAAAGCCAAAAAAATGATTTTTAGAAAATAATCATTAATTTTTTACGAAACAGTTACATTTGTGTAAAAATAGTTTTATTTGTAACCAAATAGTTGAGTTTTCAATAAAAACTTAATTTTCAAACAAATAGTTAAAATTCAAACAAGTTGTTGGTTTCTCAACAACAAAAGATGAATTCTTAACAAAGCATGCAATGGTTGATATTAAAATTTGAAAAAATATAATTTGGAATGAAAAACAGTTTAAAAATAGACGGATCTTCAACAGCAACATTATTTAAAACCAAACAGTTTCGTTTTCAACCAAAAATAATTAATTTTCCACCAAAAAGAAAAATTTAAAATAGAAAAGATGAATTTTTGATTAAAAATATCAATTTTAAACTAAAAATATATTAGTTACATTTTTATTTAAAATAATGAGTTAGTAAGAAATGAAAAAGAATTTTTAACAAGATTTTTCAAACTAAGTTATCAAGTGTTATTATTTTTTTTTGCATTATTTTCAGTTACAAATTAAACTACTTGGTTCAAATTTAAACTAGCTTATTAAAAATGCATCGATAATTTATCATTTTTTGTTGAAAAAGTAACTAATTTGTTGAAAAATCTTCTTTTTGGTAGAAAATTAATTTTTCTTGGTAGAAAATTCATCCATTCAATTTAAAATTGAACTATTTTGTTAAAAATGATCGTTTTTGTTTAATATTCATATTTCCGAGTTAAAGAATTAAACTATTGCAAAGATAATTCAACTCTTTTGGTAAAAATTAATCTTTTAATTAAAAATACGCGTAGTTGAAAATATAATACTTGTGTTAAAAATTAATGTTTCATGATTAAAAAATTGAAAAAATGTATTAAAAATTAATTTTTTTAACTCAAAATTAATTATTTTTTATTAAATTTATCTGTTTTTATTTAAAATTAAAATTCGTTATGATTAAAATATCAACCATTATTTTTTAGGTAATAATTTCTTTTTTTTCGATAAAAATCTTTTTGCTAGTTACAAATTTAACTTTATTGTTGGAAAATCATTTTCTTGCCTAAAAATTCTCAATAAATATAAATGAGATTTGTTTAGTGTTAGAAATTAATTTTTTTTTATTCAAAATTCGTTTTTGAAAAATGGGTTTTCTGCTCAAAAATGTAATTATTTTTTTGAAAATTCGTATTTTTGGCGGTAAATTAATTTTTTTTAAATTTTCATTTTGAGAATTCGTCTTTTTTTACTGTAAATTTAAAAATGAATTATATCTAAATAATCTTAAAAACAAATAATAAACTAAACTCAAGAAATAAATAGTTTCCCAAAGTTTTTATTGTGCCTTAAATAATTCGGAAAACCCTTCGCCTGATGGGTAATTGCCAGGTGGATGAATGGGCACTATTCAAATAACAAATTGTCAGCAAGTCGTAAAGATTTGTTTATAAAACGCTTCAATAAAAGAAACCGCAGTAGCGGTCAGTAGAACCAACAGAGAGGATTTTGTAACAACTCGCCGCAAAACTGCAGGCTGTCAGTCATTTCCATATTATTAGGGCTCTTCACCTGTTTCCAATTCTCGAACCCTAGGGCTTCAGTGTATATATAAAGCAGACATAAAAGCCTCTTTAAGAGATTCGGCCACGTAATAACCCAGTAATTTTCGAACCGCAGAAACACAAAGGTGGTTTCGAAACATAAGTCGTAAAAGCAGCGACTGATATTTATTGTTTCATTTTTATCTGCTTCAAAAATACACTGCTAATTATAAAACTTGATGTTATTTATTCTTTGTTTACTTGTCTTATGGTAATTTTTTAAAAATATTTATTTTTAAATTTAAAAAAATGACTCAGCTTCGCTGGGATTCGAACCCAGGTCTTCAGATTGCCGCACAATGAGAAAAAAGTACTTTTTTGGTTCAAAATAACGTACAGTCCAGAAATTTTGACCGATTTTGACAAAAAAAAATGTGAAAAAAATGCCTATAAGATTTCAAAAAGAGTCGTCAGGCCTGATTTTTAATTGAAGTTTTTCATTATCTTATTGATAAAAAAATATGATGAAAGAAATGGCTATTTTTCTGTTTGACGTTCCCGGTGCTCTTCAATAACATGAAAATAATTGAAATCACCTAAGCTTCATAGAGTAACATTAGTTTAAGATAATCCAATAATATTTCATAAGCAACATGATTATAAACAAATTAATTGATGAAAGAATGTTTTTTACGAATTTCTATAATTTTACGTTTCTTAATATTTATATTGGATGAAACAATATAATCATGAAATTTATTTTTGAGATTATTATCGTTAATATTATAAACCAATTTAATAAGTAAATGCATTAATCAGGAATGTTTTGATAGAAAACTTTCTTTTTTTCTATGTAATTTGTTTTATTTAGGAACTTTATGATATTTTTAGAAAAATAAATAATATATTGATTAATTTAACGATTTTTTAAAACAAATTTAATAAACAAATGCACTTTTCGAGCATTTCTCAGTAGAAAAATTCGAGATTTTCAATGCGAATATTACAGTTGGGAACTTAATGACAATTTTAGCAACATTCATAACTATTAGATACATATAATAATTTTTTTATCAAATTCAATAAACAAATGCATCAATAAGGCATTTGTTGAAAGAAAACTATGTTTTTCGATGACAACTTTTGTATTTAGGAACTTTATAATATTTTCTTTAAAAAAATGATAATTTATTGATAAATGTCATTCCTTTTCTAAACAATTTTGATAAATAAATGCATTATTGGGTAATGCGATTAAGAAAACTTTTTCTTCTACAAATGACCAAATAATACATATGATTATAAAATTTGTTTGAAGCATCATAGAATGTAATAACTAAGTGTGATGGTTACTGAAATTATCATTAATTTCCTAGTTAAAAAGACTAGCATTAAAAAAATGCCCTTTACAGTTGCCCGGATAATGCATTTGTTTATTAAATTCGTTGCAAAAATTATAAAGTTCATCAACTTATCATATATGTTGCCCGGATAATGGAGTTGTTTATTAAATTTGTTTCAAAAAATAATCAAATTAATAAACGAGTTATGAATTTTTCTAAAACTATCATAAAGTTACTAATTAAAAAAATTACATTGAAAAAAATGAATTTTTTATCGAAAATGGCTCATTAATGCTTCTGGTTATTAAATTTGTTTATAATATTTAAAAAATAATCTCTACAGGAAATTTCTTTACCATTATATTATTTTTATCAAAATTTCTTGCAACATAACTTAAATAAATGTAAAATTATGGTGAATTGTAAAAAACATTCTTTTATCAAATAATTTTTTTATGAAATATAGTTTTTTTATTATATAGTATTTAAATGTCCTTAAATAATGCGAATTTATCAAACTTAGGTGATTTCAACCTTTTTCATGTTATTGACAAGCACCGGGAACGTCAAATAGAAAAAATCGCCATTTTTTGGTCAAATTTGTTTATTTAAAAAAAATTGGAAGCCTAATTTAAAAATCAGGCTCGAGAACTGTCTAAAAGAAACCTCTTAGAAATCTTAGAAATCTTAGAAAAATCTTAGAAATTAAAAAACAAAAATTTTTAGGAAAGTAATTTATCTTTTTACTAAGGAGTTTATTTTTCAAATGATAACTATGAATTTATTACCATTTAGTTGAATTATCAACCAAAAATATCAATTTCCGACAAAAAAAGTCAAACTTTGAACAAAGTACACGAATGTTCAATTAGAAAAAATTAATTTTCAAGAAAATATAGTAATAAATAATTAAAAATTGAATAGATACTTTATCATTTAGAAAATAAAATGTAAAGAACAAACGAAAAAGGAATTCACAACGTAATAATTTAGTTTTAAAAAAAGAGATCAATTTTTAATAAAAATAATTAATTTAAAAAAAATGATTTTTTTAATAAAGGTATTCAACCCAAAAGAAAATTTTTAACCGGGAAGATTAATGTTCTAAAAATAACATAGTTCAATTTGCAACCAAGAAAATGAATCTACGATTAACATAAATTAATTTTTAACAATGCAGTTAAACTTCCAACAAAATAATAAAATTTGCTACTTAATACTAGACATTTTAATTAAAATAATTCAACCAAATTAGTTTTCTTTCATGTGTTTGGTTTATATTTTGGCGAAAAACGAAAAAATGGGAAAATGAGTATGTTTCTTTAAAAATGGAGAAAAAAAAGAATCATTTAAAACTTATCTGATTACATTTTTTTCGAAAAAAATCTCTTTTGCTCCGCTGGGAATCGAACCAAAGAACTTTTCGCTATTAGCTTACGTTTTTTTAATTCAAAATTCAGGTCTTTTCGTAGAGAATTAACCTATGGTTTAAAATTTATATTTTGCTGCTGATAAATCAGATGAAATCTTTTTTGGATGGAAACATTTATGAAAATTGGTCTTTTAATTTTAAATTTGATCTTTTTAAGTAGAAATATTGCATCATTTCTTAGATAAAAATCCAACTGGTTTGTCAAAAATTCAACTATTTCCTAGAAAATGTACTTTTTCTTTAAAACTCGTATTTTTGTGTTGATTAGTCAATTGAGATCTCTTTGGATGAAAATTCAACTCTTTTGTAAAATTCGCCTTTTCAATGTAAAAATTCACCAGTTGCAGTAGAACTTTTATTTTTCTTTGACAAAAATGCAACTGTTTGGTTAAACCTAACCATAACTATTTTTTTAAGTGTTGTCTTTTTAATTGAAAAATTCATCTACTTTAGTAGAATTTCCATCTTTCTTGGATAAAAATGCAACTGTTTGGTTGAAAATTAAAATATTTTGTCATAAAGTTACAATTTTTGGTTGAGAATTCTGCTGGTTTATTCAAAATTTAAATATGTTTTAGTAAATTTATTTCTTATTTAAATTTAATATTTTTATGTTGAAAATACAACTAATTTTTTTAATTGTTTTTGTTTCTAATTTAAAAACTCATCCGTTTTATGTGAAATCTCATCTTTCTTGGATAAAAAAGCAACTGTTTGTTTGAAAATTAAACAATTTTGTCATAAAGTCATGTTTGAAAAATCTACTGCTTTCTTAAAATTTTAACTATTTCGTAGAAAATTCACTTTTTGTTTAAAATTTATATTTTGCTGTTGAAAAATGAGGATTTATTCTTTTTTAGATAAAAATGCAACTGTTTGGCAGAGAAGTAAACTACTTTGTTAAGAATTCATCCTTTTTGGTTGGAAAAATCGACTTTTTGAATTATAAATTCATTTTTTTTCGTAGAAACTTATTTTTTGTTATAAATTCATATTTTGATCTTAAAGTTAACTGGAATCTTTCTTGAATTAAAATTAATATATTTTCTTTCAATAACAAATTTATTTATTTCAAGAGAAGATTAATCTTTTTTGGATAAAAATGCAACTATATTTGGTAGAGAATTTAACAATTCTATTAAAAATTCATCCTTTTCATTTAAAAATTCATCTTGTTAGATTTGAAATTCAATTTTTTCTTATAAACTTATTTCTTGTTTAGAAATTCATATTAGTATAGTGCGAAGTCAATTGAAATCTTTTTTAACAGAAAATATAGGAATTTAAAAAAAATTATCTTTCCCATTCAAAAGTTCATCTTTTTTAGAGGAAATTGCATTTTTTGTATAAGAATGCAACTTTTTGTTTCAAAATTCTTCTTCTTTGCTCGAGCATTTAAAAATTTTGTTTGAAAGGTTTGGTCAACTGACTTTGTTAAAAAATCATTTTTATATTGAAAATTTATATTTTCAGTAGAAAATTCTTCTCTTTGGTTAAAAGTTCAAGTAGCTTGTTGAAAATTCTTCTTTTCTAATAGGGAAATCAACTATAATTAAGTAAAAGTTGAAATAAATTTTTTAAAAATTATTTTGTTAATTGCAGGCTTGCCTTTCGTACAAATTTTAACTGTTTAGTGGAAAAGCCTTCTTTCTGTTTGAAATTAATTTTTTTTTTATTGTAAATGTAACTTTTCCATTTTTGTTGAGATTCATCTTTTTAGTTAAAAATTTTCCTTTTTTGGTAAAAAATTTTTTTTTGGTTAGAAATTTCATTCTTGTAGGGTGAAAATGCATTAGATTAGCATAAAATTAATATTTTGCCAAGTCATATATTCTGGTTGAAACTTTAGTTTTTCTAGAGAACAATCGTCTTGTGTTAAAGAGACTTTCGTTGTTGAAAATTGGTCATTTTGGGTTGAAAATTCAATTTTTTACAAGGAATATTATTTATTGCTTGAAAAATCAACCTTTTCAACCATCAATTAATTTTTTTAAACAGAAAATTCAACTATTTTTTTCAAAATATATCTTTTTAAATTAAAAAATTCTTCTTCTCTGCTTGGGTATTTAACACTTTTGTTTGAATGATTTTGTTGAAACACTTTGATAAAAATTTATTTTTTGGTTATGAACTGTATTTTTAGTTTTAATTTATCTCGTTGGCTGAAAGTTGAGCTATCTCCTTGAAAATTAATTTTTTTCCATTGAAAATTAAACTATCCTTGAGTAAAAGTTAAACGAAATTGTTAAACATTTATTTTTTGTATTGACTGATTGTCACCAAAATTTAATTTTAAAAATGTTGAAATTATAGCTTAATCCAATCTGAAAAGACTGTAAGAATTTCTGTTATTCTCTGATGATAATACAGATTCCTTGAAATCTTTCAAATTTGATATCACGAAATGTGCTGAATGTTATCTATGTTTGTATATCGTTACCTCCACTGACGTTCCGCCTCAAATTTGCTTCGTAGTTTATTAACGACCCTTAAGTTCACACTCAGGAATTTTTTTTCGAAATTAATGAAAATTTTTTCTTCCCAAACAATAACAAATATATACAGCTTAATATCGGAAACACGTCCAATCCTTTCATTCGAAAATTTAGAATACATTTGGGTTTTCAGTTACCCTCTTATTTTCGAAGAAATTCCCGCAAAAAATGTTTACAGTATATTCAATGAAAAAAGTTCTTTTAAAAATCTTTAAAAATCAACTAATTCCTTAAAATGTACATAATTCTCATTGCACAAGGTTTCATATACCTCTTATCGCAGTTCCTATCAGAAACGACAATTCATCTCTCACCCAGAGTTTATTTCGCTTTACATTTCAGAATCAATAAATGGTAGCAAAGTATCAATGGACATGCAGTACGTGCGATAACGAGGCGGATGGCACGTAGGGAACAAGAAAGTTAGATAGAAAGTTGAAGAACAAAACGTGAGAATGGGAGAGACCGCGAGCGAGAGAGAAAGAGAGACAACAAAACGAGAGCGAGTGGGAAAAAGAGAAAAAGAGAGAGAATGACAGAAGAGAGAAGGGTAGAAAAAAGATAAAGACAGAATGAGAACGATAAAGGGAGAATGAGAGACAGCAGGAGGTGGTTTGTGGGTGGAAGGGGGGGAGTGGGAGGGGGTGGAAGAGGCCGACGCTGAGGCAACGGCCAATGGAAACTACCGCCCGTGACACGAAGCCACGCATCGTAGGATACTCTTCTTTTTTCAATCCACGGCCGTTTTACCTTCCTCTCCGAGCACCGACACGTGGTAGCGGAATGGAATATCGCGGAGGTGGTGGTGGGGGTGGAGGAGGAGGAGGTACTGTAGGTTGAGAAGGATGGAGGAAGAGGTGGAGGCCGTGCAGTCAGGATGGCGCGGTGAAACTAGCCAGCCGAGACCGTCGGTCACGCGAACTTATCCTCCTGGTACCCCCTGGCCCCCCTCCGCCCGCGAAACTGCCCCTCTATAGCTAACTCTTCAATTTCTAACACCCCCGCCCCAACCCACCCCTTCGGACGAGCAACCAACTTTCGTTGTCAGTTGACTGTCGAGAATGATATCGAAAATTTATTATGAAGGATTTATTATATTATGCAAAGTGAATCAGAAGGAATCAGTTGGGTTAAACAAGTTTGGAATGGTTTAAGATCGGTACAAAAATTGGTTATCAATATGTATTGAACCGAATTGAACTAATTTATGATGCAAGCATATCCAACTGAGACTTACTTTTCGAACTGGGATGATTCCGATAAAAAGGATGTCGAAATTTGGACAATCACCAGAAAATGTTCCTATTGCAGTTTAAACAACAACAAAAAATGTTCTAAAAAAGAAAAAAATGTTTTTTATTTAAAAAATAAAAAAAGGAAAGAAAAATGAAAATGCAACAAAGCAAATCCCCTGGTTTCTTTTTTATTTCTAGTTTTATCATTATCAAATCACATTTAAAAACATTTGTAAAAAATAATCACCAACGTTTCTGCGCTCATACTCTTATTAAAGCAAAAAAAATTTTGAACAAGCAGGAACAGCAACGAAACCACGATGCTCTCTACTTGACTTGATTCACTTGATTCTCGGGTGTCAGGGAGAGAGCATCGTAGCTTCGTTGCTGTTCCTGCCTGCTCAATTTTTTTGCCTTGGCAACCAACCAAATTTACTTCCTTCTCTTCTTATTTCTTTAGACTTTTTCATGTTTATTATTATAAAATCATAATTTAAAAAATTGCTAAAAATTATCACTAAAGTTTCAGCACTCATGCTGCACCCTTATCAAGCAAAAAAAAATAGCAGACAGGAACAGCAACGAAACCACGATGCTCTCTTTCTGACTTAATTGACTTGATTCTCGGCCGTCAGGGAGAGAGACTCGTAGTTTCGTTGTTGTTCCAGCCTGTTCAAATTTTTTGTTTGGAAATGGTTTTAGGCTTAATCTGAACGCTAAAAAGTTTAACCGATTTCAGTTTTGATGTGATATTGTTCAAGATACATTCAGTGGAAAAATTTAAAAATGGATTAACACATTTAGTTGGATAGTGCTAATTTCAAACCCATTGAATTTAGATGCTTTCAGTTTAGATGATTCAAATTTAAAACTCTATTCAATTTGATTCGGGCCTGGGCCGAGTGGCAGCGCTGGCTGTTTTTTAGGCAGACAATTATTCGAACCCATATGAAAATACAAATTTAATTTATTTTAAATGTTGAAATACGCTTATAGTATATATTTCTCTTAAAAAATGTTTTTAGCAAATTAAACATCTTAAAA
>NC_046663.1:33801744-33859343 GCF_010883055.1 Belonocnema kinseyi | reverse complement strand
ATTTTCAACATTGACCTAAGTAAATATTGTAAAGTATGAAAATGGTAAATTTCAATTAAATTTTCTTTTTATTAACATTTATAATGATTATTTAAAATTAAAACTCATGCCTAATCATAAATATTATAAATTAACTATAAAAATTAATAATGTCATAAAAAATATCTACTGTCACAAATATGTAGAATATTTCTAACGCCTTATATTATGAAGAATAGGATCAATGGAATAAATAAATATCGATGAAAATGTAGAATAAAAACCTGTTTTTGTAAACCATACCTTTAAAATCAATTGTGATAATAATTTCAAGAACGCATATTTCACTCACTATTTCTCGGTTATTTTTGATTTTTTGATAGTGCAACACATAATGTTCAATTGTTTTCAAAGTCAGCAAACAAGATTGCAATCTTTAAAAAAAATGGTAACAAATTGAAAAAATTTTCCAACTTTTGATAACGGCTTTAATAAATTATTTAAATAATATTATTAAAAATTCACGTTACCAATAATTTTGGTTGAAAAAAGGTTTAATGGCACATTTTTGATCACATTTTTACTTCATAGATATCGCTAAAATTTACCATTTTTCTTACAGTGCAACTCTTTTTGTCAATTATTTTCAAAGTGAATTAAAATATTGCGACATTTCAAAAAAATGGTAATGAACTTATACTTTATCCAATTTGTTGATAACATTCCTAATACATTCTTTTATTATTATTTTTATTGAAAATTCATGTTACCGTTAGTTTGCGTTTAAAAAAAACCAACTTAGTTGCACATTTTACTCATTGTGTCTCGTTTAAATGAAAGCTTTTTATATTGTAGTGCTTTATTATAAATTATTTTTAATGTGAAGAAAAAAGATTGAAATCTTTAAAAACCATTCTGACAAATTAAAAATGTTGCCAAATTTTTTTATAACAACTTTAGTTAATTATTTCATTAATATTATAAAAAATGTATGTTACCCATCACAGTTGGAAATAATTACATATTTTAGATTTAACTTTCTTACTCAAAATTCTTTCTTTTTCACATCAATCATTTTAGTTGAAAATTCATCTCTTTTTTCGAAACTTCGCGTTTTTTTGGTCGTAAATTGATATTTTCAACTTAAAATGTAACTGTTACATTTTTTGTAACAAATTCATATTTTTATTGAAAATTTTTTACTATCAGTTAAAAATTTAATAATTTGGTTAAAATTTCGCCTTTTTCTCAGAAAATTATGTTTTTTTTTGTTCTTAAACAATTATATTTTCAGTTTGAAAATTCAACCGCTTTGTAGATAATTCGTCCTTGTGGATGTAAAATTAGACAATTTTGTGAAAAATACAGAATTTTGTTCAAAATTAATTTTTTTTTGGGTAGAAAATTATCTCTTTGCTCGGAAAGTGATCTATTTGGTTGAAAATTAAAATATTTAAAAAAATCTTAGTTTTAGTTGAAAACTAATTGATTGAAAGTTGAACAAGATTATTAAAAATGCTTTCTTCTCCAAGAGTCATATCTGGTTTGAAATTAAATTTTTTTTTAAATTAGATTTTTTGTAGAAAATTAATTTTTTGCTGGATGATTGATATTTTTGGTTGAAATTTTAACTATTTTGTAAAAAAATAATCTTTTTCAGTTTAAATTTCAAATACCTGGTTGAAATTTGAAACAGTTTTTTAAAAATTCATATTTTTATTATTCACCACTTTGGTTAAAAAGTTAACTGTTTTGTTAAAAATGTGTTGTTCTTTGAATAACAATTATTTTTTTTCTTGAAAAGTACACTATTTCATTTTTGATGAGGAAATTAGACTTGAAAATTAAACTATTATCGTATAGGGTGCTTAAAACTAAATAATTCTAAAGTTGAACTACTTTCATATTCGAAGTCAAACGTTTTCAGAATTAAGCAATTTTAAAGTGACATTATCGAAATTTTATAAATTTTGAAGTCAAATTGGTTCAAAATTTAATAATCAACCTGAAACTGAAATCTAACAAATAGAACCATTTTAATAATATGTATTTAATTTAGAAAATTTCGTATTCTGAAATTGTAATCTTCCAAAACAAAAAAAATTTTAAGATTTATTCAAAATTCCACTTATAAGAAATAGTTCAGTTAGGGCATCTAAGTAAATTTTTTCATTCTTGAACTCCTCCATAGTTCCATAAATTTGTACATTTTTTTTAATTATTCGAGTATGTTCATCTTCAAGAAAAATTGAATAATCAATTCAAAATCAATAATCAATAATGATCAATTTAAAATTTAATTTAAAATTAAAATTAAAAGATTAAACTCTGAAAATCTAAAAATTTGGATTTTTTAGCCTTCAAAAATCATTTTTTGTACTGAAGCAACCAAATAAAAATTTTCTGTATCAAAAATCAGAGGCCTTTGAATCAAAAGAAGCATAGAATAATTTTGAAGTATTTAAAATTGGTACCTTCCTACTTGGAAGCATTCATGTCTTAATATCTTAAAAACATTATAGCGTTTAAATTTAGTTTCAGGATTTCTATTTTAAAAACAAATTCTTTCAAAAGTAAATTTTTTCTATAATAATCAAAGTTCAATCCAACACTTTTAAATCTTTCTAAGTTAATATCGATCTAGAAGAAAAGAAATTTGGGATCCTGAATCATCAAAGCAAAACAAGATTGTACAAAACTATGAGTGGATTTAAAAAAAGTTTCTTGTATAAATTAAAATAGAAAATTTTCGAAAAATAAGGAGCATCTAATTAAATTAAAAAATATTTCCTAAATATTATAAATTCATACAAAAGTTCTACAAAAACACCATAATTGATTAACGGAGAGACCAACTTCCATCCGAAACTTTATATTCTTGCTTCTACTAAAAAAAAATATCTACTTTTATTTACCAATAATTTAGCATTCACGAATCCCTTTTTAATTCTCTTTTCCCACAAAGTGATTGGCGTCCAAAAATAATTTTACACAACCTCGAAATCTCGATTTAAACCAACATCTAACGACAATCATAATTTACCCAATTTAACTAAAACAATTTTATTACAATCATTTTTCTTTAGACGACACTAATTTAGCATCAAAGGTTCGTAAGAAATACCGCTGAGGAAGCTGAGGACTCACCGGTTTTTAGACTCTTAGGTGAATTGCTTTTTTTTGTGTGTGGTTTTTTTTTAAATTTTTGAGACTGTATTCGTAACAAATGAAGGGGGAGAAGAAAGTGAAATGCTGGGAGTTTGTTACTGACGGTATGTATGTGTACTGGGGTCGTGAAGCAACTGATACAGAACGACTTGGCTCAGAAATTATCATAATTTCATAATTAGCTCGTTCCAGGGGTCCTTCCCGCGTTTCAGGCAGCTTAAACACGTCGGACACGCTAGGTCGACTCCCGACAGCAGCTACTTCTGCGCCACTACTTGTAACCGGTCCTTAATTCTTATTCCCATTCGCGCCAAGTTTCATCGTTTGCTATGAGATCTTAATTATTCTTGAGCACTTGTTACAAGATACTGCTTTACACTGCCCTTTAATGATTGGAAAAAGAGTTTTCAAATTTTAAAGATTACCAAGTGTTCCTCTTACGGATTCTTCATTCTATTCTTCTATCTCTATTGAACAAATTAGAGATTCTCTATCCCATGTAGAGATTTCGATCGGGATTTAGTAGGGCCATGGATAGATTTCCCTATTTCTAATCAGGTGCTGCACAATAGGGTGGTCCAAAAATGAAGGGCATATTTTTTGCAAGCTAGAGTGCAAGGACCCCCCCCCCACCAATCTATTTTATTCCAAATCCGAAAAAAGAAATTCCATAATTTTTTTTTTCACTTTAACAGGTGCCGGTTTTGACTTGAAGCTTCCCTTGTAAAATGCATGACGAAAAATCACTTTTTTGAGTTTTTAGAATAATTTTTTGGGCTTGAAAAACTGTGAAGGGAAAGTATGGGGCCTGTAGAGAATTATCCAAGGAAGAATTTCATATATCAGAGCTATGGGTTTGACGCCCCTAACACACTCCCATGAGTACCTGAAAACTCCCCTTAAAACCAAAAATCTCAATTCTTCATGAAATAGACCTATTGAAACTGTATTCTCGTATTTTTTTAATTAAAATGATTAATATTAGTCTAGTGGAATATTTATTATCCTTGGTTAATTAATTTCTAATTATTCAAACAAATGGGATTTGTTTAAATTTTTTTTCTCAAATATTCGTTATTCCCCTTAAAAATTATTAGTATTAAACTAGTGGAATATTGGTTAATATTGGTTAATCAATTTTGTATTATTTAAACAAATAAAATTTGTTTAAACAATTTTTTTCAAAAATTCGGTTCTTTCCTTTAAAAATACTACTATTGGTCTAGTGGAATATTTATTAACATTAGTTAATTGATTTTCAATTGTTTATACAAATGGAATTTGTATAAATAATTTTTTCATTAAAAATTATTTATATTTCTTCAGTGGAATATTTATCAACATTTTTCGATTAACTTTATTTTCTTTTTAATAAAAATTATTACTTCAATATTACTTGTAAATTAATTATTAATCAGTTATTAATTATTAATGATGAATATTTCACTAGATCTTTGTTTAAATAATTGAAAATGAATGAACACTAGAACAAAAGTAATCAAATTTAGGCGAAAAACGAAGTTTCAAAAAAAGTTATTTACACAAATTCCATTTGTCTAAATGATTAAAAATTAATGAACAAATGTTATTAAATATTCCATTTGACAAATAGCAATAATTTTAAGGGGAGAAAAATAAGTTTTAGAAAAAAATTTTAACAAATTTCATTTTTTCAATAATTAAAAATTTATCAACCAATGATAATACATATTCCACTAGACCAATATTAATAATTTTAAGTAAAAACAAAATCAGAATACAGTACTCAAAATGTTGATTTCATGACGAATTGACATTTTATTTTAAGGGTAGTTTTCAGGAACTCGTGGGGCTGTGTTATGAGTGTCATACTTTCCCGTCAAATTTTTTCAAACCCTAAAAAATAATTCCAAAAACTCAAAAAAGTGATTTTTTTCCATGCATTTTACATGGGAAATTTCATAGCAAAACCGGCACCTATTAATATCGAAAAAAATAATAAAAAGTAGGGAATTTCTTTTTTCGGATTTGGAATGAAATTGTGGGGATTGTTTCCCTCTAAAAAAAGCGTTTTTGTACCACCCTACTGCAAAGTGGGAAAAAATGACTTTATTGGTTCACAATAGCGTACAGCCCCCAAATATTAATTTATACAGACAAAAATTTTTTTAAAAAAGCTGATTAGATTTCTGAAAGAGTTGTCGAGCCTGATTTTCAAATTGGGGTTTTAATTTTTTTTATAAATAAACAAATGTGACGAATAAAATGGCGATTTTTTCTATTTGCCATTCCCGGTGCTCGTCAATAACATGAAAATTGTTGAAATCGCCTAAGTTGCATAGATTAACATTAATTAAAGTTGTTTCAATATTAGAGAATAAACAATAAAAATGTTCATAAACAAATTATTTCTTGAAAGAATGTTTTCTAAGATTTTCCATAATTATACGTTTTCCAAGTTATATTGCAAGAAATTTGAATAGAAACAATATATATTTAAAAAATCTTCTCTTAAGATTATAGTTCGTTGTGTTATAAACAAATTTAATGAACAAATGCAGTAATGAGGCATTTTTTGATAGAAAAATTCATCTTTTTTATGTCAATTTTTTTATTTAGGAGGTCTATGATAATTTTAGCAAAATTCATAATTTGTTGATTGATTTATTGATTTTTTTCAACGAATTTAATGAAAAAATACATTATTCGGGTATTTGTCGGCAGAAAAATTCGGTTTTTTTTAAGCTAGTCTTTTGAGTTAAGAACTTCATGCAAATTTCAGCAACATGCATAATAAGTTGATAAATTTTATGATTTCTTTACATAAATTTAAAGAAATAATGCATTATTATGAATGTTGTTGGAATTGTCATGAAGTTCCCAACCTAGAAGACTGGCATAAAAAACCGAATTTTTCGGCCGATAAATACCCAAATAATGCATTTTTCTTTATTAAATTTGTTTAAAAGAATCATCAGATTATTCAAAAAATTATGAATTTTTCTAAAATAATCATAAAGTTTCTAATATAAAAAACTGGACATCGAAAAAAACGAATGAACCTTTCGAAAATGCCTGATTTACTGCATATGTGCATTAAATTTCTTTATGATATAAACAATTATAATGTTGAGAGAAAACTTTTTAAATATAATATTGTTTCCATTCAAATTTTTTGCACAATGAAATTTTAAAAAAAGTTCAATTATGGAAAATCTTTGAAAACATTTTTTCAACAAATAGTTTGTTTAAAATATTTTTTTTGTTAATTCTATAAGATTGTAACATCTTTAACTAATATTACTTTATGCAACTTAAGCGATTTCCACAATTTGTCTGTTATTGACGAGTACTGGGTATGTCAAATAGAAAAAAAGCCATTTTTTCATCATATTTGTTTATTTATAAAAAACGCTGTTGTAGCCGGGTTCTAGCTAGAACTTCTGAGAAGGCTCTAAGCAGAGTGCTTTTTTATCGCTCGACGATTGGTAGGGCCCCGTCTAGAACCTTTCTATTACCTGATGAATATTTAATTGAGTTAAATGTTTAATTGATATGACAAAAAATTTCTTTAAAAAATTTATATTAATTGATTGCGATTATTTTGACTTTAAATATTAATGGTTTTATTTATAGTGAATACATATATTACTTTTTCAAACATTATATTACAAATAAAATTTTTAACGTTAGGGAGTATCGAACACCTACATCTATACCTAAATCTATCGCGTAGCAGTCGGGAGTCTAAACATTGCGCTAAACCTACGAAGCACGAAATTCTTCACTGGAACCTCGCAGGGCACCCAAAAGTTTTTGTAGACTAGATATTCTGATAGGAACCCCAACCAGTTTTTTCTAGACTAGATATTCTGATAGTGGCCCCAACCAGTATTTTCTAGGCTACATATTCTGATAGGGGCCCTAACCAGTTGTTTTCTGAACTAGATATTCTGATAGGGGCCCCAACCAGTTTTTTCTGGACCAGACATTCTGATAGGGGCCCCAACAAGTTTTTTGTAGACTAGATATTCTGATAGGGGCCTCAAACAGTTTTTTCTAGGCTACATATTCTGATAGGGGCCCTACGAGTTTTTTGGTGAACTAGATATTCTGATAGGGGCCCCAACGAGTTTTTTATAGACTAGATATTCTGATAGGGGACGCATCGTTACCCAGCTTTAAATAGGGAAAGATGGGGAAATTTCTGCACGGGTAGGTAGAGCCCGTGTAGAAAACTTTTCTGGCTCTGACTTGGCCAATACCAGACCGTCTGGTTTTCAGTCTTGGTGCTGTTCAAAGAGTTTGGTATGAGCCTCGTCAAAATTTAACAGTTTTTCTGGCTAGCCCCAGGTCAGACTGCTTGGTCAGCCGATAGGTATGGGCTGGTCAGTCGCTAATCATGGGTTGGTCAGCTGCGAATTTGCCTGGCTGACAGTTTGTGTCACTTGATCCACAGAAACTAGCAGTGTGTCAGAGATAGTCAACACGTAACTTGAATTTCAAGTTGTCATGAGATCTGACAACTTTATTTTTTTAATAACGTGGAAAAAAATCCTTTTTTATATAAGAATCTGCGGTTAGTATTTTTTTATTATAGGCAACCTATAACTTTTTCAGAATATGTAAAAAACAAAAAAAATACAGTTTGATCTAAGATTTTGTTTTTTTTCTTGGCTGGCTGGTCATCGCCAAATCTGGGCCAGACGAGTATGTCAAAAGTTAAGGAAAAAAAGTATTTTGTTAATAGTGCGAATTTTTTATTTTTTATCAATTTAAACACACTGTAACTTTTTGAAATAAGTTCAAACAAAAAATTTGCGGATCAAACTTAAGATTTTTCTTTTATCTTGGCTCGCTGATCAGCGCCAGGTCTGGGCCAGGCTAGATCCTCCATGTCGAATATAAAATTGCTTATATTGTCTGCCTAATTGGTGCCAAATCAGATCTAGATAAGTCTGCCAAGGTTTCTCGAATGATAATACAGATTCCTTGAAAAAGGTTCTTTTAGAATGGTTTAAATCCATACATTTGGATCCTTTAGAAACCATTTCTCATTTTGGGCTACTTTCCAGTAAGAAGGCTTCTTTTTTATTGCAGCATCTTTGAAACCAAAAATTGGTTCTAATAAAAACACCCAGTTATTTTTGTGTAGTTAGTTTGTAGACCTGATACACTATTATCCACACTTTGTGGATTATCTTCTATTGAGAGGAAGAAAGGATGAAAATAGTAGCACTTGGCGATGCTAAAAATCTTTTTCTTTTTAAAATATCGGTTTTCCAACTGGACTTTTGGTAGATAGAGTATTTAGTTCCTTTAACTAGTTTTTTGGGTCAATCAAAGATTTTCTCATATCAACCAAAATTTGATTCTCTCCCTTGGTGCATAATATTAGGTCTACAAACTAATTCGTTGACTTTTATTTTGACGCCTTGTAACTTTTGATCAACCTCAAATTTTTTTTCGTCCTGATGTAGTTGTAAAGATCAAACTTTGTCTCCTAGTGGGCACAAAATTTGGCGACGTCTTTACGACATCCTTACGACATCTTTACGACATTTTTACGACATCCTATGTCTATGTCGTTTCGGTGTCTTTGTGATATCGTAAATATGTCGTCAGATCATACGACTTATTTACGATATCGTAAAGACACCTTAACGACATGGACATAGGATGTCGTAAAGTTGTCGTAAAGACGTCGCCAAATGTTGTGCCCACTGGGCTCCTATAATGAATTTTTAGGTTAGGTCCTCAGAGCTACCACTTGTTAGATTGCGTTTGGAAGTTTAAAGCTCTCCCTTTGAAACTATTTTAGGACGGGGAAAAAAAATTAAGTTTGACCAAGAGTTACAAGAGATGAGATTAAAGGCACCTATACAGAAAAACAGTGAGTTCAGTAATGTTGCGCTTCAAGTAAAAGTTGGCATTCTTTATAACTTAGAGTCAGAAGGAGCTCTTTTTGAGGGTTATTTTTTAGTTCATTGATATCCGATTGATGGTCATTTGCGGGTTCCGACATATTCAACTGCGCATGTGCTAAAAATCGCGGGCTTTTTTGAAATCAACACATACCCTGAACAATAATATGTATAAATATTAAAAAGCGTTTTTTATTCTTTCTTAATACAAATTTAATAGAATAATAGAAATAACTAACTTTAAAAAATTATGAACGAATTATTGACAGTGTATATTATATAATTTCAAAAAGTACCAAGCAAAATCTTAGAGCTTTAAATACCCTTAAATATTTTAAATTCTTTGAAATCTTTTGATATCAATTCAAATATTTTTAATCTCTCTCAAATTTCTTGTAATCTCTAAAAATATCATGACATCTTTGAAATCCTTCAAAATATTTCCAAATGATTGAAATCGATTGAAAAGTATTGGATTTTCAAAAAACTCCTAAATATTTGAAATATTTTTATACCTCTTGAAATCTTTAAAATTATTTAGAATCTTTAAAAATACCACAAAACAATTTAATATATTTGATTGAATTTTAAAACTCCTTAATTTTTCGATCAATTTCAAATAAAAGTGATTTTTAAGAATTTCAAAGATTTTATGGTATTTTTAAAGATTTCGAGTGACTTTAACGTGATTTTAAAGATTTTAAGGGATATGAAAATAATAACGAACAATTTGAAATATTTGGGTGCATTTTAAAACTCCAGAATTTTTCAATAGAATTCAATAAATAAATGTGATTTAAAAAAATAGAAAGATTTTGATAATATTACATTAAATTTTATTACTTCAAAAATTCCTTTAATTTATTGAAATTTATTGAAAAATTCTCATAATCCTTACATACCATCAGCTATTTAAAATCCTTTGAAATCCTTTGATATGCCTTTAAAATTTCGTATTATTTGTATGGTTCCTCGAAATCTTTAAAATTATCATAAAGTCTTTGAAATCCTTTAGAATTCCCTTAATTTATTAAAATTAATTGAAAAATCCTGGAGGTTTAAAATACCCTCAAATATTTAAAATTTTTGAACTTTTTTTAAAATCTATTGAAATCTGTAATATCTCTTTGAAATTCCTCGAAATCTTTAAAAATACTACAAAATCTTTGGAGTTCTTAATATCCTTCAATTGAATAAAATCTATGAAAATCCTTAGAGTCCTAAAATACCTCCAAATACTTCAAATTCTTTGAAATCTTTTGATATCCCTTGAAATCTTTCAAATCGTTTTAAAATTAAATGGAAATTTGAGAAATACTAGCATATCTTACAAATCGTTTAAAATACCTTTAAATTATTGAAATTGATTGAAAAGTCTTGAACTTTGAAGATAATTATCATTATTATTAATCGCGAATTAGTTATAGCTCATATATAGCTTCTTTATATGTATTATTTATAATATATTTATATATATTTTAAATAAATATACTAATTTATTTATATTTATAGCTTATTAATAGCTTATAATAATTATTATAATATTATTTTGCCAGCTGTTACAATTCAGTTTTCAAAGGAATCTGTATTATCATCCGAGAATAACAGAATTTCTTAACGGAACGAAAAACCAAGATCTTTTATTTAGAAAAAACTTTTTTTTTTTAATTCTTAGCTCCATCTTTTCTGTAAAGATGTTAAGAAGTTATGTTTCTCTTTTCTGATAATATATATTTGAAATATTTGACTTGTAATATCTTGCAGAATAATTTGTGTATTTTTGTAAAAGAGTTCTTCTCTCGATCTCTCTAGTAGCTTAATGGGAAAGCACCACACCGGCAGTCGGAAGTTCTGTCGTACGATTCCCACTGGAGCGAAACGAGAAGATCTCTTTTTAGAAAAAATTTGATAAAAAATTTGTGTAATTCATAGCTGCATCTAGTCTCTAAAGATTTTAAGAAATTCTGTCAGTCTCTAAAGATAATACAGATTCCTTGAAAGAGCGTCCATTAGAATGATTTAAATCTATACTTTGGGTTCCTTTAGAAACCTTTTATCATTTTGGGTTCCTTTCTAGTAAGAAATCTTCTTTTTTGTTGCAGCATCTTTGTAACCAAAAATTGGTTTTAATAGAAACACTAGTTTTTTCTGTGTATTTAATTTGTGGACATTACCCGAGTCGAAATTTAGACCCTACTTTAAAGTTACAGCTCCTTAATAGAAACATGCTCTGGCCGGGAGCTAGTGGAGCTCTGGTCGGGTTACTCTTATGTTTGAGTTTTCGGTGAGGTTTTATCAAAGGAGGTAATATCTAAAAAATCGTAATGATTTTTTTATTTTAAAACAATAAGAATATATTTAACAATAATTTTACACCGTTTTTCGGAGAATAGATTTATTAATGTTAAATTCATCTCAAATATACTTAATAAATAATTATTAAATTAATAATTTTGTACGAAAATCAACTTTTTATAAAAACAGCGATCAAAATCTTCAAAAAGACGTAATCTTATTTTTTTTGTAGTATTTTTTAGAAAATTGCTAATTTCTAGAAACATTTATAAATACCTTCGTATGGAATTTTGAGAAAATCTATATTGCAAAGAATACATATAGATGAAGGTGAAAAGTCTGCCGAAAGTCATAAGACTCTAAATTTTTACAGATGCTTATTTTTAAATTGATCTGAAAGGTTTGCCATATGTAAATAAAGTCTAATCCTTCATGTAGATTTTGAGGAATTTTAGTTACATAAATTTATGTATTTTTAAGCGTGGGATACGTTCCCCATTAAATCTTGGGTAAATTTGATCACTTTTAAATATTTCAAAAAAGTTAATGGAGATTTCCGTATATAATAAGTATTTTGACAAACATTTAGGGGATGTTCCACAAATTTTGGGGAGTTTGGTTGATATTCCATGCGGATGTATTATCATATGATCCCTACTAGTACCTGATCAGGCCCCGACTAGGGTAAGTCAGGTCACCTGACTAATTTTACGTGACGCTACTGGTCGGGGACTAGTCAGATGACCCGAAGAGCCCCCGACTTTAAGCGGGGTCGCATGGTCGGCAACCAGACTAGTTCCAATTTGAATTTCTACATGGGTAGATTAGAAAATTTTATTTAATTTCTTCACTAGATATCAAATACATTTAGAAATTATGTCAGTAAAGTTTATCAATTCGAAAAAAATTCAAAAATATCATTTTTAAACTCGATTAAAATGAAAAAGTTATATGTTTTTCAACATTTTGAAAACTTTCAAAAAAAAAGCAAAAAAGTTGTTTACAGGTTAAGAAATGTCAATACAAATTTCTACTAGATATCAAATATATGT
Source organism: Belonocnema kinseyi (assembly GCF_010883055.1). Lineage (NCBI taxonomy): Eukaryota > Metazoa > Arthropoda > Insecta > Hymenoptera > Cynipidae > Belonocnema > Belonocnema kinseyi. The sequence goes on along the minus strand of NC_046663.1, from coordinate 33,846,946 downwards.
TTTTAGAAAGATTATCTTGATAAAGTTTTTAAAATGGACACAAAGATTCGAGCGCGAAGCGCGAGTTTCGTGGTGGGAATTAAACGTCAAAGCCGTTGGTGATTTCAGAACCTTCTTTAAAAACAAATCGAAAAAAGTTTCAGTTACAATATTTATGATATTTGAAAAAATTTAGGCAAAGTGGATGCATGAAACGTATAAAAACGAGCGCAAAGCGCGAGAGCGCACCTGCGCTTCACCACGCGCGTAGTGCGCAGCGATAATGTGCCCGCTTGGCGGTCATATTTTTTTTGGTGTAATTGGATTAATTATGATGCTGAACGACTTGTTAAAAAATCTTTCCTTAATAAAGAGATAAAAAAACATTGTTATTGAAATCAAGAAGTTTTATATTTTATTGTCATTGAAATCATATTGTTTTATATTTTATATATTTTTATTTTATTTTATTTTAAAGAAATTCTAACGTGGTCCGTTAGCTCAGTCAAGCAGAAAATCAAAAAATAAATTATTTCTACGAAATAATTTTGATTATTCTTGATATTTATATCCAAAATATATGATTTTATTTTTTCTGATAAGTAACCTATCTAATTTTAATTCATTCATATTGGTGTGGGATTATCGAGAACCTGCTTTGATGCCACAAGTCCTACCTATAGTAGTTTGAGCTTTAAAAGATCATCTAATTTGTCTTTAATACAGACCCTACTTTGACTCAAAAAGTGGAAAAACAGCTGATTTCGGACACTTTAGCGACAAAGTAGGGTCTAAATTACATTGAAATCGCTGCTTATTTAGAACCTACTTTATTGCTTCCAGCGCCTACGAAAGTAGGAGTTGTGGCTTCAAAGTAAGGTCTAAATTTCGAATCGGGTAGACATTATTATTATTATTATTTTTTTTAAACATTTCTGTGTTGAAATGTTGTCACAGGCTAATACTGCCCAACATGTCGAAGGCGTTTTTGGTAAGAGATGGATTTTTATTTGATCATTTTTGCACGGGGCTGTCGCGGTATATATCATCAGTCACGGACGCATTTTTATAATGCAATCAAGTGATCTGATGAGAGCAGTCTGCCCAGACATATTGGACAAAGCCTGGTTTTACCCCATCATTGACGGACTGGGTTACAGTCAAGTAGACGAAGGGGGGACCTACAGCTTAAGGTGGGTTCCGAACTACCAGAACCTCGGTAAAGTACATGGAAAAATTTCCAGAGGTACCGGCTCAGGGATCGAACCCCGGACCTCTGAGGTGAAGTCCGAGTGTTTAACCAACTGATAATTATAATATAAATAACATAAATATAAATAAATAAATAAAATTAAAATAAATAATATAAATAATAATAATAATAATTATTATTACACCATTAAGCCATTTCCCTTTCGGGGTAGGCGTGACTCACTCGGTAGGGGAAAGGAGTAGTGTGTGGAAGGGACAGAGAATTTTCAGATTGATCCCGAATTCTCGTGTTATTTAAGTAAATAACATGTTCGTTCCGCAACACTGCTCCGACCCAGGTTGCTGATCAATCTCTCTAACAATCACCCCAAGCGAAGAACCTCACAAAGTCGTTATGTAAGGTTCCCTATTTGGGTTCATAGTGGCCAAGGTCTTTTGTTTCAGGCGTTATTCACTCTACTGACCCTCTTTTTATTAACTATATGCCGCCATACTTTCCTGTCCTGGCATACTTCTCTAGCTTCTTTTATGTCCATGCATTTTTTTCATGCAGGCTCTCGTGTTTCTGTGACTTCTTATGTCTCTTCTAACTAGGGTCCCATTCACACATTCTAACCATTCTTTCCGCGGTATACCTCTGGGCACGTTGCCATTTACTTTACCTTGATACACTTGTTTCGTTAGTCGTTCATTTGGCATTCTCTCAACATGTCCGAACCATCTTAACCGATTTATTTCCCATGTGTCTACTAGCGTCTCTTCTGCACCACATTCTTGTAGGATTATCTCGTTACTTACTTTGTGCATCAGGGTTTTCCCGCATATTATGCGCATGAATCTCATGTCAATTGCGTTAATTTTCCTTTTATCTTTTTCTTGATAAGTCCATGTCTCGCTACCGTATAGTACAGTCGGTACAAATATAGAATTATGTATTGCCATTTTAGCTTTATTTGATACATTCTTATTTCTGATAAGAGGACCTGCTCTACCAATAATCTTCTTACCTTCGTTTATGCGTCTATCTAATTCCTCATCTATTTTCCCGCCCCTAGTAAATAAGCTACCAAGGTATACAAACTTATCAACTTGTTCAATTCTCTCATCATTTAATAAAATATTGCACAGTGTTTTCTCACTCTTTCCTTCGAACGCCATAATTCTTTTTTGCGTTAATTTTGAGGCCCATGCTCTTCATGCTTGCATCTAGTTTATTCAATATTCTTTGTCAATCTTCGATAGACTCTGCCATAACAACCTTATCATCTGCGAACGCTAACCCACATAACCTTACTGCTTCGAGATCCACACCCTCTTTGTCAAAGAGAGCCATTCTTAAACATTTGTCCATAAATAATATAAATAACCATGAAGACATAACGCATCCTTGTCTAACTCCTTGAATAATATCGAAACAGTCAGTCAGTTTCCCATTCACTCTGATATACTATTATCTAGATTGTATGGATTATCTTGCATTAAAAGGAAGGAAGAATGAAAATAATAGCTCCTGAAGATGGCAAAATTTTTTTGTTTTTCTTAAAATATCGGTTTTCCATCTGGACTCTAAAGTCGGTTGGGTGTATGAGTAGTATGAGTACTATATGTATATAAGATATTCTCTGCGGGCAAGGAAGGATCTGCCCTGCTAGATATACGATGGCAGATAGTAGTTACGGTAGTGCATTCACTTGGTATACATTATATCGAAGCACGTCGTACTCGATGCACCGGTACTTACCCTTACAAATTGCTTGAACACCAAAGTCTACCAAGATTTGCCAATTCCGATGGTTCTTTCAGATTCCGATCGTTCCATTCGGGCGTACGCCTTCCCACAATCCCATTGTAACAATGTAAACTTCTCACTGTCACAAACCATTCGGCTTTATCTCCAGAACAATGACTTCAAATAATAAATAAATGAATGAATAAGCAAGGAAGCATAAGGAATTGGAACAAGTGAATAAAGTATGCGGAATCTATTAAATCTGGATTGCTAATCCTAATGAATTTTATTTAGAACTAGACTCTTAAAAGTGTTTGGAAATCTACAACACTTCTAAAACACTTCGAAAATACAAAAAGAAGGTCGAATTGAAAACATGGTATTGAAATGATGAAATTGCAATTCATGTATTGTAAGTGTTGTAAATCGTGAAGTCACAGTCCATCATTCCAATATATGTGTTAGAGCGTTTGAAGGACGAAAATTGTGCACAAGCAATTCACGAAATTAATAGAATTCAAGGAATTCACAAAATTCGCAGAATTCATGGAATTCGCGAAATTTAAGGAATTCATGGTATTGACGGAATTAATTAAATTAATGGAATTCACGGAATTCAAGGGATTCAAGGTATTTAAGAAATCAGTGAAATTTACGAAATTCAAGGAAATCCTAAAAATCACGGAATTTGCAGAATTCATGGAATTAAGACCATGTAATGAGTGGCTCACGTGATCAGATTCCTACCTTACCGATACTTTTTTTATTTTCCAACTTATTGTCATACAAAGCGACAGATCGAGTTGAAAATTTGGGATAATTAATGATAAACACGAAGAAAAGTGGGTCTGGTGTTAAATTTTTGTAATTATTAAAAAAGTTAAAAATTTTTTTAAAAATTATTATCATTCATGACCAGAACCACCTTCCCCAGTGCTTTTTATTTATGATCCCACATTTTCAACTTGATGTGGGGCTTCACGTGAAAATAAGTTGGGAAATAAAAAAAGTGTCGGTATGGTAGGAAACTAGTCGCGTGACCCACTTGTCACATGGCCTTTAAGGACCTTATGAAATTTATAGAATACATTAAATTAACAGAATTAATGGAATTCAATATATTAACGTAATTCAAGACATCAGCGAAATTCATGGAATTCAAGGAATTCACGGAATTTATGTAATTCATGCAACTAACGGAATTGATGCAATTCAAGCAATTCTTAGAATTCTAGAATTCACTGCATTGAATTTATTTAATTCATAGAATTCACAGAACTCGCTGAATTTATGTAATTTATGGAATTCACGAAATTCAAGGAATTTACTGAATTCATGAAAGTCATGGAATTCACAGAAATCATGAGATTTTCAGCATTCATGAAATTCGCGGAATACGTGGTATTGAAAGAATTCAAGAAATTTACGAAATTCAAGGAGCGGATAGAATTAAAGGAATTCCTGGAAGTCAAGGAATTCATGAAATTCGAGAAATTAACTGAAATAACCTGATTTACTAGATTTGTGGTATACACGAAATTCATAAAATGTATGTAATTCACGGAATTCATGGTATTTATGGAATTCGCAAAATTCCTAGAATTAACAGAGTTCGCGAACTTTTCTGAATTTATGGAATTCACGGAATTCATGGAATTTATGGAATTCATGACATTCAAGGTATTCGCTAAATTGAATGAATATCGGAATTCACAGAGTTCACGGAATTAATTAAATTCAAGTGATTCGCAGAATTCTATGAATTCAAGGATTACGCGGCATCAAAAGAATCATAAGCATTTCAGAAACTAAAATAATTGATTGAATTCATGGAATTCACAGAATTAATGGAATTCAAGGAATTGACTGAAATCACGCCATTCGCTGGATTTGTGGTATTCAAAGAATTCATAAAATTTATGTAATTCGCGAAATTAATGAAATTCATGGAATTAAGGGAGTTCATGAAATTTGCTGCGTTTATGGAATTCACAGAGTTCACGGAATTAATTGAATTCAATGGATTCACGGAGTTCTACGAATTCAAGGATTTCGCGGAATCAAAAGAATTCTAAGAATTTAATGAATTCATGGAATTCACCGAATTAATGGAATTCAAGAAACTAACTGAAATCACGTCATTCACTAGATTTGGGGTATTCACGAAATTCATAGAATTTACGTTATTCACAGAATTCACGGAATTTATGGAATTTGCGAAACTAATGAAATTATTGAATTAATAAAGTTCAAGGAAGTTGCTGAATTTATGGAATTCACGGAATTCATGGAATTTATGGAATTCATGGCATTCAAGCTATTTGCCAAATTGTCTGAATCACGGAAATAATTAAATTAATAAAATTCACGGAATTCAATAAATTTATGGAATCTATGGAATTTACAGAATTCAAGGAAATTTATGAATTCATGAAATTTGTGAAAATCGTGGAATTCGCTGCCTTCGTAAAATTCGTGGAATTCGCGGAATTCATGGTATTGCAAGAATTGAAGAAATTTATTAAATTCACGGAAGGGTCGAAGGATTCATGGAATTCGAGAATTTACCTGAAATCACGTGATTCACGAGATTTATGGTATTGACGGAATTCATAGAATTTATGTAATTCACGGAAGTCATGGAATTTATGGAATTCGCGAGATTCATGAAATTCATGGAATTACTAGAATTCACGGAATTTTCTGAATTTATGGAGTTCACGGAATTCATGGAATTCATGGAATTTGAGAAATTCGTGGTATGCAAGGAATTCATCAAATTGACTGAATTAAGGAATTCACAGTGTTCACAGAATTAATTGAATCCAAGAAGTACACGGAATTCAATGAATTTCAAGTAGAAAACGTTAAAATAACATTTAATGTTTCGAAATTTGTTCATCTTTATTGAAATGTGAAACGATTTTCGTTAAAAAAACATGAGCATAACCTAAAATTGTTTAAAAAAATGTTACCTTATTTGATATCCAATGATTTTTTTATTGAAAGTACCGATTTCCAGTATAAAACTATTAAAAAAATATTATAAGTTTTCGAAACTAATAACTGATTGATAACCTTAAAAAATATTAATTTTTTTTAATAACAAAAACAAATTTTTTTTGAAAAACACTAAGGTAGTATGAAAAAAATCGTTCCAAATTGTAAATCAAGCGTGAAAGTTAATGATTCTCGTTTTAGACAACCGATTTTGTGTAAAAATCGTTCAAATAACCTTAAATTGTTGAAAAATTGCAAATATATTGAAACCTAATGATTTTTTTGCCTATAATTGTTAACAGCTGTGAATTTTCTTTAATTTTTATTGTATAAAAAATATCAATTTTCCACGAAAAAAATTGACATCTAAAATTATTAAAAATTCGAATTCTTGTAAAATTAATAATAATTTTTGTTTAGAAAAATGAATTTTTTGTCCAAAACGCTAACGTAACAGAAAATTATTGAAAACTGTCAACTTTTAAAATCTATTTTTTAAATTCTGCGATACAGAACACGATGCGTTTAAAAACTCAATTCAGAGAGTCTGCGCCTTTGTAGTAAGGGGTATGATTAGGAATTTAAAAAAATGGTAAAGCTGCTAGCGTAAATAATATTAACGCTGAAATTCTTAAATACGGTCGCATGTAAACAGCTCACAGCTTTTGCGAATTGATAAAATTTATCAAGATGGGTCCTCATGGCTAATTATTATATTCCCGGACAAGTGTCTGAGAATGGCCCTCTTCGACGAAGAAGGTGTGGAACTTGGGACAGTGAGGGTACGTTGGTTAGCGTTCGCAAATGATAGGATTTTTCGGCAGATTGTTTTTATTTAATGAAAGTTAATGATTTAACATTTTGTAAACAAAAATGGTAATATTTTTCAAACTTTTGTAAAAAATTAAATAAAAATTCATAAGCTCGTATTTAAACTTTAGTTAATTAATAATCGCAATCTGCAGCTTGCATAAATGTTTCAGTTGATGGAAGATACCTTATTTGCGAAAATTTTACTTTGATATGCACAGATAAAAAAAAAAAAAATTTTTAGCATGTCGCATTATTTAAAATTATATCAGTTTCGTGTGGTCTTTAGCATTTTAAATCATTATTCAGTCTTCTTCACAACGATTCTGAAAAATAACGACCTTTTCTCTTCATTTTAGGGTGCAGGTGTCTGCGAAAAATCAACAGTCAGATTATCGCATCTCAGAGGGCAGAGCTGCAAGGCCTTGCTATCGTCAAAAGTATGTATTATTTTCTTTGCAAGTTGTGTTCTTTATTTTATCTTTCACTTATTAAGTCACGCATTAAGAGCTTGTCAATAAAAGAGTCAAATGTGTGTTGAGGCAGGTGCCAAGAAAATTAATGAGTCCAAAGCCAATACAGCTGCGCTGATACAAATATTTTCAAAAATGAGATTATTGGTTCAAAAAGTCAAAACAAATTTTACGCATATTCTAAGGAAAGAATTTTTTATAATGTAATTATTTGATTTTTTTCGGTACTATACTAGAAGACCCTAACATTCATTTTGCGCTTAGGCCCTTTTAACTTTAAAAAAATTAAAAATTGGACTTTTTCTCATTGTCAAAAGTTTTTCATTATAACTTCCAAACGTGAGCCTTCAACAAAAAAGTTTCTCATTGATTTTCTCCTTAACTTATAACATTTTTTAATCGAACAGTTTTGTGTTGATTCAGCAAATATCAGTATCTTCAAGATTTCTGGAAAGATATTTTTAGTTTATTTCCCCAAAAATCAAGCTTGTAAATGAAAAAATAATCATTGTAAATCACGAAAAAATTACTTTTGTTTATTAATTTCTTTATAATATTATAAAAAAAATGTTTGCTCTAAACCACTGGAAAATTCCACAAAAGTCATCATTGATTTCTATTCAAATAAAAGGCGAAATTGTAAAGAATTTGTATAATCTAACTAACAAAATAAAAAGATAAAATCGCGATAAAAAATTAAATTTAAAACTGTTTTAGACTTTCTTTTGTAAAAACAAAGAAGAAAATTTTTTTATGTATCAAAACATTACAGCGTATACTCTTGTCTGAAATGTCTCAATGCTTCATTAAAAAGCGTTCCTTAGTTTCAGAAAAAAATTATGTCCCTACATTTTTTCGGAACTTTTTAATATTTCTGATTCAAACTTTTCAAAGTTCCATTCAGTATTGACTTATCTCCGCAGTACTTTCTAATTTTCCTTTTAAATAAATAATTCAACTTTTGAAAATATTTTTACAGACTGTTATTCAGTATTAATTTATCTCAGAAGTACTTCTCTTTTCATGTTAAATATTCGAGTTTTGGAATCTTCTCGGAACCTTATGAAATTTTGGAATTCAACGTTTTAGAGTTCCATTCATTATTGATTTATATCCAAATACTTTTTTTTTCAGAATACGATTCAGAGTTCGATTTTTGAAGATTCTTTCGACTTCTCTGTAAAGTTGTGAAACTGAAGATTCTGTCCTCATTGCATACTACCTAATTTTTCTCGGAACCTAATCGAATTTTTGAATAAAAATTTTCAGGTTTCCATTAATTTTTTAATTATCTTAAAAGTACTTTTTCATTTTGATAATTTCATATTTGAATGCTGATTTTGTCCCCCCAGTAAAATTTCGAAAATGTTGGTTAGATCCTTACAGCATTCTGCCTTTTTTCTACTCAAATTATCTCGGAACCTAATCAAAATTTCGAATTAAACTTTCAAGCTTCTATTTAGTACTAATTTACCTCAAATGTACTTAGAAATTTTGCTCGATTAGGAATTCGATATTTAAAGATTTTGTTGTCTTTCCTTTTTTTCTAGCTAAATAATCTCGAAATCTAATCAAATTCTTGAACAAAATTTTTTAGGGTGCCATTCAGTAATGATTTATCTCAAAAGTGCTGATCAACGAATGCAACTTATCAAAGTTCCATTCAGTATTGATTTATCTCAAAAGTACCTTTAATTTTCTTACATTAAAATTCGTTTTGTTAAGTCGTTTTTTGTCTCTGCCGTAAAATTATGGAAATGTGGGTTAGGTCCTTATGGCATGCTACCTATCAGTTAATAGTTCAAACTAACCGTGAAGGATGAGACTGGGTTATTTCGTATTCAAATGAAGTTCGATGCTTTATGACAGTTGGCAGTGTGCAATTTGCCTAAAATTGCCATTTTCGTATTGTTTTTACATGCTTGAAAGACTTTGATACACGCGTCTGCAATTTTTGTTAAATTTAAATATATTTTATTTCATCATGAAATTCTATAATCGTTATAATAATTATTAATGGTATTTGAAAGCCTTCATAGCAGGAGTTTTACTATAGGTGTTATTGTTAATGAAATTTTATTTCAGAAAACAAAATGTTTGAATTAAATCTCCTTCTATTTAAAAGAAATCACAAAATTAATTTGGTTTTAACATTTCTCGTAGCACAATTATTATCATATATTCTGTGATAAAGAAATTTACAGAATTATTTTGTTTCGAGCCAAAACTTCTCAAAAGTAAATAATTTAATAATCATGGCCTTAATAGTTGAAATTTCTTCAATTGATAACATTTATATTTTAATTATGTTAAGTCGTCACTTACTGATAAATTAAATAAGAATAAATCTATATTGTTTGGAATTAAATAATTGTAAATTGCATTATTCTACCTAAGTTTCAAAACCTCGGTTTAAACTGAAATCATTCTGGCTTAGCAATTTTAATCATGACAAAAACAAAAAAAAGTAAAAATAATAAATAAATATAATGATAATGAAAACAATGATATAATACTAAACAAATAATTAATAATAATATTAACATTCTATTATTTTTATTAATATATAAAGATTCGAAAATAACGCTTTAACATTCTGTTCAATTACAAATTGAAACATTTTTAACAGTAGTTTAATTTGAACATATATGATTTTATATTGGCTGATTAAAAAATTTTTATTAATAAAATTCAAGCATTCGAAAGATAATTTTTTTGAAATGTTAAGTAATATTTTACTGAAAAATAAAAATAAAATTGGTTCGGTTATTAATTCTAAAAATAAAAAAAATTGCTATTAGTTAAACAATTTTTTAATTAAAAACATTTTTAAACAACTTATGGAATCTTGTATATTTTAAGTTTTTACTAGTGAAAAAAAAATTATAAATCAAAAGAAATTTTGCTCGTTTTACAATTTTTTGAACATGAAACATGAAATTTCTTTAGCTCCAACCAAAGAAATATAAGATCATTTTTATTTTACAGACATTTTCTTCATGGTTTAGGGATATTGGGATATTGGAATTTTGGATTTTTAAAAATATTTTTAAGCATTTCAACCAAAATAAACCATTTCATATCTAAGAAAACTAATAACATGTTTCATTGGTGCAAGCTGAAGAAATTTCAGATTTGAAATATTCAACTTTTCCCAAAGTTTAAAAAGTAAACTAAAAAAAATAAACTAAACCATAAAAGTTAAAAAATTCAACTGTGATTGAAAATTTATTCATTTTTTGGTTGCAAATTTAACTATTTTGGAGAAAATTCGTGTTAACAAAATCCATTTATATAATTAAAAATTAAAAATAATAATTTTAAAAATGAGCACTTTTTTGCGAATTCATTTTTTGGTTGAATGTACATAATCCCTATTTAAAATGTATCTTTTCAATTAAAAATATTACTATTTTCTTAAAAATTTGTGATTTTTTATTTTCTTAAGGCTTACTTTTATTTAATTAAAAAAATACTTATTCCATTTCTGTTTGAAAATTTATCTTTTTAATTTGAAAATTCAACTACTTGGTTGAATATTTATATAGTTTGTTCCAATATTCATCTTTGTTGAAAAGAAAATTCATGAAATTTCATAGTTGAAATATTTGTCAGAAAATTTATGTAGTTTATTTAAAATTTAGCCTTGATCGGTAGAAAATTGATCTTCTTGGCTTAAAATTTATGTTTTTGTATAAATATCCAGTATAAAATTTTTTTTTTTTTAAATTCAACTATTAGTTAAAAATTAGTTTTGTTGTTGTTGTTGAAAATATATTTTTGCAGCCATCAGTTTAACTATTCTATTTTTTATGGTACATTTTACTTTTCGTTGAATATTAAACTATTTCGTTGTAAATTCGTGTAGTTTGTTGAAAATTTCACTTTTTTTATAGAAAACCAATCTTCTTGGTAAAAAATTAAATTTTTTTCTCATTGAGAACTCGTTTATTGGTGGAAAAAATTAATCATCTTCGTTGAAAATTCGTCTCTTTAGTTAAAGATTCTACTATTTTGTTAAAAAATTAGTCTTTTCTAATTTAATTCAATTCTTCAAGAACACTTTTTGTTGCTGAAAATAATTTTTTCAAACTGAAAATCGAGCTATTCTATTTTTAATTAAAAAGTTATACTTTTTATTTAAAAATGAAACTACTTGATAGAAAATTCATCTTTCTTCGTTAAAAATTTACTTTTTTGTCGAAAATTTATCTCTGTAGGTTAATAGTTCATCTATTTTGTTAAAATTTTACCTATTTTGTTGAAAATTTAATAAATCTTTAGAAATTATCATTGTTTTCTGAAAAATTCATCTTTTCGCTTTTAAAATTGAAGTATTTGGTTCAAATTTTAGCTACTATTTGTAAAGTTGTCTCGTTTGCTTTAAAGTTAAACTATTTGGTTGATAAAGCAACTGTTTCGTTAAAAATAGACTTTTTCGTCGTTATAATATCTCTTTTTGTAACAAGGAAATCTTTTGTGGTTGAAAAATTCTTCCACTTTGTTTAAAATACACTACAACTTTAACTTGAAATTTCAGGAAGTGAAAGCGTTCTATCGTGAAATGAACCTGGCATCTACATTAATTTTTATTTAGAAAAAATTATCCCTTGAAAACTATGGGAATCAACGAGGGGGAGGGATAAAAAATAGTCCTAAACTGATACCGTAGTTTATCAACAAGCCCTAATTTCCTTTCCAAAATTTGATTTTTCCAAAGAGCCCTTAATCAGATTAAAGCAGACACGAAAAGGTTGCCCCAAACATACTAAATAGGGCCCATAAACAATAATTTCACGAGGCCTGACTCTTTGTGCATAAGCACTGATAGACACTATCGATCGAGGATCTGATCAGATATGATCGGGAAGCAACGGTTTTTATTTCGTCTCGTTTTGGTTTCCGCTTTCTACTGTTTAAACTCAACGGGATCGCGTGGTAGCCTGCGGCATGCACGAGCTTCGAAATTATTGCTGGTTAAAAAAAATGTTAAAAAATTTAAAAAGTGGTGGGATAGGATCAGCAGCAGCTGATCACCGGAACCGTATTTAAATACGTAATAACCCTGCTAATTCTCACATTTTGCTGCTCGTTATACGATCACCGTTTGCATTTTGTATCTTTTTGCCAACTCCTCATTTCTGCTCTCGCGAATCCGCTGAGGGTGTATTTATTGCATTATGCGCTTTCTCGAAGCTTTTAAACTCTTATTTCTTGATCTTAGTTTACGACACGCACGCGCCTTCCCATCTGGCTGAGTTATCAAGGTTTGCCTTCTGTCATCGTTGAATAAGTGAAATGAGAAATTCGAGGGGGAAACAATTCTGGTAATCTACTTGACTTTTTGGGTATTTGATCTGCAAATGAGGTGTAATCCGCGGTAATCTAGTTAAGCTAGGTATTCCGGGGAAATCCACATGTAATGCGGCAAAATACACTTGTAATCTGTAGCAATCTAGTTATAATCTGAGGGAATCCACATAAATTCACGTTGGAGTAATCGATTTATAATCCAATGAAATCTACTTGTAATCCAAAGTAATCCACTTTAAGTCCATGATAATCCACTTGTAATTTTAAGTAATCATGATATAATCCACATTCATCCATTTAAAATCTGGAATAATCGTTTCATAATCTAATGCAGGCCATTTGTAATCCAAAGTAAACCACGTAAAGTCAACGATAGTCCACTTGTAATTTTTAGTAATCATGATCGAATCCACGTTAATTGACTTGAAATCTGGAGGACTAGATTTGTAACCCAATGCAATCCAATTGTAATTTAAAGTAATCCATATAAAATCCATGATAATCCACTTGTAATCTTAGGTAATTATGGTACAATTCACTTGCATAAACTTGAAATCTGAAGTAATCGATTTGTAATCCGATATAATCACCTTGTAATATAGCGCAATCCACGTTTAATCCATGGCGATCGACTTGTAATCTAGTGTAATAATGGTCTAATTTGCCTTGATCCACTTCAAGTTTGGAGCTATGTAGGTTTAATCAAGATAATTAACTTGTAAACCATGGTAATATACGTGCAATCCATTATAATCCAGTAACAATCTTGATTAATCGTGGTCCAGCGTAAATTCATCTTGAATCATAATCGTATATTTAACCGTGATCAACTTGAAGTTTGGAGTAATCTAGGTTTAATACAGATAATCCATTTGTAATTCAGACTAATCCACATATAATCATTTATAATCCAATTTTCACCTTGAGTGATCATGGTCTGTTCAGTACTAATCCACTTAGAATCAGAAGTAATCAAGTTTCAATTCCGTGTAATCCACTTGTTATCAAGAGTTATCCACATATAAACTAGGGTAATCCACTTATAGTCTTAAATAATCATAGACCCACCCGCCGTAATCTACGCGTAATTCACTGTAAAACATTTATAATCCACAGTAATCCACATATAATTCATGTTAATTTAATAGAAATTCAGTTATGCAATGTCGGTAATCCACTTGTAATATTAAGTAATCATGGTCCAATTTACAGTAACCTACTTGAAAGCTCGAGTAATCGATTTATAATCCGATATAATCCACTTATCATAAAGATAAATCCACGCAAATCCATGGCAATCCATTTATAATCTTGAGTAATAATGGTTTAATTCCTTTGAAAGTTGGAGTAATCAACTTAAAATCCAATATTATCTACTTGTAATCCAGCGTAATCTACGTATAATCAATGGTTATCTGCTTGTAATCCAGTGTAATCCATGTAAATCTATTATAATCCACTCTTAATTTCGAGTAATCATGGTCCAATTCACATTCATCCAACTGAAAGCTGAAGTAATGAATTTATAATCCGATATATTACAATTGTAATCCAGAGTGACCCTCGTATAATCGATGATACTTTATTTTTATAATCGTGAGTAATAACGCTCTAATTCACTACAATCCACTTATATTTTGAAGTAATCTAGGTTCAATCCAGTTAATCGACTTGTAATTCAGAGTAATCCAATTATAATCCTTTATAATCCAATTTTCATCTTGAGTGATTGTGGTCTTATCCACGGTAATTCAGTTGAATTCTGGAGTTCTCTAGTTATAATCCGTTTTAATCCACTTGTTATCAAGATTAATCCACATATAATCCACGTTAATCCAGTTGTAATCTGCTTAATCATAATATGATCAGCCGTGACCCACTCGCAATCCACGGCAATTGAAATATAATCCAATGTCATCCACTTGTAATCTGAAAAAAAACTTGGTGTATTTTGCCGTAGTCCACTCGAAATATAGAGTAATATAGGCTTAATTCGGGGTAATACAGAGTAATCCATGTACAATCCATGCTAATCCATTTGTAATCTTGATTAAGCATAGTCCAATTCGCATTATCTATTTGATATCTAGAGTAATTGATTTATAATTCGTCTCATTGCACTTGTAATCTGGAGGAATCCATATACAGTGCAAGGTAATCCACTTGTAATCTTGAGTAATAAATGTCTAATTCACCTTGATCTACTTGAATTTTCTGAGTTTCTCGTTTCTTTGCAGTAATTTAGTTTTAATCTAGACAATCCTCTTGTAATCCACATCAATCCACATATAATTATTTATAATCCACTTTTCATCTTGACCATCCTGATCTTATCCGTCGTAATCTAGTTGAGATTTTTATAACCAACTTGTAAATCAACGTTATTACTGATATAATGCTCTGTAATTCCCTTTTAATCTCAAAAAATCATGGTCTAGTCCTCCGTGATATACTATAAATCCAGTTAATTTGATGTAATTTAGGTAATCCACTTGTAATCTTAAGCAATTACGTTCTTATCCGCAGTAAATTACTTGAAATTTGGAGTAATTTTGTTATGTAATCTGGGGTAATCCACTTGTAATATTGAAGTGGTAGAATAATCCACTTGAAATGTATAGTAATCCACATATAATCCACTTTAATGCATTTTTAATCCTAAGTAATCAAGGTATAATCGGTTATAATCCACATGAAATGCAGCGCAATGTAGTTTGAACCCGAGCAATCTATTTGTAATCCACCTATAACCTATATAATCCATGTTGGAAAATTTTTTGCTTCATCATTTTGAAAGTTTGTCTGATTCGATAGAAAATTAATCTGCTTGGTTAAAAACTAATATTTCTGGTAGAAAATTCAATTAATTGTTGAAAAATTAATATATTTTGTTAAAAAGTGTTTTCTTTGATAAAAAATTGATTAAAAATTCCATTTTGATTGTAATTTTTTTTAATTATTAAAAATTACGTTATTCGGTTGAAACTTTATGCATTTTACTTTAAAAAATGTTGTGTAGAGAAATATTCTTCTAGCTTGAGAATTCGTCTTTATGGTTTTTTTTATTTGTATTTGTATTTATTAGCAATGACCCAAGAGTTTTACACCAATAATAGTTTTAAATTTCAATATAGCGTTGCCATGTACGTGTGCTTTAAATATTATATATAATGAAAATCATGTACGAATAATATTTCATGCATAAAGGTTTTAAGAGTTTTAGGTTGTTTGATTTCTTGAAATACTAAAAATTTGTTTCGACGTTTCCTTGAATACCTCTAATGATATGTTATAAATGTCCGCATCAGCAATTCCTGTTCTACATATTATGTTCAAGATCCTACTGATTCTATTTATCAGAGACATGTGCATAACGGTTTTTGTTGGAGATGTATACATAATTTCTATGTTTCTGTGACTGATTCTAGGTATTATGAATTTTATTTTCTCTTAAAGTTCCCGGCAGTGTATAAGATCCTGTAATAATTTAAAAATAAACCAAAGAGATAGCATGAAAAGTCTTTCTGATATTGTGAAGCAGTTTAATCTTTTACATAAATCTGCATAGTTTGAACCTATGGAAGGCATCATCTTCTCTATAAGCTATAAATTTAAGGAATCTTTTATGCACTCATTCCAAAAGATCCATTGAGTTTTTCTTGTGCGGTGTCCATCGCAGGTACGAATGGGGACGATAGAATATGAGCTTATTCCAAATAAATAAATACTTGCTACCGTAAGCTTGGAACAAGCGTACATTTTCTTAATCTGAGAAAATATATTCTTAGATAGCATATCGCACTTTATCATTCTAAAACTTTATTGTGTTACTTCATATAGAGATGTATTCAAATGCAGAACATAGTTCACTTCCAAGAAATCATTTCTGATACACTTCAAGAATATATTTTCTTAATATAAGAATATGAAGGATCGGATCAATAGAATGAGTCTCAACTGATCACTATTTGTTAATGAAAAAAAAATTATTTTAGAAATTATTGTTATATAATCTTTATTTTTTAAATTATTAAAACACGTAATTCTCGCACACTGTTACTTACAAATATAATCGCACGCTTAACCTCTTTGAAAAATCGCACTCCACGAGGATTCGAACTCTACCTAAACTACCTAAACTAGTTTCCTAACCGCGCGCTCTACCGACTTCGCTATCGAAGCACTTGGATCTCGGTGACAAAATCTCGATTAAGTATTTCAAGGCAGTGTCGTACGAAATTTTTTGGTTAGCCTCGACCATCTTCAAACTAAACTTTGCGTAACTTAATGTTTCTTTGAAAAAAACATCTTTCTGATGATACTTGAAATTTTTCGAGAGACTTTAATATACCGTTTTTTATTTATAAAAATTTTAGAATTGAATTTTACTTATTTCAAAAAAGACTCTATACTTTTGTTTTCTTAATATATTTAAAAATGTTATAAAATATTTAAAAGTAATAAACAATAAATAAAAATTCTCCATAAAAGGCGCAGTTTTCAATTTATCCAACTCTTTTATTGTATATACGAGGGTAGTTCAATAAGTCCTTATAATGACCAACATATGGCGCGCGAAACGCTCCAAATCATCTGTTTTCGGTCAGCACCACTCCCGACTAGATATATGGTGCAGTCACAGTCCACATCTTCTGAGTTTACGTGTTTTTATAACCAATTGAAGTGACTTTTTCTTATTTCCAAACTTGAAAAAATGGCTCGGTGGACAGAGATTTCCAGACAACGAAGACGTCATTGCCTCTGTTCCACTATACGAAAATTTACATAAACCACAAAGTTTTTAATTTATCGAATGCTTTGCTCAGAAATTGTTCACTAAGATTTGAGTATGAAATTGCTTTCCTAAAACAACAATTTAAAATATGCAAAAAATAATTGAACTGCACTTATTTTACAAAGGGCTCAATACTTTTTTCTTTAAAAATGTAATCCGCTTAAAAACGATCAAAAGCTTATAAAAAATTAATAACTTTTGAGTTAAAAACGCTCTAATAACCTCAGTGACAAATAAATATATTCTGATTTTTAAAAACCTCTGTAAAACGCACAGTTTTCGATTTATTTAATTCTTTTATAGTACTTTTTAATTCAGTTTTTAATTTAAAATAACAATTCCAAACAAAAATAATTTAAAATATGTAAAAAAGAATTGATTGCTAGTGTAAATATTACCCATTTAAAAGTGCTCGATATTTTATTTTTATTTCAAGTATAAAATACTTCGAAATCAGAAGAAAAAAGAATTCTGGAAAGAAACGTTTGGTGCAAGAAACTTTTTAAAAATGTTATTGAATTCTTTTTCCTTAAATATTTTGCTTTATAAACGCATAACATTTTTTTAAATTATCAAAAAAATGTAATAATTACATTTTTAAGCATTTTTTAAAGCTTGTAACTTAGTTTTATGCTGTCATATATTTATTTTTCATTATTTACAAAAATGTTTCACGGTTAAAAAAATTCGAAATGATTTAATTTTAAGTAGATTAATACATGCAAATAATCAGCGAAAAAAATATAGACACAGTACATTTATAACCTTTTAATCATTTTAGGAATGAAATTACTTTCGAGTCTTGCATAATTATTTCGAAATTAATAAAACTTTTTTTAAATCTATTTGAAAATTTTTAATTCTTATCCGCAAAAACTTACCGGCGCAATAAACTTATAATTTTTTAAATGGTTTTATGAGTGATTTGATTTGTGTGTCAGCGTGAAGTTTGTAGTTTATCAAAGTTGCAAATTCCTATCTACATTCGCATAAATAAAATTGATTATGTGCACCAATGTTTTGAATTTTATAAATATTATTGAATTTCAAAATAATTGTTAGCGGCTAAGAGAACCAACTTCATATCATGTCAACTTAATAAGATACTTTTGCAGTAAGAAGTAAATTAATTTAGACCAATATATTAATTTTCATAATATGTGTGCGATTTCTATTGTATAAAGTCTACAGTTCTTATATTGAAAAGACTGATGTGATTCTATTTTGATGTCATACGTATCTTCAAAGTAAATCTGACATTCGTTTCAAATAAATAATTATTTGAAGGAAAATATTCAAGCATTATTTTAAGAGAAATTATTTCTTCACTGAATACGTTAATTTTTTCGTCTCAAGAACATGAACATTGTTTCAAATAAAATAGTAGTCAAAATAAGTATATGAATTTACTTGGATCAAGAATATTGTTAGAGTTTTAGTTACTTATCATGAGAATATAATATTCCTGATTCAATATTTCATTAAACTTCACGCAAATAAGTATAATGAAACAATTTAACTCAATAGTTTTTTGCTTAGAATAAATATATTCTTGATTCAAATGGTTGTCCTGATTCTATTATTTTCTTGATTCAAGAAAATCGGTCCCTTGTAAAAAGAAAATGCTTGCTTCTTTCAAGTAAAATCAGCCAAGTAAATTAGCCTACTTGATTCAGTGCACATTTTTTTTCAGCGTAAAATCTTTACATGTTATCAAAATGAAGCTTAATGTTTGGTTGGCAATTGTAAAAATTTAATCGAAATGTTCCCTGAATGTAAACAATGAGTCTCTGAATCGCCTGATTATTTATCTGATATTCGAAAAGGATTGGTTTGTGTGATTTTGTAAAAGATATTACTTTTGTTTTATTTATATTCACTTCTAGATCTAGTTCTGTAGACCACTTGATGAATTCCTGGAGCTCTTTTTGTAGAATTAAACAATCTCTAACTGTATTTATTTTTACAAAAAGTTTCGTGTATCAGATTGCTTATCAACATTAAGCACAAGGATCTTAAGGTTACCTGGTAGAAAAAATGTTATTTATTTGATTTATTAGTACATTATGGTTCAATGTGTCGAAGCATTCTGCGATGCCCAGATAAATCACATCTGACTGATTTTTCACTCAGTGATTCTGTTATAGTTTGAGTAAGGATAGTTAAATTTGTTTGTACATATCTACATACAACAAAACCATGCTGAGCTTCTGTGAGTTCTGGCTTTATCAATGCAGTGATATCATTTGCTAATCATGCCTTAAAAACTTTGGCGAAATTGTTTATAATAGCTATTGGTCTGTAATTTTTTATATCTGATTTATTTTCGTCCAACAGCATAATTACAGGGATTCTGGTGTAGCCATTCCGGTCCCCAGCATAGTTCAAAACTTATTAGGATCTTTAATTAATGCATTCTTACAACTGGTTTTGAAATTTGAATGATCTCTAGCCATCAAATACTTCACCTCCTTTCTTAATCGAATGTAATTATTATCTTGTTCAGATTGTACTGATTTTTTTCTATATTTCTCTTTCTGTCTTATCTTAATTTTTAATTCTTACTAATATCATTTTGGAAACTTATCCTTGTGATCAGAGGCGTTGCATTTTGGGACGATACTATCAATAAAATTAAGCAAAGAGTTATAGAAGATATTGATCGCAATATTAGGGTCTTGCAGGACGTATAAGTCCTTCCAGTCGATTTGTTGGATTTTCGCAAATAGAGTCGGTTGGTTAGATTTCGAGTAGTTATATCTTGGTATTGTATTTATTTTCCGTCCATACAAAATTTGTATAATTCTGCCTGTCATTTCGGAAGTTTACAATCAAACTAAGTGCAGGATGAAAGGGATCTTCTTTCACCATGGGTGTTGCGCGGATTACAATTGAGTTTATTAAATTTGAGAGAATTAGGTCTATGCAAACTCCTTAGATGTATTTTATGTTGTTTAACTGAGATACTAATGTTTCTACAAGAGTGAGAAACATCGTGGATTTACGGTATTGTGATTTAATAATTGAGCTCAAAATACAGTTCCTAACGTTAAAGTCACCTGTCAAAATAACAGACGTGGATTCCATTATTAGAGCATCCTATAGAGTTTAGAGAAATAATTCAAAATCAGTTATATTGGTGTTAGGCGGCATATATATTGATAAGATTAGAATCGTTGTTTGTTTTGTGAAAATCTTACCACTACATACTCCACAACCTATACTATTAACTATGTCTTTTCTACATGTGTTGTACGCAGAACTATCAAATATTTCGTTAGAATTGATAGGTGATTTTAGCCAAGTTTCTGTAACACAAATAATCTAAAATGGAAAAAGATCACTAAATAAATTTACCTGCTTTAGTTTCGTATTCCAACCTCTAAAATTTTTGTAATAAATAGATACACGTATGTTTCCGCTATCACTATAAATAGATTTAAAATTTATGTCGAACTTTCCCTCGGTGCAACTTGTCTGCTTCTTCTTTTTCATCGTTGGTTGACCTTGTATCCATTTCAGTTGCAGGTCCTTTTCTTCTACTTGTGTCAGTATTTCCGACTGTTTCTTGATGCTTGCAAATTCCGCCATTTGAAGCTTTGTTTTGTCTCCGCTGGAGTGAATTCCTGTGAGCTGTTGTAGGAAATTGTTCAAGTTCCGCCAGAGGTAGTATTTTTTTAGGCAACTCAATGCTTGTTCTTCGGTTCGAAAGATCACTTCCCCTGGTCTGGGATGTGTATGCGACTGTGAAAAAGCGCCTATTTTGTAATAGCCTATTTTAGAATTAGCATCACCTAAAACTGCTGTTATTAGTTCTAGAATCTTCGTTTTATTTTTAGTGTGTTTAGTTAAATTTGCAGATGTGCTACCAGATTGGGAGTGTCTGTTTGTAGGTTGTTCTGGCAACCCGAAAATCATAATATTTTTCTTACGAAGATTCCTCTCTTTAATTTCCGTTAGAGCTTGTGATATAAGTTGTGTACCTGATTTTCCGGGATCGTCTATGTCCGACAATTTCAGTTTTAACTCCTCCAACTCGTTGATAGAGGATTCAACAGTTGTCAGCCTATCTTGAGTTTTTTTGCTTCCTCGTTTAGTTTGGTTCCTCTGGTATCACTGGTTCCTCTTTGAGGTCACGTAGGGTGCTTACCAAGTGGAACTTTAATTTCTTAATGATTCGTATTTTTTGTAAAAGATTATTCTTATAGCATGATAATGAATCTTTATGGTTAAAAATTCGTTGTTTTTTTTTTTTGGTCGAAAATTATTTTCTGAGTTGAAAATTTATTTTCTCCGTTGAAACTTGAACTATACGGTTAAAAATCTCTTTTTGGTTGAATATGCTTCTTCTAAACAATTGTCGTAACTGTTTTACTTTAAATTCGTTCTTTCTGGCTAAAACATAATTTTATTTATTTAAAAATAAATATAATTCATTTTTTAAGTTAAAAATTCAACTATTTGACCGAAAAATAACTTTGTTCGTTGGAAATTCATCTTTCTTTGCCAATTTAACTTTTTTAAATTTAAAATGAAAATATTTTTTCATTCAAAATTCACCTTTTTGTGTGTAAAATTATTTTTTTTTCTCGATAATTTCTCTATTTCATTGAGGCTTTAACTATTTTTTCAACAATTCTCTTTAATGATTTATATTTATCTGGTCAAACATTTTTGGTCTTTTTAGTAAATTGTAATAATTTCCACTGAAAATTTAAGTATTCCATTTTTGGTTAAAACCTTTTCTTTTGCATTAAATACTCACCTACTTTGTAGCAAGTTGATCTACTTTGTAAAACATTTCTTTTTTATATTAAAGATTGAACTAGTTTATTGATTTTAATTATTTTCTAGAAAATTAATACATTTTGTTAGAGTGATCTTGTTTGGTTAAAAATCCAACTTTTTTGTCAATAATTTATCCTTTTGGACTGTGAATTCCTTTTTTACGATAAAAATCTTATTTTACAATAATTAACCATTGCTATGAATTATTAAAACATCGTAATATAATATTCATTCATTGTTTACAACTGTTCAATCAGTCTTTTCGAAAGAAATAAGGTATTCAGAGTGTGGAACTACTAAGATATGAATTCGTTATTAAATAAAATGATACTAAACTAAGCATTATTTTTACGCACTCTTAGAAGAAAGAAATAAACTCTTTAAATATTTTTACACTTAAAGTAGAACTTCCACTCATTAATTTATTAATTTTAAATTAACCACATTTTTCTAATTATTTAAACCTGCTAGAAATTTTGCTAGAAATTTTTTTAATCAAATGGGATTAAAATTATAAGCTCGAGGATAATTTTTGAACTTTTTTCCGCACCGTTTACCGGTCAGCAAAATTTGTACCAAGTCGGTTATTAGATCTCAGTCCAATTCAAAAATATGGAGTTTTATCAATTTCAACTATATTGTTTTATTTACTTGGTTAATGAAAAAAAGAGTCTGGTCAAGTGGGTACCAGCTTATTATACATATACATCCTCAAACTCACACAGGTCAATCTTATACTTGCCATAAGTACGCATACGTAGGTGTATTTGTACCTGATAACCGGGCGCACATTGCATAAAATGCTTTTCAATTTCACCGAGTGGAAAGTCCTATTGAGCCGGAGATACGCATGCAAAACAGGACGGCCATCGCGCACTCGTGTTGGATTTTTGCTGATTGTGTGTCGCTGCAACGACGAGTCGGGGTTGCTACCAATCCCTCTGTACATACAAGGTGACTCTCAAAAAATAAGTCAAAGTAGGCACCGTGCGCCTATAAAAAATGGTTTCGAAGCCTCTTAGAACTTAATTAAGTCGTTAAAACCTCATACTCCCCTTTTTCCGCCACCTACTCCCCTTAAATTCCCTTTTAACCCCGATTTTCCCTTTTACCCTACTTTCCCTCTTTACCCTACGTTCCCTCTTTACCATACGTTCCCTATTTTCCCCTATGTTTTCTCTTTTCCCCTACTATCCCTATTTACTCCTACTTTTCCTCTTTACTCATACTTTCCCTCTTACCAATACTCTCCCTTTTTAATCCTACTTTCCCTTTTTCCTTCTACGTTTCCTATTTCTCCTTCTTTCCCCCGTATCCCTTACCTCCCCTCCATACACTTTATCCTTTGTTTTCTTACCCTTGCCGAATTTCTTTCTCTTCTAGTTCCTTCTATCCTCATTTCTCAGCCAGCACACCCTTTCCCTAATCCTCTAGCCAACATTTCCCTACACTGTCTACTCTTCACTTCCCATAGTATCATTTTACTTACTTCCGCTCAATTCTCTTTACTTTTCCGGCTCCACACTTCTCCTCAATTTTCCTTGTTCCCCTCTCTTAGTTTATCTAATGTCACTCCCCTTATTTACCGACTTATACGTCTCCATTTATTTCCCTTCTGTGATATTACTTTCGCTTTCCTTTTGTCCTCACTTCCCCCGCATGGTGAAAAGTAGGACGGATGGACAGACATTCGAGCGAAGTTATAAGGGTTTCTGTCCATGACTACGAGACCCTACATGAGAATGGGTAATGAGGTACAAAAAAAATAATTCTTCCTTGAAATTACACTTTTTCATTAAAACTTTCAATTTGGAATTTGATAAATTAAATTCACGATAAAGCAAAATTAAAAAACTTATTTAGCGTTCCACAATTCACATGTTACTGTCAAATTCTTAGAATTTAAAAGACACTCGAACTCTAAATATACAAGAAGTTCGTAAATCGGGAACTTCAATGATACAAGCGTGGAAGGGGCTCCCACTCTTGCGACGTTTAGATTTCGGGGATGATGCGTGAGAATGCACGTGGGCACACTACACACACGCGCACGTTGAATTCAAGATAGCGTGCACTCGCGTACGACTGACTCTCAAATAGGATGGGGGTAGAGGGGAAAAATCGACTTTTATTCCTCAACCTACAAACCTATTCAACCCTACCTTATAATTCTTCCATTATTACTTCCTCTCCTTCTAATTGTTCTCTAATGCGCTTCGCCCCTCACTATTACTCCAATATCTTCAATAACCACCCTTTACTTACTTCCCTTCACTTAATTTCTCTAGCTTGCCCACTTACCAGCCCCTACGCTACGTTCACTGTTTTCCCTTCCTTTCCTTATTTCCTCATAACCTACTTCACTTTCTCCTAGCTCTTCATTTCCTCTTTCTACTCGTATTTCTCCTCATCTACTTCTCGTTCTATACTTACCCTCTCCACAGTACCCTATCTCACTTACTCTGCTCATTTTCAGGTTCTCGCCTTATTTCCCAATTGTCTTACTTCCCTTCTTCCTATTTCTTCTCCATTATCGTCCTCTTCCCTCTTCTCCGCTCTGAGAAAAAAGTACGTTGGACAGAAAAACGAAATCTGGACTATTACTGATAATGGATTCTGCCCGCCGCTTCGAAATCCTAAAAAGAAAAAAAGAGAACATCCAAATCCTTTACTTTCTTTTTTCTTATGTTTTCTTTTATTTTAATTTTCTCAAATAAAGGCTTGTAATTTCTTAAAATTTTGATTTATAAATAATGAATGAACAAAGGAAAAGAAAAAAAGAAATAGGATTTTGAAATCGCCTTCCTTTTTTGTTCTCTTTTTTCAACTGTTTTATTTGAGTTGAAAATTCAAGAGTGTGTTGTCTAATTTCGATCGTTGTATTTTTGGTTTTTAGGGTTTCCTAGCCTATTTTTTCCAGAGAGTTGTTGGGAGGGGTAGCTTGAAGAGGAGAAGTGCGGGAAAAGAAGATAGAGGAGTAAGCGTAGAAAATAAAAGTTAGAGGAGTGAGGATAGAAAGGGAAAGGAAAGTAAAGAGGGAAAGTAGGAAAAGTTTGGGTGTGAGGGAAGGTAAGGTTACAAAAGTAGTTACATACAGTGTATAAAAGTAGGGGAAATAGGGAAGGAGATGGGAGTGAACATTGAAAGGGGAAATATTTATGGGATGGAACGTAGGTAAGTAGAGAGGAAGTAGGTGAGAAGAAGTATTTGAGGATAAGTATGTGTTATTAAACAGGTGAGAGGTTTGAGTGAAGGAAAATGAACGTCAAAGAGGAGAATAAAGAGTGAAATAAGTGTTAAACAGAATTAGTGAAGGGGATCTGAAGGGTATAAAAAGGCGAAGTCAAGATAAAGGAAATATAATGGATGATAAGATTGGATCGGATAGGATAGGGTCGGGTAGGCTCGGGCAGGGTGGTTATTTGATTTTCAATGAACCCAAATCAATAAGTCAACTATTGTTTTTATCAAACAAAAACAAAACTTTCGGTTGCTATAAAGTTTCCAAGTATTTGTATAGGCCTACAAATTTTTATTTGAATCAACAAACAATAATTTTTTCAAATTATGCTAAAACATGATCAATTCAATAACTAATAACTTTCTTTCACCTTCTCATTAAGGCCGCTAGTTTTGAGCTGTTGAAGTAACAGAAATAAACAAAAATTGTATTACACCGAAAAAAATTAACAGTAGAGTAAAAACAAATGCAACCTGTAGAATCGATGAGAAAATTCCTAGGGCATTTCAAAGAGTAGAAAAAGAGTAATGGGTAGAGTAGTAGAGTGTGTAGAAACACTGAGGGTAGGAGTGGAAAGTAGGGTACTAGGGATGGGAGGGCAAGAAAAGTGCTATGATAGCAGAGTAACTTGGAAAGAAAAGGAAGAATTCGAAGAGGAAAATATGGAAAGTGGAAGAGGAATAAACGTATAAGGTACGGGATGTAGAAGAGAAAAAATAGATAGTACTAAATAGTGGAGTGCAGTGAAAGATGGATTAAGCGTGTGGGAAGGAGAAGAAGGGATTACAGAGTGGCGGAGGTGAATTAGAGAAGGTAACGTACGTAGATGTAAGGATGTTCGAGGAGGAAAAGAGGAAGAAAAATAAGAGTAGATAGGAGGGGCTACTAGGGAGGACATGGTCCAAACATATACCTGCAGGAGGGATGAGGAGAAGTAGGAAATAAGGAAAAATATAAGATAAAAAGTATGCGAAGTTAGAGGAGGAGAGGAGAGACAGTAGTGGCTAAGTGGAAAACTAAAATAGAGGAAGGGAAGTAAGATAGAAAGCGAAGTAGGGAGAAATGTATAGGGGAAGGAAAATAGTTGATAGTAAGAAGCTGAGGGAAGAAAATGTAAAGTAATGGGATAGGAAGTAAGAGGTATATAGATTGACGTAAGGAGAATTAGAAAAGGGACTGTAGATTGTAGTAAGTAGGTATGCAGAGGTATAGAGGGATAAAGGAGATGGATGCTAGGATAGAGAAAAGTATTTGGGGAGAAACAGAGAAGTAGGCGAAGACAAATGGGAAGTGAGGAAAGGGTAATTAGGAGAGGATAATACAGAGTGAAGGAAGGAGAATAAGGAGGTGGGACGTTAGTGTTATTCAGCAGGTTTGAGAAGAAAGATAGATATCAAGGGGTTGGGAAGTATAAGGGAGGAAGATGGTGTTTGGGGAGGGAGGAAGAAGTATAGTAGGGGATTGTTATTGATGGGATGGGAAATCCTGGAGGGGAGGGGATGATGTGATAAGACAGAATCACAAAGAAACCAACAATTTTATTCTACCAAAAATAAATTAGAATTTTACTATTTAAGTATAAGTACATATTAATCCTGAAAAATGGGACAAATCACCGGACACCCTGTACGTGCAAATCCGACGTTTAGTAAAGAGTAACAGTAGCGTACAAACTCATGCAAGCGGGAGGGTTGAAGGGGTAACTTGCTGGGGCTTTTCAAAGAGTGAAAGAGTAAAAGAGTGAAGGAGAGAGAAGGGCATTCTTTGTGTCCACGTATGAGGCAGGTCCCGATTGTGTGACGTGTTGATAATTTTAAAACAAAGCCCAGTCGGGTGCACATTGTGCAAAAATCACTGACGAGAGCGGATAGGCAGAGAAGAAAGGCTTCGTCCAATGAAACCGATGGGATAGGTCGACGGGACTACAAAACAAAAACTAGAGGGTTGAGGGTGAAAAAGGATCAGGGATATTTTCTGTCCTCCGTTCCATTCCAGCGATAAAACATCTTTCAAAACTTTCCATTCTCATTCATCTTTTTATTTTACAGTTTGCATATTTATACAAAACTTGACAGAAATATCTACACATTGTTTTGTAAATTCATTTTTTTTAATAGACTAGTGTTTCAGGTTGCTATTTTTAATTTTTTTTAACTTTTCCTCTTTAATTGGAATTATTGAGCAATAAATTGCGAAGGGCTTCAGCTACAATTTACCGTGCTTTCAAACATTAATAGGCTTTAATTTTGAATTGTACAATTTGAATTGATTTAATTGACAGTGTTTTTAAACTCAAAATTATTATTCTTGAATTTATGTGGTTTCAGGCTGCAGGATTCAAAATCAAATCCCTTTTCTATTAAAAATTTTCAACCATAAAAATTGTTTTAATTCACAAAGATTGAATATGGTGTTACTTCATTTTTAAATTTCGTGAATCAATATTTATTATATTGGAAAGGATTTTATTGACTAAACCAGCCATTTTAAACAATTTAAGTTTAAAAACAACCAATGCTAATTAATTGAATCAAAAATTATATAATGCTTTTGATTTTTACTTATTCTTTTTTTCGAAAGTTTTTAATATTAAATTAATAAATAATAAAAACTTCATATTTAAAATGAATTTTATATACAGGACACTCTTGAAGGGGTCAATTTTAAAATCTATGCGATTTAAATTCTCGAAGGTTTAAAGAAAATAAAAAATTGGGTTAGGAAAATAAAAAATGTTTATTTTGAAAAATACATTTTTAAAGTGCATTTAAAATGATTTTTCAATCGTTTGAGCAGAAGAAAAAATTAATAAATTTTAGGAACAAATTCGATTTACTTTAAGAGATATTAGCAAGTTTTGAAATGACGAACATAAATCCATAAAAGTTTTCAAAGATTTAAAAAAAATTCTAAGTTTTTAAAGGTTTTAAAACTAAGTTTTGAAGCTTTTTAAGAATTTTAAAAGATCCCAAGCTAATACAAAAATTGTCTTAAAATTCCGGGAAAAATTGTAATGATTTATTCTTTAGGAAAATCATTTTCTAGGCAATATTCAAAAAGATTCCACAAATTTTAAAAAAAAATATGAATGATTGTAAGGAAATTTTTTCAAATAATTGAGAATTAAGAACAATGGAAGAAAAAATTAGAATCATTTTAAATGTTATGGATAAGGTGTAAACGTTTTGAAAATCTTCTAAAAAATATAACCTTTCATAAAATTGCAAAAAACTTAAAACGAAATGTAGATTTCATGACATCTTGAAAAGAATTCAGAATCTTTTTAAGGATTTTGATAAGTTTCAAAATAATAAAATAAATTTTTTGAAGATTTCTAGGAACATATTGAAAATAAAGATACTAAACAATTTAAAACAGATTTAGGAAATTGAATGTTTTAAGGGAGATTACAAAAATTTTTTAAATTTGCAACCACTTTGTTAAAAATTTTTTTTTTTGCAGAAAATTAATCTACTTTGTTCAAAATTAATTTCGTTCTTTTGAAAATTGTTTTTTATTTAAAATTAATTTTTCAACTAAAAATTCAACTATATAATTTTTTTGTGCATCAATCTTCTTTAATTGAAAATTATTAAACTGTTTGTATGAGAATTTTAGTCTTTTGTTAAATTTTTTTGTAGCATATTAAATCTTCTTTGTAACTAATTCACGTTTTTGATTTAATATTCAACTATTATTTTAAAGATTCCATCGAAAATGTAAATATTTCGTTAAAGATTAATGTATTTTGTTCAAAATTATCCTTTTTTGCTAGAACAAAACTCTTTCAAGGTAAAGTTTTATTTTTTTTTATTTACATTTTTGTGTCTAAATTTCTTTTTATGGGCATTTAATGCTTTGGGTGGAAAATCAATTTGTTTAGTTAAAAATTTAACTATTGCGTCAACAACTTATTTTATTTGTCTTGAAATTTTTTTCCCTTAAAGAAAAAAATCCTATTTTTTGTTGAAAAGTTAAATGTTTCTATTTGAAAATTCATCCATTTTGTTAAAAACTTGTCTTTTCTTCGTAGAAAAATCAACTTTTTGTAAAAAAATTTAATTGAAAATTAAAATTTGTGGCTGAAAATGTATGCCTTCTGCTAAAAAATATTTTTTTTTTTTTTTCAATATAAATTTATTCTTTCTGAGATATTTCATGTCTTTGTTTCAAAATTAGTTTTTTATTGTAAATTAATTTTTTTTCAATAAAAATATAATTATTTCAGTTTTGTTGAAATATTTTTATAGCCATTTGATCTTTTGGTTAAAAATCCAGCTTTCGGTAGAAAATTTGTTTTCGGGGTTAAAAATTCAACTACAGCTCATTTTTTGTTAAAAATTTATCAAATTTTGTTAAAAATTTGTTTTCATTTTTGTTAAAAATTATTATTATTACGAAAAAAGTAGCAATATCATTTTTGCTAGAAAATTGGTCTTTTTCAATTGGAAATTCACTTATTCTTTGAAAACTCATATTCTTTAGTCAAAAATTCATTTATTTTGGTAGAAAATGCATATTTCTGGGTAGTAAATTAATTAATATTTTTTCAAAAATTTATCATTTCTGTGGTTGGAAATTCAACTCCTTTCTTAAAAGTTCGTATTTTTTGTTTTAATTTAACAGTTTTTTAATGAAACTTGAAATAATTTTTACAAAAAATATCAAATATTACACTTTTTGTGAAAAATTCATTTATCACATCAAAGAATCCTGCAGTTTCCCATGAAAAATTCCAATCGGGGTTTAGTAGGGCCTCAGGTAGATTTCCATATTTTCATTAGTTATGAAAAGCTCTTTTAGCCATGTTCTAACTAGAACTTCTGAGTAGCCCCTCGCGAGAGTGTCCTTTTATTGCCTGATGATTGGTAGGGTCCCGTCTAGACTCTTTTTATTACATGATGAATATTTAATTAATTTTTTGACATCAAAATTCGAACTACTGAAGCAAATTTTTTTCTTCATTTAATTTATAAAAACTTAAACAAAAACTAAAACACCGAAAAAAGAACTATCAAATTTTTCACTTTTAAAATTAATCCCAAAATTTTGTTATTAAAAAATTTAATAATTTTTTACATATAAAATAGAAGATCTTAAAAATTCTTAAAAATTATTATTTTTTTAGTTAAAAGTTCGTCTTTTTTGTTATTAAATTAATCTGTGTTTTAAGAAATTTTTCTTTTCAATTGAAAATTGAACTTTTCGGTTAAGAATATATGTTGAATTTTACTAAAAAATGTTTCTTCTTTTGGTTTGAAATTAATCTTTTTGTTCAAAATTTTTCTCTTTAGTTGAGAAATTAACTTTTTGGGAAAGACTTGTTGAATTTTATTTACAATTTTTGTTTCGTTTCGTTCAAAATTAATATTTCTGTTAAAAATTCATCTTTTTGGTTAAAAATTTAATAGTTAGATTTTAAAATTGAACTACTGTTTTAAAAATTAATAGAACCATTTTTTTGTTTTAATTTAACTTTTTGGTAAAGAATTCTTGAATTATATTAAAAATTCTTCTTTTTGATAATTCTTAAATTTTTATTAGAAATTAGTCTTTTCAGTAGTAAAGTAATCTCTTTTCTGTTAAGGTAATAATTAATGCAATATAACAAACATTGTTATTTAAACAATCGATTATTGTTCATAAATATCTTTTCTTAGAGCCATGCTAAAAAGTTTTTATCTTAAATCCTTAGTTTTGCTTTGACTTTTTAGTAATAAACAAATAATGAGTAAACCGCAACCAGAATAATTTTCAAATAGTATTGTATTTTCAAAGGTGAATTATTTTTGCTCTTTTGTCTATTTAAAAAATAATGACTTTAACAAAAAAGCAATCTTACATCAGAGATGTTTATTTATTATTTGTTAATAACTAAAAATACAAAGTGAAGTTAAAAATTTAAGAAAAAACTTCAACATTTCTAGCACTTATCTAAGAAAAGATAGTTATAAACAATAAAAAATTGACTGACTGAGCAACTATTTGTGTTCAACTTACATTAGTTATTACTATAATTAGTGAAATGTGGAACAAAGGTTAAAAGTGTAAAAAAACTTGAACTAACTAGGCTCACTATAGGAGAAGATTTAAATATATATTTTAACAAAAAGTAAATTTTCTAAGAAAGAGTTAAATTTTCAACACAAAAGTAGAATTTTAAACGAAACAGTGGCATTTCTATCCAAGAAAGATAAAATTTGTCTTGAAATAGATGAATTTTTTATTATAAAAAAAAAATTCGTAATAAAATTGAACTTTCATCTAGAACAGATTTCAGTTTACTTTTCAAAACCAAAAAATAAATTTTAAACAAAAATAAATTTTCGTATACATTTATTAAAAATCACAAATTGTTTAAACAACTATTTTTAGTAAATTTAATTAATTTTTCAGTCATAGATAAATCTTTAAAAGTTTTAGATGAACCCACAACTTTTTGCCAATAAGCAAAGAGAATATTAATAGCAATAATAATAAAGTTTTAAAACAATGGTGTTTTTCTAACTCAATTAATTATTACCTCACTATAATTGAAAATTTTACAAAAAAATTAATTTGTTTCAAAAACACTCTTTTTTCTAAAAAAAATCGTTAAAAAACAATAATAAATTGCTTAAATAATTTATGTCAATATTTTTATGTCCTAAAAAACAAATTGCATTTGGCGTTCTGAATTATGTAGCATTTTTTTTGCTTGCTAAGTCATGATAAAGACAATTTTGTCTATTTTGTAATTCAGGAATTGAGGTGAAATATTGGGAGAAATTTTTATCTTTGTTGACACGAGGAAAAAATATTGTAACCTTCACATGGATAAGTTATTTGTAAGTCATTTCTTGAGAATGAAGTTCGGTCATAAAAATATTTAAAAAATCTTTTTTATTTTCCGGTTAAAATATTTAAATCTAAAAAATTTTACAAGTATTAAAATTTTTTTTAATTTTTCAATCATGAATTGAAAATCACAACTATTTATAATTTTTATTTTTTGTTATCGTTTTCACCATATAAAATATATAAAATAATTCGATGTTGATTTTTTTCTACCGGTCTGAAGTCGATATTTTCAATGTTGATTTTTATTTCTAAATTGTAAACAAATTTCTCTAAAGGTACGGTGGGATCCAAACCCAGGTCTTTTGAATTGCCGGTCTGGTGCTCTTAGCCACAAAGCTATGGAGAGACGAGATTAATTTAAAACAAAAATCTTATTTTAAGGTTCATATGGGAATTTCTAATGATTTTGTATGACTAATATCCATTTTTAAATATTAATTTATGATTGAAATATTTTTAGGTCAGGTAAGAAATATGACTTTTTTTATTTGTAATTTATCTTTATAGTTGAAAATTCATTACTTCGTTAAAAGTTGAACTACTCTATTGAAAATAAAAGATGAGATTTTAATTAACAAGATTTTATTTTTAAGTAAAAAAACACTTTAATTTTTTGAATAATACGAAA
The DNA here is from genome assembly GCF_010883055.1 of Belonocnema kinseyi. Taxonomy (NCBI): domain Eukaryota; kingdom Metazoa; phylum Arthropoda; class Insecta; order Hymenoptera; family Cynipidae; genus Belonocnema; species Belonocnema kinseyi. The sequence continues at coordinate 33,814,138 of NC_046663.1, read as the reverse complement.
TTTGAATAAAACAGTTAAATTCTCTACCAAAACAGATCAATTAAAAAAAAAGTGTATCAATTTTCAATAATCATATTTCCGATTTTGCTCCAGTAGTTAAAATTTAATATTTTTTTTTCATATTTTTAACGGTTACAATTTTTTTTTTTTCGAAAACTTAAAATTATTGGCATTTTTCCTAAAATGTTGAACATAATTTAAAAAAATAAAGAATCTTCCTAAGATATTCCAGATTTTTAAAGACATTTAGAAATGATTTTTCTTTTAACAAAATAATTCTTTTTCAATTTCAACAGGAAATTTCAGGAAAATTATTTTCAAACCAAGAAATGAATTCTTAACCAAGAAGATTAGTTTCTGGACAAAAAATAAAATTTTTTAAACAAAATACGTGAATTTTCAACCAAGTATTTTAATTTTTAATAGATTTTTCAACGTATAAGTTGTGTTATTAGGCAATAACTCGAACTCTCTATGTTCTTTACAATTATATAAATAAAAAAATATTTTCAAAAATGTACTTTCACTTTAAATGGAATAAGGAGTTAAATAAACAAAATAATGTTTTGAATTTAAACATAAATTTTGATAAATTGTTCATAGATGTATTATTATACTCAGAAGTAGGTTCAGGTGAAGTTCCGAAGACAAGTGTAACTAATGAATATCAATAAGAATTTTCCGCTCTTTTATATACCAGTCGCATTTTATTTGACGTTATAAATTATGCAGCACTTTTTATAAATTGAAAAGTCATGACTATAATTTTTGAGATTTTCTCTATTTTGGGTACCTGATTTGGTTTTTGTATTAAGGCGCAGACTTTTTAAAATTAATGGCTAATCAATTTAAATATGTATTTTAGTGATTGTGAATTCTCTATTGTTAAGGCTCTATGAGCTTTAACGAACACTCTATTTCTTTTGCCCTATATTTAATTGGTCCATTTCAAATGACATTTTTACGATTTAAAGGAAAAATACGCATCCTAGCTAAATTGATTCTAAGAAAATTTGCAGGTATAATGTAGGCATAAGTTAATGGATGTTGATCTTTTTTAGTTGATCAACTTTGATTTATATATATTTTTCTTCTCTTGCATAATTTTTTCCAAAAATGAGAATTCAATACTTTGGTGGAAAAGTAAACTTTTTTGTTCCAAATGAAAATGTTTTCTAGAAAATTTCTAGTTTCATTGAAAATTGAATCCTCTTAAATGAAAATTTGACTGGGCGATGTTTAGTTGATCACGTAACTGTTTTCTTTCGAAATTTCAAGATTTAGTTAAAAATGTTTTAAAACTATTATCACTACTATTTTGTTAAAAATTTATGTCTTTTGTTGAAAATTCGCATTGTTTAAAAAGGTCTTATTGTGAAATACGAAATGTCACGTATCCTGTTATCAATGTAAAAACGTTGATTTTCTTATTGTTTAAAGGAAGTGAAGAAAACTAATAATTTTTTACAATTTTAGAATTATGATGTATATTTTTCTAATTTTCTATAGAAATTTGGAATTATTTAGGAGACTTAATAAAAATGGTTTGCCCTGAATAAGGATAAATTTGAGTGATAAATCTGAGTTTATTTTTATTTTCTAATTTTTTTCTCAAGCAAAAGATACTTTATTGTCTCGCTGCATCAAAATTGTTAAAACTTAACTAATTACTGGTAAAATTTTACAAATTTGATAAGAGAAAATTGTGCAAATAACGATTATTTAAAAATGAGTAATTATATTATTCAAGATAATTTCTAATTCAATAGTTAAAAACAACTAATTTCTTCGTAAGAATATATAAAATATATTAGAAATTCAACAAGATGGTTGAAGGACTTTGTTAAAAATTTATCCTTCTGGTTGAAGATTCATCTCTTACGTTCAAAATTTAATCCTTTTCTTGAAAATTCTTATTTTTATCGAATTCGGTTATTTTTGATTTTAATTAAAATATTAGTTGGTGGAAAAATTAACTAATTAATAATTGAACCACTTAAAAAAAAATCAATTTCGTTTCGAATTTTCTAAAATGTAAATAAAACTATTCTATTTTTGGTAGCAAATTTATATTTTTTATTGAATATTGATGAAAATTTAAAGCGTCGGGGAAAAAATTCCAGTTTTTTGTGGGAAATCCATCTGCTTCTAAAGATTATTATTTTTGAGTGAAAGGGAATCTTTTTTTGGTTTAATTAAATAGACATTTTTTCCCCACAAATGTATTTTTTCACTGAATGGAGAAAAATGAATTTAAAATTAAATAGTTTCATATTTTACTAAAAAGAAATATTTTTGAACCAAAAATGGAGTCGTCAAATTTTCAGTTTGAAAAATTAATTTTTAACATTAAAAAACATTTTCAACTAGTTGACTTCATTTAAAAAAGACTATTATTTAACCAAAAAGTTTAATTCATAACTAAAAGTTTTCAGAACAAAACTTTTTATATGAAGAAGATGGATTTTCTACTAAATAAATAAGCTCTCGTGCTTTAAAGGATGAACTCCTCACCAATAATGGACATTTTTAGATATAAACAAATCATTTTAAAACACATTTTTTAAGCTACATTTTCAATCACAGAATTGAATTTTAGAACAAATTAATTTTCCAACAATAGTTGAATTTTTGAACGGAAAAAGATACATTTTTAAACAAACAGTCAATTTTTTTTACCATAAAAGGAATTTTCCAACATTAATTTTAAAAAAATGTATGTCCTCAAAAACATTAATATTTTTAATGAGATAATTTATTTCTAATGTATTCGTCGAATTTTTAACCGAAAATATTATTTGATTAAAAGATTTTTCAATCAAATAAAAGAATATTGAACAAAAATGTTCAATTAGGAATACCGAATTTTACAGAAATTTGAAGAAAGATTTTTCAAAAAACAGTTTAATTTTCAAACAAGAATTATGATTTTTTAACCGAAATAAAAATGAATTATTTCAAAACAAATAAAAGGAATGATAAGGAAATAAATTCTTCGTAAAAAAATTATTTAATTAAATTTTTAAAAAATCAGAAAATGGTTGAACCTTAAACCTGAACAAAGGAATTTTCAACAAAAAAGTTCTTTTTAATCAAGATAGATCACTGATTTGCTATGAGCGATACATTTTCTAACGAAATACAAATTCCCAACCAGTTGAATTAAATGAAAAAAAAAAGAATTTTTGTTTAAATATTTGAATACTAAGTAGTTGAATTTTAGTCCAACAAGAGATATTTTTCAACAATAAATGAAAGAAATAAGTTACAAGAAGAAATTCTAAGCAACAAAAAATTTCAATACAAAAAAGATACAAAGATCACAAAGTTGAATTTTGGAAAAAGATTAATTTTTTAATAAATAGTTTAATTTTTTAACCGAAAAAGTTTAATTTTGAACCAAATAATTGAATTTTTTGACAAAAAGATCAATTTTCAAAAATAAAAGTTTATTTTTTAACAAATACAATAATTTTCATTAAAATAGTTTAATTTTCTACGAAATAGTTGAATTTTCAGCCAAGTAGATTAATGGTGAAATAATTATTTCTGCTAAATTTAATTAATTTTCTAGTCACTTCAAGTTAAAAATAGACAAATAATTTAAAATTCAAGAAAATTCCGCAATTTTCTGCCACTTATAAAATACAATATTATTAAATACAATAGGGAATGGTTTTAACAATATTTATGTTAACTTGAATTAATTATTACTCCACTCCAATGGAAAAGTTCAAAATTTAGCATTAATGAAAAAAAGTTATAAACAATAATAATTCGTTTAAACAATAATCTTCGCTAAATAGAATTAATTATTAACTAACTCCAAGTGTAAAATAGATAATAAGTTTAAAATTTTACAAAAAACACATTTTCTAGCATTGTTTAAAGAGAACATCATTAAAAATAATAATAAATTGTTGAAACAACTATGTTTTTCAAAGACATTTAACTACCACCTTACTCTAATTGAAAATTGGATAAAAAGTAAAATTAAAAAAAAACGCGACTTTATATCTCAATTCTAATAGAAAATTTGCTATAAACAATAATAAATTGTTCAAAAATTTAAAGAAAAAATATAATTATCATTAAAAACTAGTATTTTAGGTATCAGAAACAATTTTTTAATAAAAAAAATCACCAAAAAACCATAATTAGTGCCAAAGACTCGCAAAAACCATTTTTCACTTATGGGGTTTCTTATGCGAAATGCATGTGCTTCATGAAACTTGTGTCACCTGTAAATATCATTAACAAAAACGTATGGGTCACATCTCAGTTGGTGTTCTAAATTATGCAGCATTTTTATAGTTTGTAAAGTTATGACAAAATCAATTTCGTTTATTTTAAGATTCAACAATTGAGGCGAAAGATTAGGAGATATTTTTATCTTTATTGAAACGAGGGAAAATATAAAAAATTCTTGTTTACTTTTCGATTTAAATATTCAAATCTGAAAAATGTTTTGAGTATTCAAAAAATTCAAAATTTTTCAATCTTCAATTAGAAATTATAACTGTCCATATTTTTTGTTCGATGTTATGGTTTTGTCCAGATCAAACGTTTGAAATAATATGATGTTTTTTTTTATTCGCTGGTCTAAAACGCTTTTTTTAAATTTATTTTCATTTATACATGATGAAAACAAAATTCTGTCAAACTCGGTTGGGATCCGAACCCAAGTCTTTCATATTGTCAATCGGATGCTCTAATCCACTAAGTTACGAAGAGATGAGATTGATTTAATCTCATCTATCGACAAGATGTCGAAAAGAAACTTCTTGATTTCATAATTCTTCCAGTTTCATTTTTGATACAATTTAATATTTTCGAAAATGAAAATTATTATTTATAAATAAAAATATTAACATTAAAAATTTTCCTTTGGAATATTTTCATTTCTTATTTACGAAACTTTTTTTTTCTAAATTTTTATTTTTTTATTTTGCAGGATTTAAACAAATTTCTGGAAAATTTATGTTCCTAAAATTTTAACATTTTGTAATTATTTGGACAGGTGACTGGGTAGTTCCATCTGTAATTAAAAAGTCGAATTTTAAACGAAAAATCTAATAGTTCAGATTTAAATTCAAACAGATTTTAATTTTTATTAAAAACCAGTTAAATTCAGTCAAAGAAGATGCATTTTCAACAAAATAGTAATAGATCACTTTTAAAAAAAACTTTATTGTTAATGAAATATTTCTTTGTGACAAAAGATATGAATTTTTTAACTGCTACGTCAAATTTTTTTAAATCTTTCAAAACGATTTCACTTTTCCCTAAAATGTTGAAAAATCTTTAAAAAATAAAAGAATTGTCCTACAGTCTTCCTTATTTTTGTTGACACATTTAAAAATGATTTTTCCTTTAAAAAAATTATTGAAGAATTTCCTATCAATTTTGGACAACTAGACAAAACCCAAAAAATTTATTTTTAACAACAACAAAATAAGTTTTCAACAAAATTTGTTAAATTCTACCAAAGAAATGATCTTCCAACTGAATTGGTACATATTTAATAAAAAAAATTATTTTTAACTAAATAGTGGGATATTTAAATCAGTAAATGTGTTTTCTGCTGCAAAATACTAATTTTTAACAAAATAGATAAATTTTCAATTAAAAATAGAATATTGTAATTTTAAGTTACAGATGTAAGTTTTCAGCTACATCAAATAAATTATATAGGAATATAGTTAAATTTTCAACCAAACAGACGAATTTTCAATCAAAGCAAATAAATTTCTATCAAGAAAAAAAAGAGCGATAAATAGAATATTTAAATTTTTGGATAAAAAATAATTTTCAATAAATAAAAATATGTTTCTACCCAAGAAATAAAATTTAAGCTTAAAAGATTTTTTTAAAATAAAATTGTTTTACATTTTTTTCTTTTATTTGTGCTCTTAATTAAAGATTGTCCTCTGCAAGTTTCATTATCTACTGCAGTGCGATTTCCCCACTTCATTTTGAAAAATATGGAAAACCTTTTGAACTTTGAAAATATATTTTTTTTTAAACAAAAATACTTTAATACAATTTATGTGACATATATATCATACAACTTTCTTATATTATATAAGATTATCTGTAAAATCCATACGTGTTCTTTACAATTATAAAAAATAAAACATATTTAAAAAAAAGAATTTACTCAAGATATCAAACATAAATCATAATTTTTTATCGGTAGATTATTATATTCACAAACAGGTTCAGGTCAATTCGTCAAGATGAGTGTACATACATAATAAATATTTATAAAAAATTTTCGGTCTATTCACAACAGTTTAAAACAGGAAATACAAGGAAAAAAATAGAGTTCGTTTATTTTCGCTTAATACATTCGATAGAAATAATTTCTTCAATAGAACAGGAAATTCGATAAAACTGAAAATTTGCATTGTGTGTTTTTAATTTAAAAATTTTTTATTTTGAATGTTGTTTTTCACGATTAAAACAAAAACTACGCATCCTATCAAATAATGAAGCCAAAAAATGTTGTAACTCTACTTTGGGTAAGTTACTTTCACCTTATTGTTTTTTTTTGTAGCTTGTGTCGTTTGTCCAAAAATGTTAAAAAATAAAAAAAAATTTTTTTTTAAATTGAAGACATTTTTTTGGTGCACATTTTTTTTTGTCAATTTGCGTTTTGTCGTATGATTCATAGTTTGATTGCAAAATAGAATTTTTCATTATTTTTCGTGGTATAAAAATTTGAATTTTCGATTTTCTAAACTAATTCAAAAAGTTGTCATTATAGAGTAGGGTGTAACCTGAACAAATTTGATAAACAAATGCATAATACGGGCATTTGTATATGAACATTTTTTTCTTGTCTTAGGCCTTTTAATTGGAACCTTTGGAATCAGATAATTCATCAACTAATTAGGAACGTCGCTAAATTCATAATAAAATTTTCAAGCAAAATAAGTGACAATTAATGTACTCAGAAAAACATTAGTGTTCCATTTGTTACAGTTCAAATTTCAACGATTGCAAAATAAAAGCTTAAAAAAATCTAAAAATTAAACTATTTATCTAGAAAACTAACTACTTGGTAAATTTTTTTTTTTTTAAAACAATTTTTCAAACTGAATATCTATTTCGATTTTAATATAATTTTTCTTACTTGGAAATATAACTCGGGTTAAAAATTCAACTGTTTTATGAAAAATGTATTTATTCTGTTGAAAATTCCTCTTTTTTGTTATGAAGTAAAATTTTGAATGAAAATCAAAATTTTTTGTTAAAAATTCATGTTTTCAAGTAGAGGATTCAAGTTTTGTGTTGAAAATTCGTATTTGTTATTGACAAATAAACTTAATTGGTAAAATGTTTTAATTAGTTATAAAATATGACAATTTATTAGAGAATTATAATGTTTGGTTAAAAATTCGTCTTTTGTGGTTCAAAAATAAATCACTTAAATAAACTATCAATTAAAATTGATAAAATTGGTATAATTTTGGAAACTTACGGAATTGCGGTCTCTAAAAAATTTCTCAAATTCACGAAATTTAATTCCAGTTCATGGTAAATAAATAAAATTTGTCGAAATTTAAATAATTGTCAAAGTTTCAACAAAATAGTTAATTCAACAGTTTTTCAATTTTTTTTATATTACATATTTTTTCATGTGAAATTCTTTAAAATTAAAATAGAATGATATATTTACAGAATATATAATATATTAAAAGCATGTAAAAATTTCAAAAATTATCGAAAATGAATCGCGATTTATGGTAAATTATAGCTACTTTCAACATTTCTGATATTTTCATAATTTTGGAAATTTACAGAAATTGAGTGTCTCAAAATTTCCGGCAATTTATCCAAATTTTAGGAAAATTAAAATAATTATAAACAATCCTAAATATTTCAAAAAAAATGATGTTTTTAAATTCATTGAAAATAATACAGTTTAAACCAATTTTAATTCTGGAAAATTTATTTTAAAAAATTAATTATCGAAACTTAAAACATTTAAATAATTTTCAAATTATCGGAAATTGATAGTACTTAATGATAAATTGTGGTAATTCTATAAATATGAATATTTTGACATTTTTTATGATTTTGCAAATTTACGAAAATTTAGTGTCTAAACAGTTTTGGAAACAAACAATGATTTATGGTAAATTAAATTTTGGTTAAAAATTTTAAAAGCATTTAAAAGCATTTAAACTTTAATTTAAATAAAATTGGTGGTTTCTTATTAAATGTCTTATATTTGTCAATATTTTTCGTTTACAAAAGGCCACATATTTTCCTTACAATTTTTACATTTGTCAATTTTTATCATTAGGCTGATATTGCTAAATAAAAATCTCCTTTTTTTTAAAAAAAACAAATACCCCTATTTTCCCTTTTGAACTCATATTTATCCGAAAAAGATTTTATTTTAAATTTTCAATGTAAGTTTTAAACAAGAAGTCAATTTTCTGCAAAAATTATGCTTAAATTCTCAACTCAAAAAGACGATTTTTCAATAAAAAAGTTGAATTTTTAATAAAAACGGACACCTTGTTTGAAAAAATTATTGAAGTTTTACACAAACAGTTGCGTTTTTATCCAGGGACGATTCCATTTCTACTAAAATACATGAAGTTTTAAATGAGAAAGAAATTTTCTATGAGAATAGTTGAATTTTTTATCCAAAAATGTGAACTTTTAACAAAACAGTTGAATTTTTAACAAAAAATTAGTTTTTAACAAAATTGTGAAATTTTAAACCATACAATTGCATTTTTATTAAAGAAATATGCAATCTTTAGTAAAATAGATGAATTTTTTAAATAAAAAGACAAGTTTTCCGAAAATAGTGGAATTTTCAACAAAAAAGATTTTATTTTTACTTTTTAGAATCAAAATATGAGTTTAGAAAAAAAATTAATTTTCTGTGAAATAGGTTGAGTTTTCAAACAAATAATAAAATTTATAAATAAAAATGTAATCTTGTGGAGGAACTCACTCAAAAAATATAAATATAAGTAAAATACTAACAAGACGATTATATCAGGGTTACCGCAAAAATTCATCTTTAATTTTTTCTAATTTTCCTATAACCAATTTTTTATTTTCCCTGACCATATTAATATTAAGACCAGAAACTTGAAATTGTAACATTTCTTATCTAGAATCAATAATGAACGAACTAAAAAAAAATTCTAATTAAAATAATTAAAATTAAAAAAATAAAAAATTATTTTACTTGACAGCTGAAAGTTATAGAAATTCTCTGATTTTGAGATGATTTTTGTTCTTTAAAACCCTAAATTTTCCCTAAACCATGAAGTTTCTTGACTTAAAAAAAATTGTTTTAGCTAAGTTTTTTTCTTACTTCACAAGTTTATTTGGCGTTGGATGTTCAATAAATATTAAACAAATGTTAAGCCTTATTCACCTCAATACGCATTTGAAACTGAAAAAATAAATCATAAAAAAATCTTTCCGAACTTGCCGATTACTAATGATACTGAACTGCCATGCTTCGTCTGCTAGCCGAGCGCGCTCAAAAATCGAGGAGAGCGCATGCACCTGCGCACTTCTTTCCATTGCGGTAACTTGTAGTTCTGTTAACAATTAGAAATTTTAGGGAACTATTTGTAGTTTTAAAAAAATTCTTCTGAAGTTAAATAAAAAATTAATAAATTTACCATAAAAGTTAATGAAATTCGTTTGTATTCGTGGAATTCATAGAAATTATACAATTCATATAACGCCTGGAATTTACGAATTTCAAGAAATTCAAGGAATTCATGAAATCCACGGAATTCATGTAATTCAAAGGACTTACAGAATTAAAAGAATTTACGGAATTCATAAAAATGATGAAATTCACAAAATTCGACCTGTTCACAGATTTCATGGAATTCATGAAATTAAACAAATTCATAGAATTCAAGGAATTCACGGAACTCACTAATTTTATTTATTACATGGGCTTCACAGAAATTGAAGAATTTACGGAAATCAACGAATTTAAGGAATTCACGAAATTTATGGAATACATGGAATTCGGGGAATTTAATGAAATCACGGAATTTACGGCATGTATGGATTTCCACGAATTTCATAAATTACTTGAATTCAGTCAATCCATGAGTTCTTTGAATTTCTTGAATTCCGTGAATTCCTTAAATTTCGTAAATTCTTTGTATTTAACTAATTCCGCGAACTGAGCAATTCCGTGATTACAGTCAATTTTGTGAATACTGCGGATTCCACAATTTCAATGAATTCACTAAATTCAGTGAATTCCGTGAATTAAATTAATTCCAGGAGTTTCATGAATCTTGAATTCCGTAAATTCCGGGATTACAGTGAATTCTATGAATACCTTGAATTAAAAAAATTTCATTAATTTTGTGAATTTCGCGAATTTCATACATTCAATGCATTCCGTGAACTCCACAAATCCAGTGAATTTCGTTTTTTAGTTAATGAATATGTTTCTATGAATTCCTGGAATTCTATCAATTTCGTGAGGTCCTTGAATTCCCTAAATTCCGTGAATTCAATTCCATGAATTCCAGGAACTTCGCGAATTTCTTAAATTCCATAAATTTCATTCATTCCGTGAATTTAATGACATCCATAAATTTCGTAAATTCATTTAATTCCATGGATTCCTTAAAATCCGCGATTTTTATGAATTCCGTAATTTTCATGAGTTCCTTGAATTTCGTGAATTTCATTAATTCCTTAAATTCCTTGAATTCCATAAATTTCGTAAATTTCATGAATTCCGTCTATTCCATAAGCCGCGCGAATTCTGTAGATTTCACGAATTCCGACAAAATTTCTTAAATTCCCTTAATTCGATGAATTCCGCGAATTTCGTGAATTCCTTTCGCACAATTGTTTTCGGTTTAGAAACGCCAATACGAATACCATTTTTGAAATTTTACCTTACTCTTTTTTTAAACCACACGTATTAGATTTGCAGTATAATAAAATTGGTCATTTTTTATAAGTTTATAAGTTTATTTATTGTTTTATTAGTTTATAAGTTTCTTATTTTCTTGTAAGTGTTAAATTGATTTATTCTTGTGAATTAGGTTGGTATTATTAAATAAATAATCCCCCTTTTCAAACAAAATGTCCCTATCTTTCCTAATAACATACCCTCCTTGAAGAGATAAATAAAAAAAATAATAATTAAGTCTTGCTGCTTATTAGTAGTTTATTGTTTGCAACATTAAAATGGTATATTATGCACCTAGGTGCATACGATATATTTTTTATAAATCGATGATTTCAGGCATCTCTCGAAATACAGTCATGATTTCAGCCTATATTAGATTTTGAACAATTTATTATAATTTTTACAGATTTTCATAAATTTACTTTAAACATTTCCATAAATTTACTTTAAAAATTTCCATAAATTTCCAGAAATTTTCGGTCATCTATAGTAATTGTACAGGTAAATATTTTATATGACCCAAAATTCAATTTCAAACCTTTCAATAAAATTCCAGCAATTTATGAAATTTTTGGCGACTTATGGTAATATTACATATAATTTATGGTAACTTACCATAAAATACCTAAAATTCCGCTTAAAAATGTTTATAAATTTCCGGAAATTTTCGGTTATGTATGGTAGTTTTATAGATGAATATTCTAGCTCACTATAAATTACCTAAAATTACATTCTTTACATTTTAATAAATTTCTTAAAATCTATGAATTTTTTTGGGAATTTATATTAATATAGCAGGTAATTCATGGAAACTAAAGATAAATTACTTAAAATTAAATTTAAAAGTTCCTGTAAATTTCTGGAAACATTTGGTAATTTACGTTATTTTTACAATCATATATACATATATATATAACTAAAAATTTGTCATAAGGACAACGGCAGGATTTCGCCGGGAGCGGGTGCTAATCTGAAAAATTGCACCCGCTTCCAGCGAAATCGCGGTAAAATTTCAGTCAAAATCACGTCTCACAACCGTGAGATAGGTGCTTACAGTCTGTAAAGAAATTAATACGACGATCCAGCAAATGCCTCGTGCACCCTGAGAACACGGAGTGACCCAAGGACAAACGCCTTCTGCATTTTTCCCGCAAGTGTTCTAGCATATTGTTGACAAGCAGGGATGCTTTTTAGGCCATTAGCAAGTGAAAGCTTAGCACCTCCAAGAGCGCCGATGATAAGGACGATCAGTTTAACAGAATATTCCGGGTACAATCGTTGTAACTCCCTTATAAGGTCTCGATACCTCTCTTTCTTTTTATTTTCCTTGGCTATGATGTTTTTGTCAACTAATGGCGAAAATTCGATAACAAACATGGTTCGCTTCTCGAAGTCAAGAAGAACCATGTCAGGCCTCGAATGAGCAACAGAAACAATTGTCGAGAATATAAAGTTCCA
>NC_046663.1:33800372-33801644 GCF_010883055.1 Belonocnema kinseyi | reverse complement strand
CGGGACCAGATTGTATCAAAACCTTCTGGTGGAAGAAGTTTTCTTCAACCCATCAGCATTTGGCCCGTATTTTCACCTCATATTTGAAGTCGGAAGAGCCAAATCCAGAGTGTTTGGTGGAAGGGCGCACAATACTCCTACCAAAAATAGGCAACTTAGCTGATCCGAAGAACTACAGGCCAATAACTTGTCTGAACACGCTTTATAAGATATTCACAGCTATCCTAAATAATAGGATTGTTCGGGCAATTGAACCTGTGTGGCAAGAAATGTATGAACAACGAGGCTCAAAGGAAGGCGTAGCCGGATGTCGGGAGAACCTGCTCATCGATAGATGTGTCTGCAAAGATGCAGCATTCTACCAGCGTGACCTATCGATGGCCTGGATTGATTATCGGAAAACTTTCGATTCGACATCCCATAGACTTCTCATCTGTCTTTTGGAAATCTTAAAGGTTCATCCGCAAATAGTTGGGTGCATAAAGAGATTGATGCCGCTTTGGAAAACCATATTTACTATCTCAGCTGGAAAAAATCGTGTGACAACTAACAAGGTCACGTTTCAGAGAGGTGTCTTTCAGGGCGACACCATGAGCCCACTCCTCTTTTGCCTTACATTATTGCCACTATCTCTAGCACTTCGCCATTCCGACGGGTACTTGTGCGGCAAACCTGCAGATCTGTACTTATCATGGACGATCTTAAGATTTATGCTAAAAACAGAGAGCAACTGCATCTAGCTCTGGGGATTGTCGAACGATATACTAAGGAAATTGGAATGGAATTTGGGTGAGACAAATGCGCCAAGGCTTATTTGAAGCGAGGAAAACTTAATGGCATCCCTGAAGATCCTGAGCTCGTTGATAGAAGTGCCATATGACACCTTTGCGCAGGAGAGACTTATACATACCTGTGCGTGCCACAGAGCCGCATTCAGGATGTGACATCTATAAATGATACTCTCCGAAGCAGATACAAACGTCTCATCCGACAGATTTGGTCTTCCGAACTGTCGGCGAGGAACAAAGTATCTGCAACGAACATGCTTGCCGTCCCGGTACTACTCTATTCATTTGGAGTAGTTCCATGGACGAAGAACGAGCTCAGATCTCTTAATATCGGGACAAGAAAGGTTATGCACATGGACAAAAGCATGCATCTTAAGTCTTTCGTTCCGCGACTGTACAGTCTGTCAAGTTAAAGCGTGGGTGGCTTTACTCGCAGTCGGTAAGGTGTATCGACATGATTTTGGTGTCAAAATATTAAGAAGAG
>NC_046663.1:33781698-33800272 GCF_010883055.1 Belonocnema kinseyi | reverse complement strand
TTCTGAGTCTTCGTCCAGTTTATGCTGAACTTCGTAGACTTCTCTCCAAAATACTTCGACCTCCTCTGGTTTGGGTGGGTGTTCGACAGTAACTGGAGGGTCCGGGAAGAGTCGAGATAGGTCAGAGAGAAACTGTTGATTTTCTCTGTCCCACCTCTCCTTCCGCTCTAGACTTCTCTTAGCGTCAGATAGTATCCGTATTCTCTCAACAATATGCTGCCTGATGGTCTGCAGCTTTGACTTGTTAAGTGTGTGATAACGGGTCCGGAGTTCGCGCGCGAACTTTCGAACATTGGCGGTAAAATTCCTGCCAGATATGATACAGTCAATCACACATTAAATGCGGGACGCGTACTGTCTTGCCCAGCCTATCTTTATGGCAAGTTGATGCATTCGTCTTTTGGTCTTATGATCAGCCGTTGGTTTTGTTTTACGGTTCGCATCGGCCAAAGCTCTCGCTGCATTATACACACAATAATTAATAGTCCAGGGGTCGGATTCACCGGAAAAATGTCCACGAAGCTCGTCATCCATTTCAGCCAGATCTTTAGGCTTGAGAGAAACCTTGGTGTTGATGTTTCTCCGGGTCGTAAGGCATCGCTCTTCATCTATTGGATGCCTGCCCACGGTTGGTCTTAGTGTCGCCTCTCTTTCTTTGTTGCCGGCTTGTTCTACTAGCTATGGTAGAGTAGGCCTTCCGCTTACATAGCCCCTTTTACGGAGTAGTTCAGCATGGTTCGCAGACGTTGCTGTGAAAAGTCTAGCAAGTCGTGATTCAGTTGATCCGTCCACCCGAAGGTCACAAGATCCCGCCGATCCATCGCACTGAATCCATTTTCTTTGGCTTCCCCAGCTCTAGATTGGTCGGCACTGTTGGCCGACCCATTGTCGGGAGCCCTGCGCGTTCTGTTGTTTTGAACCTTACTTACTACAACTATGTTTGGTGTTGTCATTGTTGTTCTTACGAGAAGCTAGGGAAAGGGGTTCGTTCATCCTTGTAGAGCCCCGCATGCAAGGATAAGGCTGCGTACTCTGAGAGGTCGCCCGGTATCCCAGAGTCACCGTTCTAGACACCTCATCCAGGTGCCATTCAGCTTTCAGCACGGTTTTCACACCTCCGCTTGGGGATTAATTCCTTCGGGACCACCCCTGGACAATTTTCCGCGACTGCCTATTTATTTTTGTAACCATATTTAGCAGAAGCCCTTGGTACGGGGACCCTCTATCCACAACCCGAGGACGCGTTCTGTGGCTTTGTCATAGCCCTTTCGGTTTGATGCTAGAGGAATCAAAACCGAACCGAACTGGCTCTCCGGCGGGGAATCGAACCCCGGTCTCCCGCGTGACAGGCGGGGATACTTACCACTATTCTACCGAAGGAATGTATATATATGATTATCGTAAAATGCGATCTCATAGATTTACAATTTTCATTATTTACCTTTTACGTGACTTTTTACTCCCTAGGGAGTAAAAATGTGTCATAAAAATATTTATTTAGGACAGTTTTATTTTATATCAATATTAATAATATTAATATTAATATTCATTATTTTGTTATTTTATTTTATTATTATTATTATTATTATTCATATTTTTGTGTGTTTTCGTGTTACACATTAAGCCGTTATTTTCCAGGTTTAGTGGGGATACATGTCGTGGAAGCAGAATTAGTTGACGCTTATTTTTACATGCATCGGACTCTTCTGCCATTGCACTATAACTTAGTGCCAATATCAGAAAAATGGTGAACATAGATTTTGCAGTTGGAATTTTTAATAACTGCAATTAAAAATAAAAAATTAGAGTTAATCTTTTTTATTTAAGAAAATTATGTTCAAAAGGTTTCAAAAACTAAGGTAGCTTTAAATTCATTTATTTCTGCAATTTTTAAACTTCAGCAGCCCAAAAAATCTATAAAGATTTTTGAAAACATCTAATCATTAAAGCATCATAGAAATCTTACGGAGAAAGTGCGCAAATATGTTATATTCTCAAAATCTGATTTATATTAGCATACCATACACATAATCACATGGGAAAGCAAGACTAAGGAATTCTTAAGTTTCTTTATGGGCGTAATAAATTTATTCTGAAAAAAGATTTACTCACTTCGCTTAACTGGGAATCTAACCAAAGAACTTCCGATTTCCGGTCAAGTGCTTTTTTAATTAAGTTGTCAGAGCGATCGAAAGAAGAATTCTTTTTCCGAAATACACGCCATATCAAGCCAGGTGTTCCATTTATGATACAAGTAATTTCAGGGAATCTGTATTATCATCAGAGCTAGTTATCATCAATTAGTTTCGATATTATTCCACAATTCGTGAAAATATAAATCAATACTATCAATTAAGTCATCTCTTCAAATAACAGAAAATATTGAACATCATTACTGACTAGATGGAAAATAAAATTTTTTTAAATTTTAATTAATTTTTTCTGAAAAAAGATCTACTCACTTTGCTTAACTGGGAATCGAACCACAGAACTTTCGATTTCCGGTCGGTTGCTTTTTTCAATTAGGCTTTGAGAGTGATCGAAAGAAGAATTCTTTTTCAGAAATACACGCTATCTGAAGTCAAGTGTTCCATTTATGATACGAGTAATTTAATGGAATCTGTATTATCATCAGAGGTAATTACCATCAATTAGTTTAGATATCATTCCACAATCCGTGAAAATAGAAATCAATACTATCAATCAAGTTATCTCTTCAAATAACAGAAAATATTTAACATCATTACTGAATAGATGGAAAATAAATTTAAAACAATTTTTAATTAATTTTTTTCTAAAAAAAGATCTTCTCACTTTGTTCAACTGGGAATGAAATCACAGAACTTCTGATTTCCGGTCGAGTCCTTCTCCAATTAAGCCATTTGGTTTGATTCTTAGCTAAACGCAGTAAGTAGATATTTTTCAGAAAAAAATTAAATTTCTAAATTTATTTTGCATCTAGACATTAATGACGTTACCACCTCGGATAAAAGTGAAGGTTTCCTTAAATAATACTAAGATAAATTCTTTAAACTAACAATTATTGAATTGAACTGAAAAAAAATCTTCAGAGACGATTGAATTTTCAATCCGAAGATTTTTAGTTTTTTACCAAAAAGTTCATTTTCAACCAAGAGAGATGACTTTTGTACTATAAATGATGGATTTTCTACCGATAGATGAATTTCAAACCAGAAGAATGAAACGTAAGAGAAACGAATTTTTAACCAAATGTTTGAAATCCACAACCAATAAGATGAATTTTAATTCAAGAAAGATGAATTTTAGACTAAGTAGTTGAATATTAAACTAAAAAGAAATAGAAGACCAAAAAAATAATCGTCAAATTTTCAGTTTAGAAAATTAATTTTTAACGTGAAACAGTAGTTTTAACCAGTTGTCTTCTATTTGAAAAAATACGATTTTTCAACCTACGAGTTTAAGCAATAACTAAAGTGTAGAAATTCTAAACAAACAAGATTTTTTTATTAAAAAAAGATCAAGTTTTTACTAAACAGTTGAGCTTTCAACTTGAGAAGAATGCAATTTCTAACCAAAAATGGAATATTCAGATGAAAAAAAAATAACTTGCAACGAAAGAAAAAAAAATTCAAACAAAAAAGTTACGTTTTTGATCACAGAGTTGCATCATAAAAAAGTAATTTTCAACTAAGTAGTTGGATTTTCAACAAAAAAGAATAATTTTTAACGAAATAGTGGTATTTGAAATCAAAATTATAAATTTAAACAAAAGAGTTTTTAGCCAAATAGTTTAATTTTCTACCAAAAATATAAATTTTTGACCAAAATAAAGATAAATTATTCAATGAGTAGATTAACTTTGAACCTTAATCAAGAGAGATTAATTTTTTAACCAAAACGTTGTGCTTCAAGCCAAGAATAATACAATTTCTACAAAAATAGTTGAATTTTTAACATAAAAGGTGAATTTTCCACAAAGAAAAATCACTTCTTAAAATTTGTTTGAATCGTTAACCAGAGAAGAGCAATTTTCAATTTGAAATATCAAATTTGACGTAGACCTGTGCACGTTTATGTCCTTGTGTAAGGACGAATACGTGGTTGGTCCTTTATATTCATAAATAATAAATTTTTAATAGTTAAAATGATTAAATTCTGGAGAATTCAAGGACTTTAGAGAACTCAAGGAATGTATAGAATTCAAGCAATTCAGGAAATGCAGCAAAATTCAAGAAAGTCAGAGAATTCCAGGAATCAAGAGAATTCAAGGAATTCAGAAAATTCTAGGAATTAGGAAAGTTTAAGTTATTCGGAAAATTCAAGGATTTCAGAGAATGCGAGGAATTCAGACTTTAAGGAATTCAGAGACTTCAATAAATTCAGCGAATTCAATTAATTCCAAGAAATTAAGAAATGCAGAGAATTCAATAAATTCCTAGAATTCAAGGAATTCAGAGAATTCAAGAAATTCATAGAATTCAAGGAATTCAGAGAATTCAAGGAATTCAGGGGATGCAGGGAATTCATGAAAATCAGATAATTCAAGGAATACAGGGAATAAAAATAATTCAGGGAATGAGGGAATTCAGGGAATTTAAAGAAATCATTGAATTCAAGGAATTCAAGGTATTCGTCGAACTCAAGAACAAATTCAAAACTTTCATAAAATATAAGGACTGCAGACAATGTACGTAATTTAAAGAATTTAAGGGATTCAGGCAATTCAAGTCATTCAGAAAATTCAAAAAATTACGTGAATGCAAGGGCTTCAGGGAAGTCAAGAAATGTATAGAATTCAAGCAATTCCGGAAATGCAGCAAAATTCAAGAGAATCAGAGAATTCCAAGAATCAAGAGAATTGAAGGAATTCAGAAAATTCGAGAAATTAGGAAAGTTTCAGTTATTCGGAAAATTTAAGGGTTTCAGAGAATGCAAGGAATTCAGACTTTAAGGAATTCAAAGACTTCAACAAATTCAGCGAATTCAATTAATTGCAAGAAATTAAGAAATGCAGAGAATTCAATAAATTCCCAGAATTCGAAGAATTCCGAGAAGGCAAGGAATTCAGAGAATTCAAATAATTCAAGGAATCTAGGGGATGCAGGGAATTCATGAAAATCAGATAATTCAAGGAATCCAGGGAATGAAAATAATTCAGGGAATGCGGAGAATTCAGGGAATTTAAAAAAATCATGGAATTCAAGGAATTCAAGGTATTTATCGAATTCAAGAACAAATTTAAAAAATGCAGAAAATTTAAGGACTTCAGAGAATTTAAGAAATTTAAAGAATTCAAGGGATTCAGACAATTCAAGTCATTCAGAAAATTAAAAAAAGTGCGTGAATTCAAGGGCTTCAGAGAACTCCAAAAATTCAGGGAATTGAAAGAATTCACGGAATTCAGAGGTTACAGAAAATTCAAGGATTAAGAGAATTTGAGGAATTCAAGGAATTCGAAGAAACTGTTAAAAATTCTAAAGGACCACCCTAAATCTAAAGGACCACCCTCATTACACTCCTATGTGAAGGTATGACAATTTTCTTTCAAGAAACTTTTTTTTAATTTTTTGGGTTTTAAACGATTTTTTAGAAAACCTTCAGTTATTTAAAAAAATATTTAGCAGTCTTAGAAGGTTTGAAAAGATTTTAAATTAATTCGAATTTTGAACAGATCTCGGAAAAACTTAAACAAAGAGGAGATTTTTGAAGATCTCAGAAACATTTTCAAAGAATTTTCAATTCCGAAAAATGGCATTTTAAATTATTTCTACAAATATCCACAAATAATCTCAAAAATTTTTAAGGTTTTTTTTTTAATTTTCAAATATTTAATGAGAAAGTGAAGTAAAATTAAATGAAAGATTATGCTGTCTATTATTTGAAAATTAACCCGTTTTGGTTGAAACTTCAACTCTTTCTTCAGCAGAAAGCTCATTTATAATGAATTTTGTGTTTAAAATATCAATTATGTATTAATTTATTTTTTTTTTTTTCATTAGAAATATTTTTTCTTTGAAATAAAAAAAATTTTTAAACTATAAACTGGCTAGTTACATTTTCAATTAAAAAAATGAATTTTTAACAGAAAATTTAATAGTTCAGATTTTAAATAAAAAATATTTGATTTTTAAACCAGAAAGTCTTGGATTTTTCGAAAGAAGACGAATTTTTAAGAAAATAGTGCAATGCTTAACAAAATCAGATAACATTTTAAATTAAAATTATGAGTTTTCAAACAAGAGTGTTAATTTTTAACATATTAGTTAAACTTTCACATAAGTAGTTAAAACTCAACCTGTTTATTTAATTAAAAACTTTTTTATTTTGAAAATTTTTTGAAAATTTTTTAGCATTTCTAAATTTATTTCCAACATATTTAAATTTTCGCTAAAACCGGGACAAAATCGTTTTAAAATAAACGAATTGCAGTCAAATCTTCTAGATATTTTTTTCGACATAATTCGACAAAAAAATGTCATTCAGGAAAATCAATCGAAATTTTTCCAGGAATCTTGGAAAATTCTTGATTATTTTCAGAAAATAAAAAAATGTTCAAAAATTTTTTTTCGACATTTTCAAAAATCTACATGTTTTATTAAATTTGTTGAAATCTTCTTTTGGTTAAAATTATTTTCGAACTTTTTCAAAACTACCAATTTTCATATTCTTTACAATTATATCAATAAAAATATGTTCACAGAAAGGAACCTTTACTTAAAATAGAAAAAGAGTTAAATAAAAAAATTATCTCTTGAATATAAAAATAAATTTTTATAAAGTTTTCACAGGTATATTATTATACTCACAAAGAGGTTTAGGTAAAATCGTCAAGATGAGCGTAACAAGTGAATATCTATTTAAAATTTTCGGTCTATATATATATGAGTCGCATCTTAGTTGGCGTTATAAATTATTAAGCACTTCTTTAGTTTGAAAAGTCATGATAAAAACAATTTTGTTTATTCAAAAACTCAGATATGGATTGTTGTTGAAAAATAGTGCTTTAATAAGAGAAAATTTAAAAAATTTGTACAATTCATCTATTTTCATTTAGTTTATTCACGATACAAAAAATCTCGTTAAAAACAGGAATTTATATATACTTGTCACGTGATTCAGTCAAGGCCACAATTTTATAGGAAAAAAAAGAATGAAATATTTTCAAAAAATTCCTCTCTGCGTATTCTTCACAATCACAACTAATTTTTTTTTAACGAGTTAAAATTAAATCTGTTTCTGTTTAAAGAATAGGGAATAAATGAACTCATTGGAATTTTTGCTGACAAATTTTTTTTTCTTCGAGTTTGAATTTTTAGTTTAGGTCAAATTATCGCAAGTAGGCCACCACGAAAGGGAAATCTTTTTTTCCGCTTCAAAATGAATTTTTTAATAGGCTTTATAATCGAAAAAATTCCTCCAGGTCTCAGTCGGTAATAGAAATTTGTTTTTGCAAAAGTTATGAAGAAAGGAAATTTAATGTTAAAACATCATCGGTAGTTTCTATTATTCCACAGGATATAAATTTTTAGCAGGACGCGCTGTGCTCTTAAACCAAGTTCAAATTTGTTTATAAACAATTTCTAGTTTTTAAGGATGTACACTACGTACAATCAATTTCAAAAGTTGCCTATCTTTAAAAAGATTTATAAAATCGAAAGAAAAGATCTATTATTAATTTCTGAAAATCTTGATGGAGGCTTCTAACCACGCTTCAGAAAAAAATAATTTAGATTAAAATTGTTTATTTAACATTAGTTATTCAAAGGTTCAGTTTTCCATTTTTCTTTAGGAAAAAGTTACAATTTTTATTTAATGCTGATAAACAAGGCCTTATTTTATTCTTCGAAGAATTCTCTAAATTTCTTTTTAGGTTGATTTTTTTTTTAATTAATTGAGAAAACATACAGCTATAATTGTTATAAACAAGTAAAAATTGTGACTTTTCCCGAAAGAGAAAAGAAAAAATAAACCCTTAAACAACTACTCTTAAATAAACAATTTTAACTTGAATTATTTTTTTCTAAAGTGTGCTTAGAACCCTCCATCAAGATTTACAGAAATCAATAATAGAGTTTTTGTTGTCGATTTTTTAAATCATTTTAAAGATAGGCAACTTTTGAGATTGACTGTACCTAGTGTACATCCTTAAACAAATTCACTGTTTTATATTCGGAAGAAAGATTTCTGGAACGTACCTTTATAAACAAAGGAGTTCAGTTTGCTCATGAAAAATTAAGATAATATTTAAATTTTTTCCGTCCGATTTGTTTTCTTATCAAAAAATTGAAAGTCTAATTTAAAAATCAGGCTGTAAAACTCTCTCAAAAATCTGATAAGCTTTTTTTCAGATTTTTAAAATCCAAAACGATCAATATTTATGAGCTCTACGTTATTTTGAACTAAATATAAGTAATTTTTCCCACTGTAACGCGTGAAGGAGCGCGTGATATATCTAATATACACATCTGAGATTCGGAACCTGATAATAATGACGTCGTATATCACTAATTTGAAATAGCAGCTTTTCCCTATTTCTTGAAAAATCACCCTAATTACCATGTTTCAGACAATTTTGGGCCACGTTATTTTTCAGGTCTCAAAAACAACACGAAATTAGTAACACGGTAGATGGATGACGATGCATTGTCGCAGACCATATAAAATACAAAATTTAAAAAAATCGAAAGTGCGATTTGATAAAAAATATATTGCATAAATAAAAGAAAATGATGGTTTAAGCGTTTAGTCAGATGAAATGAAGACACGCGGGAAGGACGGAAGGAAGGAAAACAGTTGGAGAATGTTGATGGGAGTGAAACAGGCGCTTTAACGCTCGTAAATACGAGGTACGAGCCGCTGATTGGCCGGGGCAAACGAGGGCCGCTGCCTTATTAAACTTTTATCAGTAATCTTCGCTGCCACGAGAGAATGCCGGTCTCTCGCCTCGGGTTTCTGCCTTGCGTTCCGTTTCGGCATCTCCGATTCCGATGTTCCAAATGAGCTTTTTATTTCGATTCGGTGCACGATTAAAGGTGAATGAGGCCGCGACGTGCTCGCGTTTGCCCCGGAGCGGGAGGAGCCCCGAAGACCATTAAAAAATTACATTCGCATAAAAAGTCTCTTTCACTCGCCAATATTCTCCCACGGATAATATCTCCAACGCTGGAAAAACTGGGGTATTTATTAGAACCGATTTTCGGTTCCAAAAAAGGTGCAGCAAGAAAGAACCGCGTTTGCTGAAAAGAGGCCCAAAATGATAAATGGTAATCAGAGGCATTAAATGTATGGAATCAAATTGTTTAGAACCTCTTTTGGTGAGAAGGGGCTAAAAGGGATGAATGGTTTCCAGATGATCTCAAGGTATAGTTTCGAATAGAGCTAATAGAGCCTTTATGTCACTTCTGCTAAAACTGAGGTAAGACCCGATTTTTGGTTTCGAAGGAGTTACAAGAAAAAGGAACCTCTCTTGTTGAAAAGGGACCCAAAATGATAAATGGTTTCCAGAGGGACCCAAAGTATGGAGTCAAATCGCGGTAGTGGAGCCTTTTGATGACTTCTGCTAAAACTGGAGTGTCTGTTAGACACCCCTGTTCTAATAGAGCCTTCTTGTCAACTATGCTAAAACATTGGCATCTATTAAAACCGATTTTTTGTTTCAAAGAGTTGCATTGAACAAGAACCTCTCATGCTGAAAAGGGACCCACAATGATAAATGATTTCCAGGGCCCTACTGGAAAAATCTTCGGGTTCTCTGATGTCAGATCTGGCGACACCTAGACCGTCTAGTAATGACAGTCTAGTCTGGCCCAGACCTGGGACTGGTCAGCAATCCATAACATAAAAATTTCTAAGTACCAATCAGCCAAAGTCTTTAAAAACATTTTCGAATTTTAATTCCAAAGGAGCTACAACCAAAAGTGTCCTCTCTTTCTGAAGAGGCATCTAAAATGATAAATGCTTTGAAGAGAGACGGAGACTTGCTGAAAAGAGACACAAAATGATCAATGGGTTCCAGAGGAACCCTTAGTATGGATTCAAAATGTTAATAGATTCTTTTTGTCACTTTTACTAAAACTGTGATATCTATGAGAACCTCTCTTGATGAGAAGGGACTAAAAGTGATGAAAGGTTCCCAGAGGAACCCAAAGTATGGATTCAAATCATTCTAATATAGGCTTTTTTTCACTTCTGCTGAGGCTGAGGTATCTATTAGAACCTTTTTTTGTCCTGAAATAGCTACAACAATAGGAACCGCTCTTGCTGAAATGGGACCCAAAATTATAAATGCTTTCCGGAGAGGTGTAAAGTATGGATTCAAATCATTCTAGTAGAGCTTTTTTGTTACTTTTTATAAAACTTGGGTATCTATCAGATTCGATTCTTAGTTTCAAAGGAGCTGCAACAAAAAAGAACCTCTCTTGCTGGAAAAGAACTAAAAATGGAGTATCCATTAGGTTCTCTCTTGTTATAAATGGAATAAAAGTGATTAATGGTTTCATAAGAATCCAAGGTATGGGTTCGAAATGTTCTAATAGAGCCTTTTTGTCGTTTTCTAACATTGGGTTACTGTTAAAACCGACTCTATATCCCTAAGGATCTACAACAAAAAGGAACCCCTCTTGCTGAAAGAGGAACCCAAAATGATAAATGGTTTAAAGAGGGACCCAAAGTATGGACTTAAATCATTTAAATAGAGGCTTATTGTCATTTCTGCTGAAACTGGGGTGTTTCTTGGACACGGGTTTTGGTTCCGAACGAGCTGAAACTAAAAAGAACCTCTTTTTCGGAAAAGGGACACAAAATGATAGATATTTTCTAAAGGAACCCGAAGCATGGATTCAGATTGTTCTAATACAGCTTTTTGTCACTTCTGCTGAAAGTGAGGTATTTCTTAGAACCAGTTTTTGGTTTTAAAGGAGCTGCAACAAAAAAGAACCTCTTTTTTCTGGAGAGGAACTCAAAATGATGAATATTTTCTATAGGAAGCCGAAGTATGAATTCAGATCGTTCTAATAGAGCTTTTTTGTCACTTCGACTGAAAGTGAGGTATTTCTTAGACTGGGTTTTTGGTTTCAAAGGAGCTGAAACAAAAAAGAACCTCTCTTTCTGGAAAAGAACCCAAAATGATAAATGGTTTACAGAGGGACCCAAAGTATGGATATCAATTATTTAAGTAAAGCCTTTTTGTCACTTCTGCTGAAACTGGGGTATTTCTTAGACACGGTTTTTGGTTCTAAGGGGTTGCAACAAAAAGAGCCTCTCTTTCTGGAAAGGAAACCAAAATGATAGATATTTTTTTAAGGAATCCAAAGCATGGATTCAAATCGTTTAAATAGAGTTCTTTTGTCACTTCTGCTGAAACTCAGGTATTTCTTAGACCGGGTTTTTATTTCTAAAGAAACTGCAACAAAAAAGAACCTCTATTTCTGGAAAGGAACACAAAATGATAGATATTGTCTACAGGGACCCATATTATGGATTCAAATCGTTCTAATAGAGCTTTTTGTCACTTCTGATGAAAGTGAGGTATTTCTTAGACCCGGTTATTGGTTTAAAGAAGTGGCAACAAAAAAGAACCTCTGTTTCTGGATAGGAACCCAAAATGACAAGTTGCTTACAGAGGGACCTAAAGTATGGATTTAAATAATTTAAATAGAGCCTTTGTGTAACTTCGGCTGCAACTGGGGTGTTTCTTAGAGCCGGTTTTTGGTTCCAAAAGGAGCTGAAAAAAGAACCTCTATTTCTGGAAAGAAACCCAAAATGATAGATATTTCCTGAAGGAACTCGAAGCATAGATAAAGATAGTTCTCAGAGAGCTTTTTTGTCACTTCTGCTAAAACTGGGGAGTTTCTTAGAGCCGGTTTTTGGTTGCAAAGGAGCTGCAACAAAAAGGAAACTCTCTCGCTGGAAAGGAACCCAAAATGATAGATATTTTCCCTTAGGAACCCGATGCATGTATTCAGATCATTTTAAGAGACCTTTTTTGTCACTCCTGCTGAAAGTGGGGTATTTCTTAGACCCGATTTTTGGTTCCAAAGAAGCTGAAACAAAAAAGAACCTCTTTTTCGGGAAAGGAACCCAAAATGATAAATGGTTTACAGAGGGACCCAAAGTATGGATTTCAATCATTTAAATAGAGGCTTTGTGTCACTTCTGCTGAAACTGAGGTGCTTCTTAGACCCGGTTTTTGGTTTCAAAGGAGCTGCATCAAAAAAGAGACTCTCTTTCTGGAAAGGAACCCAAAATGATAGATATTTTCTGAAGGAACCCAAAGTGTGGGTTCTTATCGTTCTAATAGAGCTTTTTTATCACTTCTGCTGAAACTAGGGTATCTTTTAGACCCGGTTTTTGCTTTTAAAAAAGCTGTAACAAAAACGAACGTCTCTTGCTGGAAAGGTATCCAAAATGATAAATGGTTTACAGAGGGACTTAAAGTATGGGTTTCAATCATTCTAATAGAGCTTTTTTGTTACTTTTGCTAAAACTGGGGTAACTATCAGACTTAATTCTTAGTTCCAACGAAGCTGCAAAAGAAAGAACCTCTTTTGCTAAAAAAGTACCAAAAATGATAAATGGTGTCTAAAAGAACCCAAAGTATGGATTTAAATCTTTCTAACGAAGCCTTTTGGAAACTTCGGTTAAAATCTGGAGTATCTTTTAGAACCTCTCTTGCTAAAAAGGGACCAAAAATGATCAATTGTTTTTAAAGTAATACAAAGTATGGATTCAAATCGTTCTAATTGAGCCTTTTGTCACGTCTGCTAAAAATGGGGTATTTATTACAACCGATTTTCCGCTCCAAAGGGACTGTAAAAAATATAGCAACCTCTATTGCTGAAAAGGGACCCAAAATTATAAATGGTTTCCAGAGGCCCCATAACTTTGTATTGAAATAGTTTTAATAAAGCTTTTTTGTCATTATTGAAAGGAATATCCGACGTTCTTAATTGCGCCTTTACCAAAAAGCGCGGTACTGTTTAAAATGATATAATATAAACTTACAATATTACGTTAATATTACTTTTTTTTAGAAGTTAGGTATTTCTATCATTCAAATTAACTTGTTTTAAAATAGAATTTAAAAAATTTGTTAATATTTATCTGTATGATTATTTATAGTTTGTTTGATCCCAATTGGTTAGGATTTAATTCGAATCAATCTGAACTTCTTATTTAATTCAATCTTAATCAAAATTTCAATCCGAGTCAATCTAGATCAATTAGAACTCGCATTAATCTGACCGAATTTTAAATTCCAATGATCGAATTGGACTCATTCAAACCGAAAATTCAGTTAAGATCATTGCGTCTGATAAATGGAATAAATAATAAAATAAATAAATAAATGGATTGCGTCTGATTAAATTTTATCTGATTCAGATTGTACGAGACTGAAATTTTTCAGATTGGTTGGGATTGACTCTAAATAATTCATATACAGATTTGGGAATATTTTGGGTTGGTTCGGACTGGTTCAGATAGGATTTCAGTTCAAAGCTTTCGCCAGGTTATGCAAGTTTCCTCTTTGAAATTATTTTTTTAAAACTATGCTCATTAAAACCTCTCTTGGCTGTTATAATTCCTTTTTATGCAATCATAACACTCATTATATAATTATTAGTTCCATTTACTTTTTATTATGTCATTTTTTATATTACGCACGTCTAATAAATAAAGAGTCGATGAGCTTGATTCTTGAAATCTAGTTACACCTTACATGAAATCTCGTGGAAAAACACTGGAAATCTTAGCAATCTTCTGAAATCCCATTAGTTCTTTTGAAAATTTTATGAATACCTTAAAATTTTTTCAGTCATGTTTACATTTCTGTAAATACTCCGAATTCCATGGATATCTTAAAATCTCATTAAAACGATTAATTCTCATAAAAATTCTTTAAAACCTGTGGAAATCCTTGGAAATTCTTTAAAATTTCGTGAAATCATTTGAAATCCTTAAAATCGCTACATAATTTTACAATCCTATAAAATACTTTCAAATTTTATAGAGTTCAAGAGAATCTCTTTAATTCGCAAAAGATATTTAAAGGAAGTGGACATTTTTGAAATTCTATTTGAATCTCTTGAAATATTTGAAAATGGATGCAAATTTATTAAAAGCCATTAAAATTCATTCAAGTCCCTCAAAATCCTTTTAAATTAGGTTGAATCTTGAATTCTTACGAAATCGTCCAAACTACCTATTTCATTGAAATTCTATGAAATCTTATTAAATCCCTTAAAAACTTTGAAATCAGATTAAATTACTTTGGCATCTCTTAAAATCCTATAAAATCTTATTACTTCTATTAAAATATTTTCAAATATTTTGAAATCTCTTAAATTCCTTGAAACCCCTCAAAATCCTTTGAAATCTGGCAAAATCCTGTAAAATATTTTTAAATTTGATAGAACTTGTTTAATCTTTTCAAATCCGCTGGAATTTCACGAAATCTTTAAAAGCCCTTTGAATTTCTCAAAATCCGTTAGAATCCCGTGAAATCTTTTGAAATCTCCTAAAATCCCTTAAAATTCTTTGAAATCCGCCGAAATCTTGCAAAATCTGTTAAAATCTGATTGATGTTTAATCTCTTACAATATTTGGAATTCCATAATATCTTCAAACGCCCTCTAAATTTCTTAAAATCCGTTAAAATCCCATGAAATCTTTTTAATTCTTATGCAATTTCTTTATAACTTTAAAATTCTATTAAAATTCCCTAACATCCACCGAAATTAGTAAAAGTACTTATTTATTACTTGAAATCCTCGTAAATTCTTTACGAGCTCGTGACATGTTCTGAAATATTTCAAAATCTCTTAAACCCCTTAAAACTCCTTAAAATCCTTTGAAATCCGCTGAAATCTTGTAAAATCTTTTGAAATATAAATGAACTTGTTGAACCTCTTTTAATCCTTTGGGATTTTATGAAATCTTTAAAAGCCCTTTGAATTTATCAAAATCCGTTAAAACTCCGTGAAACATTTTGAAATCTCTTAAAACCCCTTAAAACCCTTTGGAATCCGCCGAAATCCTGTAGAATCTTTAGGAATCTGATTGAACATGTTTAATCTCTTACAATCTTTGGAATTTTATGAAGTCTTCAAAAGCTCTCTAAATTTCTCAAAATCCGTTAAAATGCCGTGAAATCTTTTTAATTCTTATGGAATTCCTTCATGGCTTGAAATTCTATTAAAATTCCCTAACATCCACCGAAATTAGTAAAAGTACTTATTTATTACTTGAAATCCTTGTAAATTCTTTAAAAGCTCGTGAAATGTTCTGAAACATTTCGCAATCTCTTAAATCCCTTCAAACCCCTTAAAATCCTTTGATATCTGCTGAAATCTTGTAAAATCTTTTGAAATCTAAATGAACTTGTTAAATCTCTTGTAATTCTCTGGGATTTCTTGAAATCTTTAAAAGCCTTTTGAATTTATCAAAATCCGTTAAAATCTCGTGAAATCTTTTCAATTCTTATGCAATTCCTTCATAGCTTCAAAATTCTATTAAAATTCCCTAACATCCATCGGAATTAGTAAAAGTACTTATTCATTACTTGAAATCCTTTTAAATTCTTTAAAAGCTCGTAAAATCATCTGAAATATTTCGAAATCTCTTAATATCCCTTAAAATCCTTAAACATTCTTAAAAATCCTGTGAGATTTTTTAAAATCTCATTAAATCCATTCAAAATTTTTAAATCTCATTAAAATCACCTTATATTCTTTAAAATTAGTAAAGATATTTCGGTATCATTTGAAATTGTTTAAAATCCATTGAAATCCTTGGGAACCTACCGAAAGCCAATAAAATGTCTTGAAATCTGATTAAATTCCTTGACATTTTTTTTAATCGTTTGAAATCCCATGAAGTTACCGAAACCCCTTTCCAGTTACAAAAATCAATGAAGGTCACTTAAAATCTTCTAAAATCCAGTAAAATTCTTCGAAATCCTTTAAAATATCCTAAATATTGATTTAACCCCTTGAAATCTCATAAAATCGTTTTGAAATCCCATGAACGCGTTGACACTCCTTTATATCTTCGAAATTGTATTAAGACTTGTCACATCCTTTTATATTTTTCGAAATACTTCAATATTACTTTAAATACTTTAAATACTTTAAAATCCCGTTACTTCTTTTGAAATATTTCGAAATCTCCTGAAATTCCTCAGAAAACCTTAAAATCTTGCGAAATCTATCAAAATTCCTTACAATCTATTGAAATCTTATTGAAATACTTGCAAAATCTTAAAAACATTTAAAATCCTTTGAAATCCCATTACTGCTTTAAAAATATTTCGAAATCTCTCGAAATTACTTCCAAATCACTTAAAATCTTTTTAAATACATCAAAATATCGTAAATCTACTGAAATATTATTAAAATCCTGGAAATGTCTTAAAACCGTTTAAAATAGTTAAATATAAATCCATCAAAATTCATTAAAATTCTTCAAAATCTCTCAAAATCTGTTAAAATCTTGCAAGATCCATTTACAACTACGAAATGCCTTTAAAAGTGGAGACGACCTTTAAAATTAGTGAAAATCGTTGGGTATTACGTGAAATCTTTTTAAATACTTTAAAAGCTTATTACTTCTTTTGAAATAGTTACAAATCTCTTAAGATCCCTTAATGATGAAGTTTATTAAAAATATCAAAATATAATGAAAAATCATGACATTTTTCAAAATTAGTCAAAATACTTCTATATTACTTGCAATCCTTTAAAATCCTTTGACATCTATTTAATTCTTTTGTAATATTTAAAAATTTCTTCAAATCCCTTAAAACTTCTTAAAATCCCGTGGCAACATCACAAACCCTTAAAACCTCTTAAAAGCTCTCAAAATCTCCCAAAATCCCTTTAAAAATTGTAAGATCGTTCAAGATTAGGGAAAATACTTCGATATTATTTTAAATCCTTTCAAATAATTTGAAATTTCATTACTTTAAAATCCCGATCATTCTTTTGAAATATTTCCATACCTCTTGCAATCCTTCAAATCATTTAAAATCCTTTGAAAACCTTCAAAATCCCATATATTCTGCCGAAATATGATTAAACTACTTGAAATCCCGTGATATCATGAAAACCCCTATAAGCCTCTAAAACCTCGTAAAAATTCATTAAAATTCTTCAAAATCTCTCAAAATCCGTATTAAAATCTTATGAAATTCCTTTAAAACCACAAAATTCCTAAAAAAATCGTGACATCCTTTAAAATTAGTGATAATAATTCGGTATTACTTGAAATTTTTTCAAATCTTTTTAAATATCATTACTTTTTTGTAATAGCTCAAAATTTCTTAAAATCCTTTGTAATTCCTTAAAATCCCTTTAAAGTCTTTAAACTCTTTCGAAAGCCCATAGCATCAAAATCTGTTCAAATCTGATAAAATACAATAAAAAATACGAAATTCCTTCAAAAATAAAATCAAGAAAATGTCTTAAATCTCCAAAAATCCGTCGGAAATTTTCAAAATCCATAAGAAATTTTTTGAAATCTTTTGGAATCTTCTGAAATCCATTACAAACTACAATATCCCATTTAGAATCATAATATCCTTCAAAATTAGTCAAAATACTTTCATATTACCTTTAATCATTTAGAATCCTTTAAAATCCCGTTCATTCTTTTGAAATATTTCCATATCTCTTAAAATCCTTCAAATCCCTTAAAATCCTTTGAAAATCTTCAAAATCCCATATATTCTGTCGAAATATGATTAAACTACTTAAAATCCCGTGATATCATTAAAACCCCTATAAGCCTCTAAAACCTCGTGAAAATTTATTAAAATTCTTTAAAACGTCTCAAAATCCGTGTTAAAATCTTATGAAATTCCTTTAAAACTAGAAAATCCCTTTAAAAATCGTGACATCCTTTAGAATTATTGAAAATAATTCGGTATCACTTGAAATCCTTTCAAATCTTTTTAAATATCATTACTTTTTTAAAACGGCTTAAAATCTTTTAAAATCCTTTGAATTGCGTCGATATCCCATAGAATCAAAAACTGTTGAAATCTGATGAAGTACAATAAAAACTACGAAATCTCTTAAATAATTAAATCAAGTATATGTCTTAAATCTCTAAAAATCTGTGACAAATTTTCAAAATTCAAGTAAGAAATCTCTTGAAAACTTTTGCAATCTTATGAAATACATTAAAAACTTCAAAATCCCATTTAGAATAATAAAATCCTTAAAAATTAGTGTAAATACTTTCGTATTACGAGGGTAGTTCAATAAGTCCTCAGAATTACCAACAGATGGCGCGCGAATCGCTCCAAATCATCTGTTTTCAGTCAGCACCACTCCCGACTAGATATATGGTGCAGTCACAGTCCACATCTTCTGAGTTTACGTGTTTTTATAACCAATTGAAAAAAAAATGTTCGTTAAGAAAAATGGAAAAAAACGAGTTCAGAGCGGTAATCAAACATTTTCATTTAAAGGGTTTAAATCCATATGAGTTCAAAAATGAATTGGACTCAGTTCATGGCACATCTGCCCCTGCCTTAGCAATGCTTTATAACTGGGTAAATGAATTTAAGCGTGGTCGTACATCAATAAGTGAC
>NC_046663.1:33758506-33781598 GCF_010883055.1 Belonocnema kinseyi | reverse complement strand
CCGAAAACGCACTTTTCTGAAGGATTAAAAAAACTTGAAAAGCGATTGACCAAGTGTATAGAGCTCCAAGGAGATTATGATGAAAAATAAAAAAAAAATTTAACCAAAAAAAATTGTTTTTATACTTCATTCTAAGGACTTATTGAACTACCCTCGTACTTTAAATCCTTCAAAATCTTTTGGAATCTCGTTACTCCTTCAAATCCCGTAAAATTATAAAAAACACAGCAAACCTCTTAAAATTGATAAAACTTCATTGAAATTCTTTAAAATCTCTTAAAGTCTATCGTAAAATCTTATGAAATCCATTTGAAACTACAAAATCAGTTCAAAAATAGTGAATTTTCTCAGGATTGGTGAAAATACTTCAGTATTACTTGAAAACCGTTTTTAAATATTTGAAACCTCGTAACTTCGTTTGAAATAGTTCCAAATCTCTTGAAATCCCTTGAAATCCGTCGAAATCCCATAGAATCTGTTGAAATATGCTTAACTCTTCGAAATTTGGCCACCTCAAGAAAAAGCCTTAAATATCTAAAAATCCGTAAGAAAATTTTTAAATCCTTTGAAATCTTTTGAAAGCTTATGAAATCCATTTAAAAATATAATATTCCCTATAAATCGTGATATCCTTCCAAATTAGCGAAAATAAGTCGGTATTACTTGAAATCCTGTTTAATCCTTTGAAATCTCATTACTTCTTTTGACATAGTTTTTAAGTTTATTGAAATCCCTTGAAATCCCTTAAAATCCTTAGAAATCCTTTAAGATCCCGTAGAATCTTTTGAAATCTGATCAAATCAAGGAAAGCCTTAAATATCCAAAAATTCGTAAGAAATTTTGAAAATCCTTCGAAATTTCTTGAAATCTTTTGAAATCTTATCAAATCCATTACAAATTTCAAAATCCGATTAAAAATAATCACACCGTTTGAAAATATTTAAAATACTTTCATACTACTTGCAATCGTATCAATCTTGTTAAGTTTTTCGAAACATTTCCATGTCTCTTCAAATCCCTCGAAATCACTCAAAATTCTTTGAAATGTGCCGAAATTCGATTACACCCCTTGAAGCCTTGAAGTCTCAAAAAATCTTGTAAAAGCCCTAGAAAGACTTAAAGTTCTTTTTAAAATTTCTGCAAACTTTTGAAATCCTTCTAAATCCGTTGAAATTTCATAAGGTCTCTAAAACGCTTAAGAAGTCTCGTTTTTTCCAGAAGAATTTTTTGATTCTTTTAAATACTTTTTAGTCCTTTAAAATACCTTCAAATATCAAACAGCCTGTTGAAGTACTTTTAAATCGTTATAAATTTGTCAACAGTAGTTTTTGGCACTACCCCCCCCCCCCACCTGTAAAATTGGCAACCTTGTTTATGAACGGCCTCTGAACACACATTTTTGCTTGAACCAACAAAATTTATTTGTTACATGAACCACATCTTAGTCATCACAGCCAAATTTTAGATAATCCAAACTAACAAAAATAGCTCAACAAAAATAGCTGAACAAAAATTATTTTTTAAAGAAACTATTTGTTTTTAGTGGAATAATCCTAGAGTATAAAATATCGTTCAGGTTGGAAATCCGTGTTCTGATTTCATTTTTATTGTTCGAAAGGAAGCACTTTTCCCATGTCACAGCAAGGTTATCGTCACTGCCATTAATGTCGTCGCATACGGGAAACGTGCATGTGTGCATTTCGTTCTGCAACGAAACAGTGCAAATCACAGAGCGCGTACAGCGATGCATGTCATAATGAACGGCGGGCATACTTTTTGTTTTAATTCCGTGGAGCGGAAATATCGGCCATTTTGAATTTTCAATTTTCAACGCTCTAGTAAGCCTTCGCCGCCCTCGTCGACCCCTCGTCAAATGCAGACTCAAACACACTTACAAAAAACACGCTGACTAACACAAGTGCGTGGAATGAAGATCGCAAGTAATGAAGTAATTTTTTTCTGTGTTGATGAATTTTTTTGTGTGAGATGTAAGTATATGCATCTGAGATGTGAGTATGTGCGTCTGAGATGTGAGTATGTGCGTCTGAGATGTGAGTATGTGCGTCTGAGATTCAAGTATATGCGTCATCGTCCACCGCCTTGTCGATTTTTTACTGTTGACTTTTGAACCGTCTCCTCCGGCGAACGTTTTCCGGGTCGACGATCGCGAATTACCTCGGTCTCGGCTTAACGTTTTACAACCTGGATGCTCTCCAGTGCACGGCGAAGAAATTAAATACTGTGATTTCAGTTAAGACCGGAACATGAGAATCATTTGGGGCTTCCTAAAATTATTTTTGGAACAAATTTTTATTCATTGTCACTGGGCAACTTGAAGAAACGGGTAAAGGCCGGGAACTTTGTCTACCGGGGGAAAAGCCGGGGAATGAACGGAAAATTGGTTAAGTGGCCAAAATTTTTCATTCGATTGCTCGAAATTTAATTTAAAAATTGTTTGGATATTTTATTTATTTTAGTTTGTTTAATCACGGAATGAACAAAAAAAGACATCAAAATGTTATGCTGTTTTCAATAATTTTTTATTATTAAAGTTTTAAACTAGAAATATTAAAACTGTAATTATGAGTTGAAATCGAGGAGTTTGAAAAGAATTACAATTTCCATTTGGTACGGAGAATTTTCAAAAAGACTTATGATTCTGATTTAAAACAGAGAATTATTTTATAGAGTAATTATTTTGAGTTGGTTTAGGAAATTTTTCGACAAAATTATTATTATTCCAAGTTGAACGTAATTTAAAAAAAGATGTATAAGTAATTATAAATATGACTTGGAACTGTCATCAAAAATGATAATTTTGATTTGAAAGAGGAAATTTTTTGAAGAGTTTACAATTTTGACTTGGAATGGGGAAGTTTTGAGAAGAATTGCAATTTTGACTTCGATTGGGGAGTTTTTTAAAAGAATTTCAATCTTGGCTTACAACGGGAAATTTTCGAAAAAAAAAAACAACTTTAATTTCACCTTGGAAAAGAGAATTTTCGAAAAGATTGAAGATTTGGACTTGTAACAGGGAATTCACAAAAAAAAATTCTGATTTGGAATAGGGAATTTATTTATAGGATAATGATTTTGAGTTGGTTTGGGAAGTTTCTCGAAATAATTTTCAATCGAAGTTAAACTGGAATTTAAAAAAAAAATCATAAGTTATTATAAATCTGACTTGGAACAGTAAGTTGTCGTGAAAAATCATAATTTTGAATTAAAACGCGAAATTTTGAAACAGAATTATGACTTTAATTTGGAAGGGGGTTTTTTGAAAAGAATTACAATTTGGACTTGGAACGAGAAATTTTCGAGAAGAGTCACTATTTTTACTTGGAATGATAAATTTATGAAAGGAATTTCGGTTTCGCCTTAAAACGAGGAATTTTCAAAAAGAATTTCAATTTCACCTTGGAAAAGGGAATTTTCGAAAAGAATGACAATTTTGATTTGGAACAGGGAATTAGCAAATAGAATTATGATTCAGGACCCTCACTTGTCCTACTTCCCCTACCGGTATTTTGCTCATTTCCCCTTTTTTTACTTCATTGTCAATACACTTATTTTTCCTCCCCTCACTTCTAGTCAATGTCCTTCTTTGTGTTTCCTCGTTTCCCCTACTTTCCCTCCCTGTACCTACTTTGCCCTCATTTTCCCCCACTATTCTAAATATCCTATCCTTTTCCATATCCTAATTTTCAAATTAGATGGCGTAATTTGCCCTTCACTCACTACGTCCAACTATCATTTCGCGTCTTCTCATTTTGCCTACTTTCCTTCAACTCATTTCCCTACACTTCCCCAACTTTCCTCTGTTCACTGTCTTTCATTTTTCTTTAGTTTTCATACTTCAAATCTCATCTTACCCCCTACTTTTCCCTCCATTCCCATTCTCGATCCCCTTATTACCCTAACTTCCCCCAACATCTCGCCTATAATTTACCCTTATTTATCGACACTTTCCCTCCCCGTATTTCGACTTACTGCCCTTCTTCCGGAAGACTTTTTCTTCCACTTCTTCTTGTTGCTTCCACTGTATATTCCCTCATTTGACATCACTTCTCCTCCCCGTACACCTCCTCACTATCCTTCTTACACCCCCTCATTTTTCCTACTTTCATTCAATTTATTTTTCCTAATCTATTTATTTCCCACACTTCCCCTACATCTCGCCACTTCATTCTCCCTAAATTTTCTCTGCTTATATTTCGACACTTCTCCTGTTTTATCTTTCTTTAACTACCTTATTTTTTCTAACTTCTCATTTTTTCCTCCATTATTTCCCGTTATTCCCCTCCTTTCATTCAGACTCCTTCTCGTCCCTCTATTCCTGATCATTTTCCCTCAGTTCCCCTACTTTCTTCACTTCCCGTCATTTCTCTTTACTTATCGCAGCCTGAATTCCACTCACTGTCCTTACTCTTATCCCCCAATTTCCTCTTACCCCTCACTTCCCCTACTTACTACTTATTTCACGTATCCTTATTTAATATCACTTTCTCTCCCCACACTTCCGCTCACTATCCTTTTTCTGCCACCTCAATTTTGTTACTTCATATCCGCCCATTTCTCCTGAAACCCCTCCTTTAATTTCTTCATATTTCTTCATTATAAAGCTTTTCAAGCAAACACAGTTTACATTCGTGCATTTGGTGAGGGAGGTTGTGAAAACAAGTTAGTGTGAAAGTGACCTTATTGTAAGGTGGTTATGCGCGACTGTGAAAATTCGATTCAGAGTAAGAGAAAAGGAAGTGACGTCTGTCGGAGGTGCTCGAAATGAGAGAAGAGAAGGTAGCGTGTAGTCAGATGGAACGAGGTTGATAGCACTTCATTTCGCATGGACTCACTCCATTCTGGTTCATAATGGATACTCGAAAGATTACCCGCCGCCGCTGTTAATTGACAAGCTTGCCGCCTCTTTTCAAACATGTCCTACTCTCAACCCCTCCTACCCTCACTCTTACCTTGCCTTGCCCTGCCTTGCTTCACTCGAGTCACCCCAACTCGATTCATATATATCTTCGTCAATCCTTCTCTCTCTCTCTCTCTGCTTTTCTCTTCCTGTCAAAGTTGAATAGCAGCGACTGCATCGCCTGAAACTCTATTAATTCCAATGGAATTCATCCCTTCAATGCAGAAATCAAATTTGTCTTCTCCAACTTCTACCGAAGCAGCAGTTTCTTTGGAAGATTTACAAATATTATTTTACTTTAGGAAGGCATGTAGAAATTAGCGGAAATGAATATCTCTTTCAGATTTTATTCAAACTATTTTACTTTGAGAATTTTTTTTATCAGTTTTCACATAAACCTAGCTTTGGCGGATTCTAAGTTCAGATAAGTTCTTTAGGACGGACTCTAACCGACCTTATCCTCTACCTGAGTTGACCTTATCCTGTACCTTCAACGACTATACTTCCTACCCTCACCGACCTTACTACGTTCTTGACCCTAATTTACCCCGTTCTATTTCCAACTTTACCCCGCATTATTCCCGAATTTAACCAGTGCTACACCCGAACTGAACCCGTATCATGCCCGAGTATTTCACGTACCCTTTCCGGCTTTTTTAGCCCTAAACATACCGGACTTCAGCCGACCTTTCTCCCCATTCTACCTGACTTCATTTTGTATTCTAGGCGACTTTACCCCCACCCAAACAGACCTTATTATATACCTTAAGGCAGTTTATCCCATACTTAACCCGATTTTACCCCGTGCTCTACCTCACTTCACTCCCCACTCTAGGTGACTTTACCCCTGCCATAGTCGACTTCACCACACCCTAAATGACTCTAACACATACTCTAGCCGACTATACCCTCTACCCTGGTCAAACTTATCCCGTGCCTTAAGCGACTTTATGTACCTTTACAGTAATAGACTTTATCCCGTACCCTACCTGACATTATCTTGTATCCTAACTGATTTTACCCAGTACCTTTACGGACCTTATACTGTATCTTAACCAAATTTATCTTGTACCATACACGATTTCATCCCGTACCCTACCAGACTTTAATACCCGCTCTAGACGACTTTAACCCTTACGTAGACGACTTTACACCTATCCTAGCCGATCTTAACACATTCTAAACGACTTTGACACATACTCTAGCTGACCTTACCCTCTACCCTGGTCGAACATATCCCGTACCTAAAGCGACTTCACCCCGTACCCTGATAGACTTCATCCTCTACCTTAAACGACTTTATCACGAACATTACCTCACTTTGCCTCATACTGTACCCGATCTCACTCCTTATTATACTGAGTTCATCCCCTACTATACCCACATTTAACTGATATTATACCCGAGATTTTTCTGTTCTATTCCTAGTTTTATCCCGTACTCTATATGACTTTACACCCTACCATACCCGACTTTACCGCGTGCCCAACCCGACTTTCTTAGCTCTAAACTTAATCGATTTTACACGACCTTACTGCCGACTCTATTCGAACTCAAGACGTACTTTAGACGACTTCACCCTTACCTTAACCGACTTTTACCTTAGCCGACCTTATAGCGTACCTTGACCGTATTTACCCTGTACCGCACCCGATTTTACCCCGTACCCGAACCAACTCTAATCCCCACTTTAGACGACTTTACCCCTACCGTAACAAGTTTTACACTCATCCTAGTCGATTTTACTACAACCTGAACAAGATTAACATATACTCTAGCCGACCATACCCTCTACCCTGGTCGAACTTATTCCGTACCTTGAATCATTTATCCCATACTCTGACCGACTTTACCCTGTACCTTAACAGACCTAATTACGTACATAACCTAACTTTTCCCTATACTGTACTCGACTTTACCCCTAAATAAAACTGAGTTTACCCCCGACTATACCCGAATTTAACTATTGTTATACCCGAGATTTTCCGTGCTTTTCCCGATTTTTTCCCATACTCGACTTTACTTCTAACCCTACCTAACTTTCTCCCATGCTGTAGACAAATTTATCCCCACTCTAGTTTACTTTACCCCGTTCTCTTACCAACCTCAACATGTAATATACATGACTTAACCATGTACCCTACACGACTTGACACTTATTTTATTTTTTACATTTTTGATTTATCTCAAATTCTGAGCAATTTTCTCAAATTCTCGAAAATTGTTCTAATAATACTCCAAACTTAATCAATTCAATGAATTTTCCAAATATTTTTATTAATATTAATCGCTCTAGTATATTTTGATTAAAAATCAACTAGTTGCTTAAAAGTTAAACTATTTTTGTAATTTTTGATCCAATTCAATAGGATGAAAACTTTTTTTGGTTTAAAAATGAATTTTTTCAAATGGAATTTAAAAAAATGTTGGTTTAAAAATCTTTTTCAGTCTAAAATCCAAATACTTCATTTTAAATTCATCTTTCTTGATGGAAATTTCATCTTTTTGGCTGATGATTCAACTGTTTTGTTCAAAAATTGTCCTTAAGTAAAAATGTCATCATTGATGGTTAAGAAGTCATCTTTCTATGTTGAAAATGAACTTTTTTGTCAAAGATTCAACTATTTGGGTTGAAAATTCTACTGTCTCCTAAAAATCTTGTCTTTTCGGCTTGAAAACATAATTGTTTAATGTTCAATTTTAACCTTTCGTGTTTAAAAATTTCGAACATTTAGTTGAAAATGAACATATTTGTTTGGCTTGAAAGTTTAACAGTTTGGCTGTTAATGAAATTAATTGGTTAAAAATTATATTGGTTGATGAAAATTTTTTGTTTTGAGGTTAAAATTTCATCTCTTTTGTTATAAAACCTTCTTTTGTTGAATATTACACAAATACCTTGAAAATGCAATATATTTCGACTTGAAATCTTAGGAATTAAAAATTTTTCATAATGAATTATTACTCCTTCATTATTTTCCATTTCGGTGAAAAAAAATCGGAAAAAAATCAGTAAATATTAAAGAAATCTGTTTTATCATCGACTTGGGTAATTACTGATCAGACGAAGATACTAATCAAATTATATTAAAATATAAATCCACACCATCGATCTAAGATACTCTTTGAATACAGAATTTTTTCCAACATTAAAATATTGAATTTTATCTGTAAAAAAAAGATTCCTCTCATTCGCTCCGCTGGGAATCGAACCACAGGTCTACCGATTGCCGATCGGGTTGTTCTTTCCACTAATCTTTTGGAGAGATCAAAAGAATAATTTTTTCATAGATATACCGAACGGCAAGGTTTTCTGCAATAATAATGTTTTTTAGTTTTCTAATTTTATTTTGGAAACAGCACCTGACTGGCAATTAGTAGACCTGTAGTTCGATTCCCAGCAGAGCGAAGGAGAGGGATCTTTTTTCACATATAAAATTCAATAGAAAATATTGATGACGTAATGTATGGATGACAAATTATATTAATTTTTTTTTCAAAATTTGCCGGGATTTTGTTTAAATCAAAATAAATTTTCCTAATTGAACGATCGAATTCTTCTCTGGGAAGGAAACCAATGACATGTCTTTTTTTGCGGGGACGAATAGAAATGAACTTTCTGCCGTAAAGATGCTATCTTTTTTGTAGTGTAATCGTAAAAAAGTTCTTCTGGTGAACGAATCAATTAAATCGAACGATAAGGGAAGACGAGGCCGTTTTCTCGTTTCGCGGGACGATTTAATAACCGGTCGATCGGCATCATCGATCGACTTGCAATTATTAATCCGGATTGACAGGCGCGTGCTGAACGATTCCTTATTGACGGGTATTCACATGAAATATGTAACATTTCATCATTTATTGACAATTTCTTCCTGTTTACAATATTTTTAGCAGAGGAAATATTGATCAAATATTATTCGAAATGCGATAAATATTGCGTTTAATGAATTCAGGAAAGACTGTTAAAAAATAGTTCACTTTTATTAATAGGCCATTTAAATTCAATAGGATATGTGCAAACAAAATTTCTCACAGCTTATGATTACAAAATCCTGCACAAAGTTTAGCGCAAACTCAGGAAAATTTTGTCAATTTAGGGGAGAGTAGGGCTGCGTCGACTGTGGGGTCACGTCGACAACGGGGCTTCGTCGACACTTGCTTTCTTTTTTAAAATATAAATCGTGTGAAATTGGCTTTTTCAATCACATTGAAAAAAAATCTTGTTTGTCAGCGTATTAGGTATGGCTCACTAATACTTTTTCACTTTTTTTCTAATAATTGATATAGCATCGCGGTTCACAATCAACAGTAGAATTTTGTAGCAAACTAAATTATTGATTCAACAATGCATCGTGCGTTGCCAAACAAATTGTTTTTTAAACAACAAACGACTTCAATATAATGTGTCTGTTAAAAAAAAACTGGATTTTGGTATAAAAAAAATTAAAGAATAAAAATGGCTTCTTCGCAGATTAAGGCATTATAATTTAATAGTGAAACCTAATTAGCAATATTTATGAGGCTCGACTTGACTGTTTAAATCAGTGAATTTGACTCGCAATAAATTTTTAACATAAAATTGAATTTTTATTTAGAATGATGAATGTTCAACAACAACAAAATTACTTTTTAAAAAGAAGTTCAACTTTCAACTTATTAGTAAAATTTTTAATAAAGAATGTATTATCAAGGAAGCAGTTAAATTTTCTACTAAAAAAGATCAATTTTTGAATAAAATTATGAATCAACGACCACAAAAATGAATTTAGAAAAAAAAACTAGTTCGAATTTCAACCAAATACTAAAATTTTTAATAATAAATGTTGAATTTTTAACGATTGATTATTAGTTGAATTTAAAATTTGATTCTCTTTTTCTAAATTTCAACTGTTAAATTATAATTTAAACGTTAAAATTTATAAAAAGAGAATTCAATTTTAATTTTGTAAAGTTGGAAAGTTGATATTTCAACCAAAAACACGATCATTTGCGATTAAAAAATAGTTGAAAAATTGAATCTTAAACAAAAAGATGCGTTTTCAACTAAAATTATGAATCATCGAGCACAAAAATGAACTTTTAAAAAGTAGTTCAACTCTCTACCTAATCGTATAATTTTTAATAATAAAAGTTGAATGTTCAACTCAGTCGATATTTTAAACGAAAAAGATATTAATTTCAAGTCAAAAATATATAAATTGTAAATAAAGAATAAATTAATTTCTAAAATATGGGTTTTCTATAAATAAAATTTATTTTCTACCAATAAAGGCAAACTTTGAAGAATATATGTAAAATTCCGAACAAATAATTGAATTTTCTACTGTAAAAAATAAATTTTTCATCAGGAACGGAATATTTTAACTTTGAGAAAAAAAATTAGTTTTGATCTAAATAAAATTTAAAAAAATCATTTTAAGTAAAGAACAATGGATCTTTCAATAAAAGAGGATTTTTGC
Organism: Belonocnema kinseyi; assembly: GCF_010883055.1. Classification (NCBI taxonomy): domain Eukaryota; kingdom Metazoa; phylum Arthropoda; class Insecta; order Hymenoptera; family Cynipidae; genus Belonocnema; species Belonocnema kinseyi. The sequence goes on along the minus strand of NC_046663.1, from coordinate 33,771,218 downwards.
ATAAAAAAACAATAAAATTCAACAGAAAAATACAAGTTTTAAACCAGAGCGGTTAAATTTTAAATTAACAAAATTAATTGTCATTAAAAGAAACAAACAAAATTTAGGCAAAATAGTGTAATTTTCAACAAAAACAAGAGTTTTCAATAAAAAGGTTATATTTGAAATTTCGACGAAATATTTTTTAAATTTTAAATAAAAATAATTAATTTAAACAATTCATTTCAAACAAATTCATTTTTATTGAAGCAGTTCAACTGTAACCCAAATAATTAAATTTTCAGTTAAAATAGATGACCAAGTCAGTAATTTTGACTAATTAGCCAGTTACCTTCACTAATTCAACCATTCGTTATGATTGATCTCATCCTTAACTATCTACGTGTTAATCAGTGATTAATGGTTAATTTTATGCATTTGTCAAAATGTAGGAATATAATGAAGTATTGTAATTAAGGAATAATTTTGTTATTTTATTGTCGCAGATAAATATTTTACTTGTAATGTTTAAAAATCATTTACTTGTATTGACTGAAAATCAGTCACTTGAAAACTGAAAATGAGTCACTTAAATTAACTGAAAATAAGTTACTTCAATTGATTGAAAATGAATTTAGTAGAATCCAATTACTTTTTAATTAGAAAAGTAAAAACGAAATATCGAAAATGTTTCTTAAAAAATATTTGAATAACAGGTAAATAATTTATATTATAAACTCTTTTTAATGACCCCAAAATGAAATTTTTTTAGCCGTTTTAAAGCTATGAGAATTATTGTGAAAAAACACTTTTTTCAACTCTGACTATCTCGGAATCTATGCATTAAAGAGAAAACTCTAGAAATCGAAAATGTTTTGGTTATACATTCAGAATAAGTATTTGTGTAGAAAAAATAAATTTGGCAACAATTTTTTTTACCATTTTTTTAAATTAATGTTTTTGAACTTTTATACATAGAAAAATAAAGTTACAAATCTGGTACCTATATTCTTTTATGTGTGGAAGTTAGAAAATGTTAATTTAAACTAAAAAATGGTAAAAAATGGTAAAAAAAATTGAAATGGTAAAAATGAAAACGAAAAGGTCGTTCAAAAATTATTTCTCCTTAAAAAGTACTTATTCTACGTGTAAAAAAAACATTTTTTCTCTGGAATTTTTTTCTATAATGCATAGATTCCAAGATACGAAGCATTGAAAAAAGTGTTCTTTTTTTTTTTTAATTTTCATACTTTTCAAACGTATTTTTGGAAGCCAAAAAAAATATTGTTCTTTTACTGCAAAAAAACCAATTTAAAATTTTTTGGAGAAAGCCATTTGCATTTGAATGTTATTGGCTTCAAATTTGAAAACACGTTGCATTTTTCAAGTACATGAATCTTTTATAGAGATAAAACTTTTTATTTTAATTCTTTCTAATCTTATATATTTGATTTATTTTGTTTGTGTTTGTAATTAAAGATAATTTTGAAGTTGAGAAACATCTGTTGATGAAAAATCTTGATACGTTTGACATAATAGACATTTAAATTTTAAGATGGAATCAACACGTGACATTCCCTGTTCGTGACGTTATCGACTGTTTTTCGATAGTTGGCGCGATTCCGTTTGTTCTCGTTGAAAGCGCGATTCACTAGCTGCATTTGGCAGTTACGCGATCCATTATTCCTGTTTACGATACAGGGGGTTTAAAATTGAAAACATTCGATTACATTCGGTAAAAGAGCGCTGGCAAATCGTCACACATCGCCGACTTTTTTGTTCCTCTTTGTTGCAAAAATACGTATCGACAGTGAATAAAAATAAAATACCTCTTTTTCAAAAACAAATAGTAAATTTAAAGTTTTCTTTTCAATAATAAATATTAAATATTGTCAATTATAGGCTTATTATTATTTTTTTAAATAATAAAAATCTGCCTTAGCCGGGATTTGAACCGAGAACGCCACCATACATGTGTAGGGCGTTTAAAAATTGCGCCACCGAAGCGATAGCAGAGCTTGTTTCTTGTTATATATCAGTTATGTACAGTGGCGTTCTCGCTTTAAATCCGGGATGAGGCCGATTTTTTTCTCGTTTTTTCAAAAATAATGGACCAGTAATTGACAATATTTAATATTCAACATTAGAAAATGAATAAGTATTATGGAGAAAAAAATAAACTCCAGTGTTCAAGATTATATTCGACACTTTTCAATATTTAACACAAGAAAATAAGTGAATACCATGTGAAAAAAAAATTTGTTTAAAAATAATCTAAAGTGTTTTAAAATGTTTTGAATCAAATTATCTTAAAAGTTTTATCAAAAGCAACAATCAATTATAATTGCCATAAATAAAATTGGTTCAGTAATTCATTATTATTTACCACAATATTCTCTTAGAATGTTTCTACAAAAGTTAAGATTTTTTTAATTTTCCACTTTTTTCAACTTTTCAATTAGATTAAGGTAATAAATTATTCTAATTAACATAACAATTGTTTAAATAATTTATTATTCCTTATAACCTTATAACCTTCTCTTATAAAAATAGTAGAAAAATCATTTTTTCCCCCCTAAAATTGGTGAGTTTGCTTTGGTTTCTTAGTTCTAAATAAATACTAAATAAGCATCAAAGATAAAAATTTTTTAGAAATCTCTTTTTTTTAACTTTTTCTTGAAATCGTTATTTGGAGCCTTTTTGCTTAAATTAATATTTTGTAAAAAAACATAGCGACAAAGTAGAGATACTTTAAGCTTTGCTTTGACTTTTCAGTTACAAAAAATAATAAGGAAACACCAACAAGAATAATTTTTTAAAGAATATTCAATTAAAAATTTTTTTTACTCTTTTGCTAATCTTGTAAAAGAATCCATTTTAACTAAAAAGTCAAAGCAAAGTTACAAATTTCCGGAAAAACTATAACTTTCTAGCGTTACTCACTCTAAAAAAAATGCATATAAACAATAATAAACTGTTTTTAGAAACTATTTAAACATATAATTATCAATAGAAAGTAATGTTTTATGTAATATCGAAAACCCCTATTCTTCACTTATGCGGTTTTTTGGGACCCTATCATTTGGTTCCTATTAATTTTTTAATTTTAAATATTATATATGTCATTTGGTCTTGGATTTTAGTTGAAAATTGTTATTTTTTATTATAAAATTCATGTCTTTTGTTACAAATTTGTTATTTTTTGTAGAAAATTGACATTTTTAGCTGAAAATTTATTTATTTATAGTCCAAATTAAAACTATTCTATTTTTCGTGGAAAATTTGGCTTTTTTGTTTGCAAGTTTAACTATTTGGCTTAAAATATTAATTTATTCTGTTAAAGATTGACTTTTCGGGAAAAATATTATTCTTCCTAATTAAAAATGTATCCCTTTTGATTAAAAATTTATTGCCCGCATTGTGACCATATGGGGTTTATTTAATGGGATATTTCAGTCGTTTCATTTCAAAATTGGCAATATAAAAAATTCCAGGACTAAAAAATTCCTGAACAGTTTATAATATTACCGAATTGGGAAATTCTCGAGTAATAAAATTCCCAACAAATATAATCAAATAATTTTATAGAAAAAACATAACATCTGTCTGGAATTTCATTATTTGGAAATATTATGATTCGGAAATAGAATCAAATGACTCCATTACAATTATTTGTAATGTCTAAATTTGCTAAAATTATTGTTGAATTTAAACTAGCAATAATGAAAAAAATACATTTCACAATCAACATTTTTCCAGTAATGTTATTTTATATTTAAACAATGATTTTAGGAATTTCAAACATTGTTAATCATTTGTTTTGATAGACATTGTTTACTATTATATTAAACAAATTTTAATAAATAAATAATATTCAAAGAGAAATTTAATTGTATATATTCGAGAATTTTATCTTTTTGGAATTATATAATATAGGAATTTTTCAAATCGGGAATTTTATTATTTGGGAATTTGAATTTTTAGGATTTTCCAATTTGGTAATATTATAAAGTGTTCGGGAATTTTATCATTCGGGAATTTTTTCAATTTGGTAATAACATAAACTGTTAAAAAATATTAAAATTCAGGAATTTTTAAATTCGGGAATATTATTATTTGTACATTTTTTATTTAGGAATGTTATTATTTGTAAATTTTTCATTTGGGAATTTTATTTTTTGGGATTGTCAGTCTCCACGCGTACTTTATTATTCGGAATTTTATCATTCGGGAATTTTATTGTTCGGCAATTTTCCAATTTAAGAATTTCACAGTATCGGAAGTTATATTTTTGGTTTTTTTTTAATCATCCGCAAGAATTTTTGAATTCAGTAATATTTTGAACTATCTGTGATGTTATTATTTGGAAATTTTATTTTGTGGGATAATCAGTCGTCCTGAAACTTCAAAAATTATTAATGTTATTTAAAATTTGAACAATAATTATAAAAATTTTAATATTGTTTTACAAATATATTAGCAACTGAGTAGAAATACTTTAAGCTTTGCTTTGTATTTTTAGTTATATTTAAAACATTCTTATGGGGGGTGAAATTGGATTATTAATTTTTTTAATTTAAATTAACTGTGAAAAACGTCGTTTTTTTCTAATGGGAAATAAGTGTTGAAATTCATAGGACTTGCGGAACATCTGAATATATTATTTATAAAAAAAGGCATTTATTTTTGTCTGAATTTGAAAAATGTTTTGGTTGAAAATTGATCTTGTTGGCGGCAAATGCGGTCATTTGTAGCTAAAACTTAAACTGCTCTATTTTTATATAAATTTTCATTTCTAGTTGCAAGTTTAATTATTTGTTTGAAAATATTCCTGTATTAAGTTAAAATTCGAATTTTTACATTCTCATCATTTTTTGCTACAAAATTAATATTTTTAATTGAAGAGTTATCTTCTTTTATTTAAACTTTAACTTCTTGGTTTGAAAATGGAACTACTTTGTACAAAACTAATTTTTTTGGTTAAATATTCATCATTTTAGTGGAAAACTTATCTCTCTTGTTGAAAATGTAACTTGTTATAAACGAGCGAACCCATTTTTCGGAGTCTAAAAGGCATTTCAGAGTCAGATATAGTTTGTTCTTTGAAGCCCCTCATTGGGTGGTGGTCGTACGGCGGGTGATTGTGTGGTAGTTTAATAGCTATGAGGTCACCGGCAGAATTAGTGGTCATGCGGCCGCTGGCCGTATTAATGACCGTGCGGTCGCCATTTGCGTAATCGCTGTGCGGTCCCAAGGGTCAGCAATGGTCTCTCGATTGCCTGAGGTATTAATATTCGTGCGGTCGCCAGTGTAGTACTCGCTATGCGGTGGCCTGCGGCATTAACAACCGTGCGATTACTGTCTGCAATAATGACCGTGCGGTTGCAAGTGGTGTAATTACCACACGGTCGCCGACGTTATTAATCGTCGTGCAGTCGCTGTTTGTAATAATAATAATTCGATCGTCGGCAGTGTAATGGCTGTGCGGTCTCCGAGCGTATTGATGCTAGTGCGATCGCCGGAGGTAATAATAGCCACGCGGTCGTCAGTGGTGTAATCGCCGTGCGATAATCAGCGGAATTAATGGCCGTATGTTCACTGACTGTAATAATAGTCGTGCGGTCTCTGGTGGTATTAACAGTCGTTGCGGTTGCCAGTTGTAATAATGGTCGTGTGGTCATCGCTGATAACAGTGGCCGTGCGGTCTCTGGTGGTATTAATGGCCGTGCGGTAGCCGTCGATATAAAAATCTACTTTTGACTTATTTTCCAGCCACAAAAAGGTTCAGTTATAAATAAGTTTAGATAATCTAAAAAAAAGTAGCTTACACAAATCAATAGATTTAATATTTTGATTATAACTCTTTATTTCGAACCTTGCATTATTTTAAATTGCCTTCGTAAAATTATTGTTGTCCATTTTATAGAATGACAATCGATATTCAGTGCTGTTTTTACCCAAGAGGACGCAAAATTATCTGGTGTTGTGTGCACTAGATCTTCTTATAGGTAGTCAAATCGCGTGTTGGTTGTGGCACGGTTAGTTATCTAGATGGTTATCTCATCGGCTTATCGGTAATTTATCTGAGCAGGCATTAACGTTTGCTTGGCGTTAGCGTGCAACGTCCAACCTTCACGAGCCTAAATTATTCATTATATGGAACAATTCACGTACATATGCTCTTTGAGGTGTACGTGTGCGTACCTTAAATTGTGATCACTCGGACCCACCAACCCCATCGCCAGTCAAGAAATAACCCCAGACTTATACTTTGTGTGAAAACAAATTGGTGTTAATATTACTCTTTAGGGTGGTCCAAAAATGCATCGGACCATTTTTTTTCTCAGTATTTTTTATGAAAATAACCCTGGAATTTGTTCGAATCTACAGAAAAATAAATCTATTTTTGTAATGGTTCTCTGAGAAGCCCCATGCAGTTTAACACGTATTTCCCATAAAATAGACGTTTTTGTAAATCTTATACAGAATTGTCATTATTATCTGAATAGAGTTTAAACTCAACGCACTCTTTCAGAATTGTCCATAAGAATACAAAAATAATTAGTGTTTTAATATCACACCCATAAGTTTGTTCTATAGAGTCCCAAAACAAACCCCATAAGTGAAAAAATGGCTTTTGCGTGCTTCTGGCGCTAATTATGATTTTTTGAGGTTTTTCAATTGCAAATTATTTCTAATACATACAATATTACTTTATGCTAATAACTGTATTTTTGCATCAATTGTTTAAATAATTTATTACCCTTTTGAGCCATTTTTTCTTAGAATCGAGATGGAAAATCGAAGTTTTTGAATGTGTTTTCCAATTTTTAACTAGAGTGAAATAAGAATAAATTTATATTAACAAACATAATTGTTTAAACAATTTATTATTATTTTTAATAATCTTCTCTCTTAATAATATTCTCTTTGAACAATAGTAGATATTACGCTTTTTTTACATTTCTAAATTTTTCTTAACTTTTCACTTGGAATGAGTTAATATATAATTTATTTAGCAATAATGATTCTTTAAACAAATTATTATTGTTTATATTTATCTTCATTTATATTATTACTAGATAGTTGCAGTTTTTTCTGAAATGTAAAACTTCTTTTCGAATTTTCAATTAGAGGGAAGTACTACTTAATTCAAGTTTACGAAAATAATTCCTTTAACAATTTATTATTATTTATAATATTCTCTTTGATTAATGGCAGAAAGTTAAGATTTTATCTGAAAATGAAAAATATTGACCTATTTTTCACTTAGTGTGACATAAAATTTATTAAGTCGAACGAAAATTATTGAATTAACAAAATATTATTGTTTATAACTATCTCCATTTATATTAATGCCATATTCTTGCAGCTTTCCTGAAATTTTTAACATCTTTTTCTTTCTGCACTTATTAAGAAAATAATTAATGCAAGTTAATAAAACGAGTCGTTTAATTAAATTGTTATTGTTTATAACTATCTTCATGTATATCAATGAGAGTTAACAAAAATAGTAGTTTAAACAATTTTTTATTATTTATAGGTCTCTTTTAGAAGGCTTCTAGAAACTTATGGTTTTTCCTGAAATGTTTAACTTTGTTTTACCTTTTTAACTATGAACAGATAATAAATAAATGTTAGAAATAGAATGTTATTGAAATATGTGCAATTGCAAATTTTTCTTTTACTCTTTGTAATAAAATTCTTGTGTATGGCAAGCTTTTCCGTTTAAATTAATTTTTTTAAACTTTGATCAAAGAGGAAAAATAATTAACTGACAAAATTAAAAACTTATTTAATAAGAGAGTCTCGTTAAGGTTAATTTATTTCTTGTTTATAATTTGAATGTGTAAGCAAATGAAAAATTGTAGAAAAAACTGTTTTCTAGCATTATTGTATGAGAAAATATTTATAAAAAATAATCAATTTTTTAATTAATCATGTTTGTTAATAAATGTCAATTATTACCTCACTGAGTGAAAAGCGGACAAAAAGTTGAAGATTTCAGAAAAAACCGATTTTTTTGGCATTTGTCTTAGAAAAGATAGTTAGAAGCAATTATAAATTGCATAAGCAACTGCGTTTTTTAACTTGCATTATTTATTACTTCTCAAAATAAAAAGTGGGTAAAAAATTAGTAATTTTAGAAGAAACCGCAACTATCTAGCATTAGTATAGAAGATTATCGTTTAAAAAATGATAATTTGTTTCAGTAATTGTTTTTTGCTAAATTAAACTAATTTTTAACCCATTCCAAGTGAAAAGTAGCTAAAGAATTGAGAATTTTAGAAAAAACGCAAGTTTCTAGCATAATTCAAATAGAATATTATTAAAAATGACCATTGGTTTAAACAATTTATTGCGTTACTTTTAATTAATTATTTACCTTACTCTGATTAGAAATTGGACAAAAAGTAGAAATTTTTGAAACAAGTGCAATTTTCTAGCATTATTCTAAGAGAAAATAATCGACAATAATAATTGATTGCTTAAACAATTATTTTCATAAACATGAATTAAGCAATACTTTAATTTGAAATAGAACAAAAACTGAAAATTTTAAAAAACGCGACTTTCTAACTATATTCTAAAACAAAATTACTTAACTTATGGGTTTTTTTAGAAGCCTATAAAATACTTGTGGGGTGCCATTTCAAAATTAATATTTTTCTCGTAATCTATGGTTAATTTAAAGAAATACGTTGAGTTTCAACTCGATTAAGCCAATATTGACAATTCTGTATAAGATTTACAAAAAAACTATATTGCGATAGCTAGTATGATAACTGAGGATTCCTCGAAATGCCGAGGATTACAATTGGATCAAAATTGAATACAAATGGATTGGCTAAGATTACTAAATGAACTGAAATACTTAAAATGAGAATAGGATTACCTGGGATCATAGTGGATTACTTGGGCGAATTAGCTTTTATGTGAATAACCCTGCATTTAAAAAAAATTACAAACAATTACAAGTGGATTCCGTGACATTAATTGCGTATTTTATGGGATTACAAGTAGACTAACCAGGATTACTAAATTAACCTGATTAAAAGTAGATTCCGCTGAATTGCGTTGGATCGAAAGAGATTAAAAGTGGATTATTTATGACTATGGTTGGTTTCTTCTATTATCTGAATAGGTCAGATTATTTAAAATTATAAAGGGATTAAAAGGAATTATAACTGGATCATCTGGGAGTAACAGTCGATTAGCTAGGATTTCAATAGGATTATGAAGGATTATTCTGGATTATTTAGATGAATTGTCTTAGAAGTTTATAATTCTGCATTAAAAGAAAATCACAAGGGATTACAAATGGATTACTTAGGATTACTGAAGTAACCGAATTACAAGTAGATTCAGCTGGGTTGCAGTTGGATTGCAAAATATGAAAAGTGGATTATCTAGAAAAAAAATGAAATATTTGGGATTACCTAGGATCACAAGTGGATTATATAGGTTTATGGTTAATTTCTTCTATTATCCGAATAGGTTAGATTATTTATATTCACAAAGGGATCGAAAGGAATTACAACTAGATTATCTGAGAGTAAATGTGGATTAGGTAGAATTTCAATAGGATTATTTTGGAATGCTTAGATAAATTGTAAGTTATAAGTAGATTTAGCTGGATTGCAGTCGCATTACAGCAGATAAAAAGTGGATTATCCAGGATAAAATTGGAATATTTGGAATAACCTATAGAATTACATGTGGATTAGCTACTCTCTAAATTTTCTCGAGTGAAAATGCACTCGAATCGGGTGGAATATGACTCGAAAGAAAAGTGAAAACCCCGCTTCTCTGAATCGGGTGAAATTCCACTTTTCGTTCCAGTGCATTTCCTACTAAACTCATTCGAGCGAATTCTCACTCGAAGAAGAGGGAAATATCACTCGAAGTGGGTAAAATAATTCAACCGATGTTCGACTCAATTTTTTCACTAGAGTAATTTAAAAGGTTAATTCAACTCGAAGAAGAGGGAAATATCAGTCGAAGTGGGTAAAAAATTGTACCGATTTTCGAGCTAGAAATTTCATAAGCAAATGGAACATGAAGTACAACAATTGTTTTCCTTTGTTAAAAAATGTGTTAGCTCTGAAAAGGGCCGATTGTTTTGATGAATAAGAACCTGTGTAAAAATTCAAATGGGAAACTAGTCTGTTTCCCGTCAATTCGACCCCACTTAAAGTCAGGGGCTATTCTGGTCATCTAACTAGTCCCCGACCAGTAGCGTCACGGTAGATTAGTTGGGGGCTAGTCAGGTGACCCGACTTATCCTAGTCTGGGCCTGATCTGGTACTAGTAGGGGTCATATGATAATACATCTGCGTGGAATATTGACCAAACTTCCCAAAATTTGTGGAACATTTCCTGAAAGTTTGTCAAAATACTTATTATTTACGGAAATCTCCATAAACTTTTTTGAAATATTTAAAAGTGCTTAAATGTACCCAAGATTTAATGGGGAACATATCCTACGCTTAAAAATGCATAAATTTACGTAACTCAAATTCCCAAAATTTGTGAAATAATACTTTTAAAAGAAAATTCAGCTAGAAGGCAGCAATGGAAGAGCTTCGCTCTGAAGGAACCGCCATGTTGGTCACGGTAGTCTCTGCTCCAGGTATTTATGCTTCGATACGTGTAGACTGCTGTCTTAAACACTCGACGCGTCATTTCTGTTGCGCGAAAGGAAGCACGTCGTGCCCTTGCGGATTTTCTTTAAAGCTACCAGTCCAGAACCGCAAGACTTAAATGAAGGTGGTAGCGAAATCTGAACTGTACCGTGCTTAATAGTTTCCTATTAGGATACTGCTCTTCCCTGATTAATCAAAAACTTTTTCTCTTTCCAATTTCAACTACATGAAGGATTAGACTTTCCAAATTTAATAATTATTTATTAAGTATATTTGAGATAAATTTAACATTAATAAAGCTTTTTTCCAAAAGACGGTGTAAAATCAGAATAACCCGACCAGAGCCCCACTAGCTCCCGACCAGAGTCTGATGATTACCCGCATGGAAATTAGTGAATAAAAAGGCCCGACTAGCCCTTGACCAACCTTCGATTAGGCCCCGACTCAAATTTTGACAACAAAAATCCCAACTAGTTCCCGACTGGTTTCTTTGTGAAAATTAATAACACGACTAGCCCCCGATTAGTGCCAGACTTGTAATAGGGCCAAATGGGGTTATTTCCTCACGGGAAGTTAACATTCAAGCTCGGAATCAAGCATGATCTCTTCGAATACGGCGAGCCAATTGGATGTCCTTAGGCATAGTGGAGACATGATGCTTCCTGGAAAGCTACACCCTACCGATAGAAATCTCTGAGTTTTCTCTAGCGAAATATCCTGGCCCATTTAAGACTATAAGCAGAGTCGATTTGAAACAATGTAGTCTGAGAGATAGTCTGAGAGATTTGAGTCCTTTTCAAGGTCCTTTCAGTGGTGCGACGTTAATATAATGTTCCTTTTGTATTCGCCACGTACCGGGCGGGCAGAGTTATTTACAGTAGTCAGCCGTCGCTAACCCGACCCTCCCTTTTTAAATTTCTCTTCAAATTATTAACACGTTTTTTTAATTTAATGAATTTTCTCATTATACTTATTTATAATTATAACTTATATGCTAATATACTATTCTCTAGTTAAATTAAAAAATGTTGTCTTTTTTGGCGTATCTTATTCTATTTACGAGAAACGTTGTCTTAATTCCAATTTTAAGCATTAAAAAAAGTTAGATATCTGAAATCATCGAAATCCGTAGATTTCGAATTATTATGTTTTAGGCTGTTAACTATGAAATTAAAAAAAATCTACCTTTAAACTTTAATCCGAAAGCTTAACAAAGGACCCTTGAGGGTCGGCTACTCTATTGATATAGCCCTCTGCTTGTTATTTATGATCGAATTCTTATTTCAATTTCAGCCTCTCTGCTTTTTATTTATGATTTTATTTCAATTTCAATTTAGAAAAGGACACTTAAAAACCCTTTAAAACATTTAAAAGAACTACCTGGACCTTTGAATATATCTACCTGAGTGCCTGCGGAGAATTTCTCTGAGCTTCCCTGACCCGTGAGAATCTTTATAATATACTCAGAGATTTCTTTCGGTTAGCTATTTTTTGGAATTCAATTAAAATAAATTGTTACTCAGGAAATCTATGTGTTCTAAATTTGTTTCATAGCTAAAATCAAAAGCTATACAATTTATATGTATTCTTGTGCATTTCATAATAACTGTTTATTTTAATAGAAATAATTGTATTTAATACCCACTTTGAATTACGCGCCAACTGAGGCCAACCAGCGCGCAAACCAAACGCAAGCACAGTAGCTCAAGGCGTCGCCGTTAGCATCCTTGGAGTAAGCTGCAGCTTGTACCCGACGCGACGCTTAAATTTGTCAAATTCGGTTATTGACTCTTCCAAGTCACTAATTATCACTCACAATCACTTTTTTCAACTCAAACTTATTACTCTTAATCACTAATCACTTTTAATGACACTAATCACTTTTTTATCACTTTTACACTTTTCGACACAGGTACGAAACATTAAAGTAATTAAGCGTCGCGTCGGGTGTAAGCTGCAGCTTACTCCAAGGATGCTAATGGCGACGTGTGATGATCGCGTATCCCGCGCTCATCTAGTTATGGGATCATGTAGAACTCAACCCTTTTTGCATGGTAAAGAAGAACACCGCCTCACCATAAAGGCCT
>NC_046663.1:33750396-33758406 GCF_010883055.1 Belonocnema kinseyi | reverse complement strand
TCATAGGTCTTAAATTTTTTTAAACGGATCCACGTTTACCTTTCGAGTCCGGCCGGTAATATCGCGACATATATAGAGGACGCGATACCCGGGTTGTGACAAGCTGCAGCTTACTCCAAGGATGCTAATGGCGACGCCTGGAGCTACTGCGCTTGCGTTAGGTTTGTGTGCTGGTTGGCCACAGTTGGCGCGTAATTCAAAGTGGGTATTAAATACAATTATTTCTATTAAAATAAACAGTTATTATGAAATGCACAAGAATACATATAAATTGTATAGCTTTTGATTTTAGCCAGGAAACAAATTTAAAACACATAGATTTCTGAGTAACAGTTTATTTTAATTGAATTCCAAGAAATAGCTAACTTACACTTCACAAAGAAAATTTAAAAAAATAAAATTTATATACATTCTTGTACATTTTACAATAATTTTGGACAAAAATCGACTGACAGTGCAATTCCGAACAGATTTTGATTTTTCGGTTTTAGAATTGACCGTAAGGCTTCCAGGTATAACATTTAAGTGTGCAATTTTTATTTTGACTTCACGGAAATTTTCTACTTAACAAACTTACAATTTATTTAGCTAAACTTTTCCATGATACTATTCCTTCTAAGACTTTGAAATTCTTTTAAAAAGTTCATTCATGAATCCATGTAAAAGCTAACTACAAATAATTTATTAGTGGGTAAAAATAACAATTTTTTTAATAATGTTATAAACAAATTTATTAACAAAAGTCGTTTCTTTGTGATTTGCAATGATTAGCTAATTTTAACCCGTAGCTTTTGTATAAATTATCTAAGATAATGATGTGCGCTTACAAGCAGTTAAAAATAGCTAATTATTGCCAATTTTTAAAACAATTTTTATAAATAAATGCACACTTTGAAATTTTTTTATGAAAAACCTTGATTTTTTTGCTAATGAACTCAAAATATTTTTCCTAAGACTCCTTACTATCATATTTTTCATAGTGAATAAAAAATGTTAGTTATTTAAACAATTTTTGTAAACAAATGCACTTTTTGATCATTTTATTATGAAAAGGCAGGGATTCTTTTTCAAGATATTTCGCATTGATTCCGAAAAAAATTTAACCCATTCTCTCGACGATTTCGAGTGAAATTGTCCACTTGTTGTTTTCGATTATGCTCGATTACTTGAATATCCGTATTGATTGGATTACTCCGCTTCACAAGGGGATCAAGAGGAATTACAAGTCGATTACCTGGAACTAGAAGTGTACCATCTAATATTGCATGAGGGTTACCGAGGATTATAGTGGATTGCTTAGATAAAAATGGTTAAAAGTGGATTCTAAGTAGATTCCGCCTTATAAAATTGGATTACAAGAAATTAAAAGTAGATTTTTAAAAATAAAATGTGTAATATTTAGGATACCGAGAATTACGCCTGGATTACATAGGATTATGGTAGATTAATTGGATTAACCGAACTGATTGCATTACTTCGAATTCGAAGGGGATCAAAAGGGATTATAACTCTATTATTTGGGACTTTAAATGGATTACTTTGGATTGCAATAGAATTACCTAGAATTATAGTGGATTACTTGGAATTATTTGGGTTACAAGTGGATCACCTTGGATAAAGAGTAAATTACAAGAGGATTATCTACAATTATAGTCGATTATTTTACTTATCCGAATTATAAGTTGATTTTTTTGCCTGACAGATGGATTGCAAGAGATCACAAGTGGATTGTATGGAATAACAAGTGGAATACTTAGGAACACAAATAAATTACAATTGGGTAACCTAGAATTTCAATTAATTAATTGGATCTAACCAATAAGATATAAATTCTTTTGGAATATAAATGGATTGGCTCGGATTATAAGTAAACTATCTTTAATTAAAGTGGATTTTTCACAGTATCCGGATTACAAGTTAATTCTCGAGGATTACAAGAGGCCACAGCCCCCTAAACGTATCACGTATTTTGTAAATCACAACCAAATGGATTATCTGAGATTACAAGTAGAGTACCTAGGATTACAGTAGATTTCATTGACTGCAATAGATTACAAGTTGGTTAACTCTGATTAAAAGATTTTTTGATTTTTTTAAAGTGAATTACATATTATTACAAATAGATTATCTAGGGATAAAAGTGCATCACCTGGAACTGTAAGTGGATTGGCCAGATTACAAGTGGATTCATTCAAGTTACAAGTTCAATGCTCTGCATTGCAAGTGGATTTACTAGGATTGTAGGTTAATTACGTCGTATTACAAGTGGATAACTTGAGACATAAATTGGATTACCTAGGGTTAATAGTAAATTGTACAGAATTTCATGAGGATTGCATGGGATTAAAAGTGGATTGCCAGAGATTACGCGTAAAATTTATGTAATTAGAAGTTGATAACGTGGGATAGAAAGCGTATTATCTTGGGTTACTCGAATTAGAACTATAAGAATTTTAAATAATAATAATAATTAAAAGTGGATATTTGTAGGGGTTACAAGGGATTCCCTAGGATTCTAGTCAAATTACTTAGACTACTCGTATAATTTATATCTCTTTGGATTTTTCGCGACTTTCTTCAACTTAAAAATGGATTATAATGGATTACATGGTGTACATTATTTACTTAGATCATGGTGGATTACAACTCTTGTATGTCAGATTACAATTTGATTACCTGCGAATAAAATTGGATTGTCTAGGATTGAAGTAATTACCTAGTATCACAATTGGATTTTCTATAATTAAAACGAGGATTACATAGGCTTATGAATAATTGAATTTCCGAAAAGATACATCAGTTTTCAACAGGAGAGTTCAATTTTTCATCTAAAACTATGCATTTTCAATAAAAATGTCACTTTCTACCAAGTAGTTAATTTTTCAAATTAATTTAATTTTCATATAAATAGTTGATTTTGCTTCAAAAATATTTGAATCTTCAACCTAATAGTTGGTTTTAAAAAATATATAAAAATTTTCCACCAAAACTGGAATAAATGTATTTTTATTTTGAAAATTAATTTTGAATACAAAAAAATAATCATTTTCCACCAGATTTTTTTAACCAAAAAAGACAAAATTGTGAAGAAAACAGTTTAGGTCACAGCCAATAAAATCGATTTTCAAAAGAGAAGATTAATTTTAGATTCAGCAAGACGAAATTTCAACAAAATACATTAAATTTCTACAAAATTGTTATATTTTTCACTCAACAGCTTGAAAAAAAGGAACTGGTTAAATCTTCTGCTAGGAGCATAATTTTTTCACTCAAATAATGAATCTTCACAACAAAAAATCATTTTTAAGAAATAAGTTCAACTTCCAACCAGGTAGTTAAATTTTGAAACAAAACAGATTAATTCTCAATGAAAAGTTTAATTGGTGCTCTTTTAGCGAAAAAAAGATTTTAATGGAAAAACACAAATTTTCAACCTAATACGTGAATTTTTAACCAATAAAAATAAATATTCAACTTCAAATGTAATGTGATATTCCAATTTGTGACTAGATGGATTAATTTTTAACGAAGTTGTGAAATTTTTAAGGGTTCGTTCAAACTGTCCTTTTTACTAAATCGGTACCCTCAAAACGTAAACATTCAGGGCCACCTAAGCCGTTTCCAGTTAGAATGCATAATATTGCGCAATATACTCGACTGAGTACTCATGCACTGCGGTTCTTCCGAGGCATTCTAACGTGAGAGTCATAACCGTCTCACACCCTGCCCCCTGAGAAACTTCTAGGGCCAGGAATTATAGCAATTACAAAACTGGAGCGGCTTCTATACCTGAAGTGGATATCTAACTCTCTGTCCATCTTTCCGTCATTGGCAAATGGGCTACCAAGATATCCGTATTTATCAACTTTTTCCATTCTTTAATCGTTTAGCACAATGTTGCATCCATTCACACGTTCTAACCATTATTTCCGCGATACGCCTCAGGGCACATTATCATTCATTTGACCTTGTTACATTTAATTTCTTCGTCTCTTATCTTTCACGCTTGTAAACAGGCCCAGACCATATTAACGAATTTCTTCCACATTTGTCAAATAGTGTCTCCTCTACAACACATTTTTTGAGAATTATCTTGTTAATCATTTTGTCCAAAATATACGTCGTTATAAACTTTTTCTATTCTCTTATTTTTTAGCACAATGTTGCATATTCTTTTTTCATCCTTTCTCGTTTAGAGCCAATCGTCGATTGACTCTGCCATAACAACCCTATCATCTGGGAACGATAACCCACGTACCTCTACTGTCCCGAGATCCACATCTTCTTCGTCAAAGAGGGTCATTTTTAGATACTTTTCCATGAATTAAATGAATAACCATGATGAAATCCTTGCCTAATACACATTTACACATTCTAAACATTATTTCCTTGGTCTGCCTCTGGGCACACTGAAATTCACTTGACCTTCATACACTTGTTTCGGTAGTCATTCACCCTTCACTCTTTCAGCATGCTCAAACCATTTTAAAGAATTTTGTTTACATGTCAAATAGTGTCTTCTCTACAACACATTCTTTGAGAATTATCTCTATAATTTTGTTCAAAATATACGCACTTATAAACTTTTCTATTTTCTTATTTTCAAGTAAAAAAAAGTTGTAAAAAGTAAAAAGAGGGGCATTCTTAGATACTTTTCCATGAATTAAATGAATAACCATGATGAAATCCCTGCCTAACACACATTCACACATTCTAAGCATTATTTCCTTGGGCTGCCTCTGGGCACATTGATATTCACTTGACCTTCATACACTTGTTTCGGTAGTCATTTGCCCTTCACTCTTTTAACACCCTCAAACAATTTTTACGAATTTATTTCCCATATGTCAACTAGTGTTTCCTCTGCCAAACATTTTTTGAGTATTATCTCGTTAGTCATTTTGTCCAAAATATACGTACTCATAAAGTTTTTCTATTCTCTTTTTTTTATTACAATGTTGAATATTCTTTTCTCATCCTTTCCTGTTCAGAGTCAATCTTTGATTGACTCTGCCATAACAACCCTATCATCTACTAAGCCTAACCCACGTACCTCTACTGCCCTGAGATTCACACCTTCTTCGTCAAAGAGGGTCATTCTTAGACACTTTACCATGAATTTAATAAATAAACATGATGAAATGCTTGCCTAACACACATTTACACATTCTAAACATTATTTCCTCTGTCTGCGTCTGGGTACAGTGACATTCACTTGACCTACATACACTTGTTTCGGTAGTCATTTGCCCTTCACTCGTTTGACATCCTCAAACGATTTTTACGAATTTATTTTTCACATGTCAACTAGTGTCTCCTCTACAAAACATTTTTTGAGAATTATCTCGTTAATCATTTTGTCCAAAATATACGTACTTATAAAGCTTTTCTATTCTCTTATTTTTTAGTACAATGTTGCATATTCTTTTTTTATCCTTTCCTGTTTAGAGTCAATCTTTGATTGACTCTGCCGTAACAGTCCTATCATCTGCTAAGCCTAACCCACGTACCTCTACTGTCCCGAGATTCACACCTTCTTCGTCAAAGAAGGTCATTCTTAGACACTTTTCCATCAATTTAATAAATAACCATGATGAAATACCGCATCTTTGCCTAACACATATTCACCCATTATGACCATCATTTCCTTTGTCTGCCTCTGGGCACACTGGCATTTACTTGACCTTGAAACACTTGTTTCGATAGTCATTCACCCTTCACTCTTTTCACATGCTGAAACCATTTTAACGAATTTCTTTCACATGTGTCAACTAGTGTCTCCTCTACACATGCGAATCTAAAATTGCAAAGGATATCAGCAATAAGTACGGAAGTTCGATTTTGCGAAAACTGTCATTTCTTAAATAGTATCTCGTCCCAGCATCTGTATAGTCCCAAGGAAAGATAATTATTCAAGTTTCGATAACGAACGACCTCAGATGGTATCGAGCACAGAAGCGTCCATTAGCAAGGCAAAACGGCCTATCTATTTATCATCAGATAATCGGACGCTTATCTCGAAAAGTCGACGAGATAGCCTAATCGTTGCGTGCCTCTCTGGCGTAGGTGGTCATTCCTTACTCATTCTACCTTATAGCTTACAAGTTACAGCGTATAACTTTTTCGCTATCAGTCAACATGTTCGTTGTGTTAAATCCTAAATTATCATTATTGTTGTTATTATACTTCACAAAGCCTCAGTCGTGACGTCTTTATGTAAATTCATCGCGTTTATTTTTTCCTCGAGGAAATTATATCCACGTGTGAAAGAAAACTGGGACACATCGATCCCAAATGGAAATTTTTTCGGTCGCTTTTTTAAATGAGTAATATTTTATTCAGGAAATTTTTAAATGTACAAAATACCCTCCATTATTTATTCAAAGGTGATTTTCGAAATTTCAGACTATCTGTCTCAAATATTTATCTAAATTAAAACAAATTTTTTTTCGGATGATAAAAATATTGGATTCTTTTGAATTGTTTTAAATTCGTCTTGGATTCGTATGAAATTCATCAAATTCTCTTGAACTTTATTAAATTCTTCGTATTTCACTCAAATTTTACTGGAATGCATTTTTATAGATATTTTTAAATTGTTTTTAATCCACTTGCATTTTTTAAAATTCTGTTAAAATATATATAATTTATTGCTTTTTAATTCTTAATTTTTTTGAATTCACTTGAATTTGGTTCACTTAAGTTTTGATTGAAAACGTCAATAGGATTATGTTTTGGTTTTTAACATTTTCTTCAGTTTACTCAATTTTTAATCAGTTTCGTCAAAGTCTTGAATTTCAGCGAATTATTGTGAAAAAAAATAGTAACAATAATACCCATTAGTCATTTTTAGTCAATTTTAATCACTTTTTGTTAGGAATTCGCTTAGAATTATTATTATTTCATAGAACCTCAAACAATTACACAGAATGCGAAATTTTTCCTGAGTCAAGGAAATTTTGAAATCAGGAGATTTTTACTGAATTTAAAAGACTTGAGGGGTTTTAAATGGATTTGAAGGGATTCAAAGGAATTGGAAATAATTTCATAAGACTTAAATAGATTAATCGGGGTTTTAAAACATTTTCAAAGATCTCGTAAGATTTTAAGAAATTGTAACGAACTTTAGACTATTTAATGCGTTTTTAATGATGTCATAGGATTTTAAAGAATTTTAAGATATTAAAAATATTACAAAATATTGGAGAACTCAAAAATCTCGAAAAATAAAATACTCGACACTGTAGAAGTCCCGAACTATGATTACAAAAAATATTGACAGTTTATCATATTATCATTTTTTTAAAGTTCCTAATAAAAAATTTCTGGCAGAAAATTGCCGAATTATGACATTTCTAAATTAGAAAAATTTATTTATTACAATTGAATTTTGTTATAATAAAATATGAGCAATTGTTTATATTCGAAAGTTTTATTGTATAAGTCAGGTATTTTTCAGCTGGTATATTTTATAAGTTGACAATTTTCTGTCGAGAATTTTATTTTTGAAAAATTTTCAAATGCGGTAATATTATAAACTTTTCAGGAATTTTAGTATTCGGGAATTTTGCAATTTGGGAATTTCATTATTCGGGAATTCCGCAGTTAACGAAATTTTATTTTTCGGGACATTTTTTCGTCGTCTCATCATAAAACTGCTGATAAATAAAATTCACAAATTCTGAAATTCAAGACAGACAATTGCTGAATTATAAAATATCCGAAAAAGAAAATTCCCCAGTTATCAATTTCTTAAAATTTTAAATAATTAATTTTGTTATAAATATTATTAACTTGTCAAGAATACAATAATAGAATACTTTTATACAACAAAAATTATTTTAATGTTTACAGTTTTAACATTTTTATTTTGAATTTGAAGTGACAATAATGGAAAAAATATATTTCAGGATAAAGTATTTTTTTAATTATTGTTATTTTGAAATTCAAAAACAATTTTTAATCTTAAAAAATTTTAAATATGCCTTTCTCTGGATAAAACTATTTAAC
>NC_046663.1:33744866-33750296 GCF_010883055.1 Belonocnema kinseyi | reverse complement strand
AAATGTTTAAATTTGGGAATTTTAAAATTCGAAATATTGTATGGGAATTTTCCATTTGGGAATTTCTTCCATTCGGAAATTTAATTTTTTGGCACTTTCAGTCGTCCCCGTGAATTTTACTATTTAAGAAATTTCCAAATTAGAGAGTTATATTATTCATGAATATTATTGCTTGGGAATTACATTATTCAGAAAATTTGTGATTAGTGAATTCTATTATTTAGGAAAATTTTTATTTGGGTATTTTATTATTCGGAAATTTTATTATTTGGGAATTTCCCATAGGCGAGAATTTTATTTCGCGGGATTTCTCAGTTATTGCCAGGAATTTTAAAATTCGGAATATTATATGGGAATTTTTTATTTGGGGATTTTTACCATTCAGGATTTTTTACATTCTGTAATTTTGATTTTTGGGACTTTCAGTCGTCCTAGGGTATTTTAATATTCAGGAAATTTCCAATTTGGGGATTTCATTATTCGGGAAATTTCCAAACAGGGAATTTTCTGATTTAGGAAAATGATTATTCGGGAATTTTTTTATTCGAAAATTTTGTTATTCGGAAATTTCACATAGGCGGGAATTTTATTTCGCGGGATTTTTCAGTCATAACTGGGAATTTTATGATTTGGGAATTGTCCATTTCGAGAATTGTATTTACCGGAAATCGTCCAGTTCGTGAATTTCTCAGTCAGAAATTTTATTTTTATGGGGTATCCAGTCATTCCGAGAATTTTCTTCTTCGGGAATTTTCCAATTCGAGATATTTACAATTAGGGAATTTTCCATTTCGCGAATGCTGGAATTTAATATTATCATAAACTGCTTTGAATTTAATTATTCGTGAAATTTAAAATAAAATTATTTTAATAAAGTGTATTCCAGAAATCTATTTTTTCAATTATTTGTGTCAATTGTTTAAATTCGGGGAATTTCTAGTTAGGATATTTCATGGTTCAGAAATTTTATATCGACGCTTTTCGAATTGAGTAATATTATAAACTGTCGCGAAGTTTGTTGGTAGGAAATTTTATCTATCAAGAATTTCTCGAGAATTTTTTAATTAGGAAAATTCATTATTGGGTAATTTTATACATGGGGAATTTTAAAATTCGTGAATATTATTATTTGGGAATTTTATTATTTGGGAATTTTATTTTTCGGAATTCTCAGTCCTCCCTGGAAATTTTGTCATTTGGAAATTTCCAATTCGTAAATTTTATTATTCTGGGATTTTATTGTTTCAGAACTTATCAATTCGAGAATTTTCGTGTTGGGAATTTTATTTTGCGGGATTTCTTAGTCATTTGCAGGAATTTTAGTATTCGGGAATTTTCCAATTCGGGAAATTTACAATTGGAGAAGTTTCATTTCGGGAATTTTCGAATTTAGTATAATTATAAACTGCCTGGAATTTAATTATTTCGCAATTTTATTTTTCGGGATTGTTCAATCGTCCCTGAAGATTCTGAAATTATTGTATGAATTAGAAATAACACTATTTGAAAAAAATTATTCCAGAAACATATTTTTCCAATTATTTTTGTTTAAAATTCGAACAATAAGTTCAGAAACTTTAAATATTAACAATGATTTTGTTGCAAAAATATTTTATTATTTTATTTATAATAAATCAATAATATTTAAAGAAAAATTTTTATCAATTGTTTACATTCGCGAAATTTCTAGATAGGATATTTTATGTTTCGGAAATTTTCTATCGACATTTTTCTAATTTGGTAATATTATAAACTGTCGCGAAGTGTGTTAATAGGGAATTTTATATCTCGGGAATTTTCCAATATGTTAATATTATGAACTTCTCGGAAATTTTTCAATTAAGGAATTTCATTATTGGGAAATTTTATAAATCCCTGGAAATTTCGTTATTTGGAAATTTTCCAAATTGTTAATTTTATTATTCTGAGATTTTATTATTTAAGAATTTTTCAATTCGATAATTTCAGTGTAGGGAATTTTATTTTGCGGGATTTTTTGTCACCCTCAGGAATTTCGTTATTCGGGAAATTCATTTTTCTGTATTTTTCAGTCAGCCTCAACCTTTCCAAAAAGTATTTTTTGAATTTAAAATAACAATGAAGGAAGAAAATTTTCATCCGGAAATATGTTTTTGCAATTGTTGTCATAAAAAAATCAAACAATAATTTTAGAAACTGTAAACATTAAAAATAATTTTGTTTCGATGAAAATATTTCATTATTGTATTTAAAATAAATTTAAAATATTCATAAGAAAAGTTTTTTAAATTGTTTAAATTAATGAATTTTCTAGTTACTGTATTTTATAATTCGTCCATTTTCTGTCGGTACTTTTCAGATTCGGCATTATTATAAACTGTCGGAAATTTTGTTATTCCAGAATTATTTTATCGGAGAATTTTTCAATTCGGAAATCTTACTTTTAGGAAATTTTGTATTATTCTGAAATTTTATTATTCTAAAATTGTATTATTCGAGGGTTTTCCAATTCGGTAATTTTTAAGTATCGGGAATTTAATTTTCCTGAAATTTTTCAGCCATCCCTTTTCCTAATTATAGAAAATTATTAGAATTTAATTAATAAATTTGTTTTCATCATTTGTTCGCCTGAAAAGATAAGATTTAATTTAATTTATTTTAAATATAAAATTAAATTTAAATTAAAATTTGGTTTAATTTAAAATTAAAAAGATACAAAAAACACCTGAAAGATAAAATTTATTTTTAGCCATTTCAGGAATTAAAATTTACGATTCATAACTAAATTTTCTAACTAAAATAAAAAACAAAACATGACAATTAAGATCTTCAGAATTATATTTCTCTCTTTTGAATGCTAAAAGTTTTTTATCTGTCGAGTTTTGACCCTGTGGTCTATAATTTAACTAAACACCCCATTTTCTAAAAAAGAAGCCGAAATCGGTCCCTTTGAACGTGTCAACCGACTTGTCCCATTTTCTCCGTTTTTTTCACCTGTTTTCGAGGAAAGTGCACTTTACCAATTTTCTAAAAAGCGTGAAGACGCCTTTGACTGTGCGCATTGTCTTTCCAAACCCTTGGCGCCGGATCCCCTAAAGTGGTGCATTTTTTGCGGCGGAAGAAGAGCCGCATTTTACAAACCGACCAAGAAAGGACCAACCCTCAAGTCTCATCCGACGGCTCTTCCTTACTTTTTTCCTTTTTTTTAAGGTGTCTTGTATGGGTGTCGTCTTCCGATTTTATGGTCTATGGAAAAAAGATCGATTTTTAAACAGGAGGATTAATTTTGTAATTTTTGTTATTAATTAATCGACTTATGAACTAAAAGATAAATCTTCAATTTAAAATATTAATTTTCAACCAAAAATTGCAAAATAAAATTTTCTTTCACAGAAATAAGTTCTTAACCAACTTAAAAGGAAATTTCAACAAAATAATTGAATTCTCAATGAAGAAAATGCATGAAGAAGAATTTCATGAATTTCAAAACTAAAGAATTTCAAACTACATTCATAACTTTTAAAACAATTGGTTTGTTTGTTGAATAAAAAATATCACTTTTTACCAAAAAATAATGTCAGTACATTTTACCCTTACAGAAATTAATTTTCAACAAGAAAAAAAAATAATTTTAAGAAAATATTTCAATTCTCAATAAAAAAGATTTATTTTCAACCAAAAGAGATGAAGTTTCAATCATAAACTGAATATTTAACTAAAAATGGGATAACTTCATTTTTAGTAAACAAATCAATTTTTGACAAAAAAAGTGCAATTTTGAATAAAAAATCTGAATTATCTACTAAAACAAATGAATTGCTGCTTAGCAAACAGTTAAATTTTTATCAAAAAAGTCGATTTTCAACCAAGAGAATTAATTTTCTACCAAAAAAAATGTTGCTCAGAAAATAATTGAATTACCAACTAAAAAATATAAATTAAAAATATAAACTTTCAATCAATAATAGTAAAATCGAATTTTTTCTACAGCAATTAGTTTTTGATCAACTAAAAAGGGATTTTCAACAAAATAATTGAATTTAAAAAAAATATTATAGATGTCAGAAAAATGGTAAATTCAACAAAAAAGTGTTTAAATTCAAAAGAACGAAATATATTAATTATTAAGGGATAAGTTGGTAAATTTCTTGATACACAAGTTGAAAAGTGTCCTAAATTCATAAATAAAAATTGTGGTCAAAAAACAAACTGCCTTAATTAAAGAGTACGATTATTATCAACGTGAGTTACAAAATTATAATAAATTTGATTCATCAATATCAGGTGTAAATTAATTTTTTTACAAAAAAAATCTAATTTAGAATAAAATAGTTCAATTTAATTTTCTACCAAGAAATACTAAATTTGTTTGAATCCTATTTTGAAGGATAAATTATAGGAACAAAACTCATACTGTGTTGCCTTCTAATTATTTTCTTCTAATATTTTATAAAGTTAATGAAATTAAAAGAGCAATCTCAGATTTTATTTTTTTTTTAAATTAAAGCTTACGAATTTTTTAATAAAGTTGTCGAGCCATATTTAAAAAAAAAGTTGTTTAATTTTTTTTATTTAACAATGAAAATACATTTTAAACAAATTTCGAAGATGTCATTTTGTGGGAATTTATCCACTTTATGCAAAAGTACACGACATTAGTGGGGAAACTTGTCTTGAATGATGTTTGGAAGTATCAAATATTTAAAAAATTGTTTACATTTTTTATAAACAAATTATACAACAAAAATGAGATTTTTAGTAAAAATGATAAATAGCTACTCCAACTGTATGTTTTTACGTGGAAATGTGAAGAAGAAAAAATGTTCTCAATCAACTTAAGCTATTTTCAAAAAACTTCTTGATATGATAATTGATTATAAAAAAATTATATCTATTTGTTTAAAAAAATTAAATTAAAAAATTCATTGTTTTGCCATTTTGCAACATAAACATTTAGCTTATTCAGGGAAATAAATTCCTAATGTCTTGGTAGTAACTCTCTATAGTTTTTTTTATTAATATCAAGCAATTAGTGATTATTCAGAAAAATGTAATAAATGCATAATTTTTCCATGTTTTAGTGAATAAATTTAGTTTCTTTAAAAAAAGCAATTAAATGTGTATAACCAATGGGCCTTAAGTGTGATATTTTTTTGTTAGACAAAAATTCATGACTTTTAAGCACATTGAATAAAAAAATGGCTCTAAAGCCGTTTGAATTAAAATTAAAATTTTTCGAGATTAAAAAAAAATTTCAGAAACTTTAATAGAGCTTCGGAAGAATCCAAGAGAATAAAAAAATTTTCTTATAATCCCTAGGAATATTTAGAAGATCACAAGGCAATTTTTCTATTATTATTATTATTACACCATTAAGCCATTTCCCTTTCGGGGTAGGCGTGACTCACTCGGCAGGGGAAAGGAGTAGTGTGTGGAAGGGATAGAGATTTT
>NC_046663.1:33711219-33744766 GCF_010883055.1 Belonocnema kinseyi | reverse complement strand
TCTCAATTTTGATTCGCGTTTGTTTTGCTTTCTTGGGTCTCTTTTTTCTCCAACCCCGACCTAAGTTAATTTTTGAGATCAGAAGGTAATGGTCAGTATTGCTTTCTACATTTAAAATAATTAGTAAAAATTTTAAGATAAATTCTACTTAGCAATATTTTCAGAAATTAAGACGTTTCAAATAGATTAGCATTATTTAAAAACTTGCAAACATTTTTGAAAATTTATTAAATATTTCTTGACACTAATTCTGATTTTTCCATAATTTCGCATTCAAAAATATAACAGTTGAATTTTCAGTTTGAAGACATTATTGTCAAACAAAAAGAAAAGAATTTACGATATTTTTAATTCTTTAATCAAAATTTTGAATAATCAACTTTCATATAAAAACTGGAAATTTTCAAAACAAATAGTTGAATTTTCAACTAAAAAAAGATACACTTTGAAAAAAATTAATTTCAATAAAAAATGAAACAATTAAATTTTCAAGAAAATAAATAAATCTATAAACAATTAGTTAAATCTTTATCTACAAAAGATAAATTTTCAAACTAAACGGTTGCATTTGCAACGAAAAAATATAGATTTTTCAACAAAAAAAGAAATAATTAAATTTGCATTAAAAAAAAATAATTTTCTACCGAAAAAAAATTTTCTAGATACAAAAATGGATTTTTAACAAAAGAGTTCAACGAGTTACTAAGTAGTTTAATTTTTAAACAAAAATATTATTTTTGGAAAGAAAAATTTGCTACTAAAACCAAAAAAATCTTCGACAGAATATGTAGATTTTCAAATTAATAAATGAATTCAATAAAATATTGTAATCATTACCTTAATAATATAAATTATAAAGCGAGAATGGAATAGCTATATGTTTAGGTAAAGAACTTAATTAAAAAATATATATTTACAAAAAATGCTTAAATTTCATCTAAAAAATTAATTTGTAGCATGTTAGTTTAAATTTCAACTAAGCAATTAAATTATTAACCAAATAGCTTAATTGTTGACTGAACAAAATTTAAAAAAGAAAAAAGTTCAATTTTTAGTGAAAAAATTAATGTTTAACAAGAAAAAAGAATTTTCATAAAATATTTAGATATCCAAGGGAATGGATAAATTTTAAACTATAATAATTAATGTGCAATTTCAAATATTAATTTTTAACAAGAAATGGAGAAGTTCCATTATCACTGAAAAAATTAATTTAATAAATAAAATCAGTTTTTAATAAAAGAGCCTAATTTTCAAAAAAGAAAGAATCTTCAGCCAAAAAGGAAAAAAATACAAAATTGTTGACATTTTAAACTAGCAGGATGATTTTTTTAGAAAACAGTTGAATTTTGAACAAAAATGTAGTTTATAACCAAATAGTTATTTTTTCTAACAAAAAAGTTAAATTTGGAACCCCAAAGGCGAAATTTTAAGAGAAATGTCGAATTTTCAGTCGAATAAAATGATTCCCTAAAAAAATTTGAATGTGGATCAAAATAATAATATTTTCTACCAAATGATACAATTTTTAATACAAAAAATGGATGCTGCTGAATTTAAAATTCTCACTCATGAACTAATAACTTTAATAATGAATCTGGAACTGGAATAGGTACATTTTGAGTTGAAAAAAAAATAATTTTCAGCAAAAAAAAAGAAAATTTGCAACTATAGAATGAATTTGTTTTTCATCCGTAAATTGCTGGTATATATTAAAGAAACTATTTAGTTTAAACTTCAAGTCAAACCTTAATTAAAAATCCAGAATTCAAGAAAAAATTTCACAAAGTCAAAGAATAGAAAGAAAGAAAATGCAGAAATGCTTTTGAAGGTTTTCTCATTGTAACCTGACCCAACGGAAAGAAACTGGAATTGAAAGCCAGGATATAATACTAATTAAAAGTTCTCAGTGAATAGGAAATTAGTTCATTATAATTTACAAACAGAAACTTAAATTGCGTTAAAAAATCATAATACAGTAATTACATGTAAACATAAATTAAAAGCAATCTGAATTACAAATTATCACTGTATAACACATTTTATCTTAAATAATACTCACATTGGATAAAAATTATTACATTATTATACATTTATTATAAAAAGGGATAAGAACAATAACTATCTTTTTACTGATTTCAAATTAAGTTAATAAAAACTTTTCCATAAAAATGATTTACAATAACGTTTTGTAATAAATCCAAGAAAAATCGTATGATAAATTTATTTGCAATAGTCTTTTCAATGAGTAATCATTTAATCTGACAGTTGATAGAAATCTCTTTTGCGATGCAAATCCCCTTTCCTTTTTAATATACCGAACGATGCAATCTAGGAATTGAAATTTTGTTGTGTGATAGGATAAGCGATAATCGAAATCTCATTATGACGAGGTAATTAAATCTTCATTATCAACGAACGCCACAGGTTTTATATCACAATTGCAATCGACTAAATTACGAGTGCGACAATTGGCTAATTTTATCTCATAATTATGCAGGATGCAATAATTGTTTAATAGGAAAATGAAGAAAAAACAATATTAACAAGAAAATCTGTACAACAATTGTTTTTGTACAAAAAGGCTGTAACATATTCTGAATAAAAAAATTAGTTTTTTTGATTTCAAAGAATTGAAAATAGTTAAGGCTATTTTTAGATTATTAAAAAAAATGTTTTTAGATATTAATTGTTTTAGTTAAACATTTATTTACCTAACTGAAAATTTAACTATTCAGTTGAAAATTGAGTTTGTTGTCGAAAATTCATATTTATGGGTTGGAGACTGAACTGTTTTGTACTGAATTTCTTTCATGTTATCGAAAATTAATTTTTTTTAATGAAAATGTAGCTAAAAAAATTTTTGTTAAAAATTTGTCTTTAATTAGTTTCCATATTCAATTATTGGATAGAAAATTCATTACATTTTTTTAATGTTTGTATTTTTTTGCTAGAAAATTAATCTCCTTTGCAGAAAATATAATTATCTGGTAAATAATTTGTGTAATTTGTTGAATTTTGTTTTTATTTAGCTCTTATTAATAAATATAATTTGTGGAATGTTCCTCATTTTTAAATTTAAGATTCATCATTTTAGTGGAAACTGTAACCATTTTTTTGTAAATTCCTTTCATCTTGGTTTAAATTGAATTTATTACTGAAAGTGTTTAAAATAGATAATGTTAGTTGGTTGGTTGGTTAGTTAGTTGGTAATATTAGTTAGTCTTTAAATAAAAAATCAATGGTTTTAAATAAATATTTCAATATTCTATTTTTCGTTAAAAATTGATATTTTTTAGCTCATTCAACTATTCGGTTAAAAAATTATTTTGGTTTTTTAAAATTCGTCTTTTTTACTAGAAAATTGATCTTCTTGAATGAAAATTCAAGTATTTGGTAAAAAAATGTATGTAATTTGTTGGAAATTCGTCTTTTTTGGTAGAAAATATATATATTTTTTATAAAAATTTAGCTATTTTATTTATGATTAATTTTTTTTTTTAAATCAAACCTTTTGAGTTAAAATGTAACTGTTTGCTAGAAAATAATTGAGAAAAAATCATTATGATGAAAAATTAGTTTCCTAAATTGAAAATCTGAATATTCCGTTTAAGATTTTTATAAACTGAAGATTGAAAATTTTAATTGCAAATTCCCTTTTTTTGAAAATTCATATTTTTGGGTAGGAAATTCAACTTTTTGATAGTTAATTCGTTTCTTTTTATTAAAAATAACTTTTTCAAGTGCAAAGTTAACTATTCCATTTTTTGTTAAGAATTGATCTTTTTTTAGTTTAAATATTCAACTATTTAAGTAACTCATTTGAACTCACTACTTAAAATACTTGAGCTCATTACATTTTTCGAATGTTTGTATTTTCTGGTGCAAAATTAAACTTCTTGATTAAAAATTTCACTATTTGGTAAATAATTGATGTAATTTGTTGAAAATTTGCCTTTTTTGTTATAATTTTATTTGTTTTAGAAATCCAGCTCTAATTGAAAATCTAATTTGTGGAACTTTTGTTATTTTTTTATTCAAAATGTATCATTTTAGTTAAAAATTTAACCATTTCGTCATAAATTCTTTTTATCTTGGTTAAAAATTGATGTTATTTTAAATATTTTTATTTCAGTATATCTTACCTAATTTTTTGATGACCAATTATAAATTCTATTGGACTATTTTCACTTAAAGTGTTCAAACTAAATTTATAAACAAACAAAACTTTTTAAACAAAAATAAGTACACACACAATCAATAGCATCGCCAATTACACTGAAAAATTCTCCAACAAATTACTCATCTTCAGATAAAACGGCAATATTTCGAAACCGCTAAACGTTTCCAATTATCCTTTGCATCGATCTCTCGAACAATATGGCGGAAACGAGGCCGACAATTAATAATAAGAAAACGAAAAAAGTTTCCCGAGAGATCCTTCGACCCACTTGCATCATAAAGTGTTTGCCTCGCTGGGCATGGTTCTCGCACAATTTGCCCTCGTCGTAAAATCCAATATTTCCATAAGTGTGGCTCGAAACGTTTGCAATGCGTAAAGAGAGAGGGAGATAAAAGTGACGATAGGATTGCAGGAATAATGGAAACTAAACAATGCGTAAGGCTAATTATGTAATTCTCACTTAAGCGGCGCTACGGCTCGGCAACGAGCCATAAGCTGCCGCATAGTTTGCATAGTTCTTTAGCTACACATTTATACTCTTGTAAATAAACCAAATATATTTACATATCTATGTGTGTTTATCGTTGTATACGTGAAATACACATCATTGCTCCACTTTGCCGGAACCCCAGAGAATCACCGTAAATTTAACATCCCGTGAACACTCCGAGATTTATGGCGCGAGTGAGTCCACAACAATGGCAAGAAAAAAACCCTTCAACAATAGTCATTATAACAGCAATATTATTCTTGGGAGAATAATTAGAGAAAAAAGTTTCTATTAGAACCGATTTTTGCACAGAAGAAACTGGCAGCTGATTATTTCAAACTGAGGTAAACTTTCCGTGGCTGCAGGTCTCTAACGTGGTGCATCCAGCGGAATCCGTCAAAGATAGATTCGATTCACTACGGAAAGTTTAACTCGATTTGGTGTTATCATGTCATGTTGGACCAGCTTGTCTGATTACCTGTGATGATAAGTTGTACTCCAAACTGACGCAAAATTTTCGTGGTCCAGGTCTATTATGTGGTGCCTCTGGCAGAATAGATCCGAGATATCTACGACTGACTGCGGAAAGTTTACCTCAATTTGGTGTACTTAGCTCGTTTTTGCGCTGCTTGACTGATTACCTGCAAAATTTCGTACCATAATTTTTTTTGTGTTTTTCCAAGGGAGCTACAACGAAAAGGAACCTCTCTTGCCAAAAAGAATCCCCAAATGATAAATAATTATAAATTGTGCAACAAACTGAGGGAAACTTTTCGTGGCTGCAGGCCTCTAATGTGCTGCCTCTAGTAGAATCCGTTGGAGATATTTGCGATTCACGACGGAAAGTTTGCCTCGATTTTTGTGTACTCAGATCGTGTTCACTCTGTTTGGCGGATTACCTGCGACATTTTGTAACCTCAGTTTTTTCAATTTGAAAATTTTATAGGTTTATGACGCACCTTTTACTTTAGGGGTAATTTATAAACCAGAATCTGCAATAAGTTTAAGCCTTAGCTGCCTCTAAATTCTGCTTAAAACCACATAAGGTAATTTAAGCTATCAATTTAAGAATGTCTGAATTTACCCCACATGTCCACTATTACCCCGTTTGATGGTACTGTTCAAAAATTACCTAATAATTTCCAAAAGCACTTTTATATTTCTGAATTTGCACATAATTTCCTATTTCCCTTCTTTCCTTTCTTTAATACAGTGAAACTCTTTTATCACGCCGATTGTAGGGCTAAAGGTGGGTAGTAACTAACTCGTTTCAGCCAGCTCCGGTTTTGTTTGTTCATGCTTGAGTGTTCGCCTGAGTGACAACAACAGATTCCGCGCACGCCGCGCAGCTCCTCTGACACCTGCCTGCGGCGCGACGTCAATTCTCGGAAGGGCTATAGAAGGGAGGGCTATTAAAGGGTTTCACTGTAAATCTTTTTCCCTTCTGTTTCGAAAAACTTTCCTTTATTTTTGCTTAAATAAGAATTGAATTAATAGAAACAAAAAAAAAATTAAACTCGTTCTGGTTGAAAAGCCTACTATTATATTTTTGGTTGGAAATTTATCACGTTTGACTAAAAAATTTTCTATTTGGTACAAAATGTACCATTTCGGTAAACAATTTAACATTTTCTTTAAAAATTCGAAAATTTTGTTAAAATTTACTTTTTCCATGAAACTTTTATTTTACAACAAATTTCTTTTCCTTGTTTCTTCAAATTTCCTATTTTTAACGGAAAATTTAACTATAATATGTTTTTCAATTTTTATTTTTTGGTATGTAGTTCATTTTGTGAGCTGAACATTACTTTTTTTTATCAAAGTTCAACTTTTGGGTTAAAAATTCAACAGTCTTCATTAAAATTCACCTTTCTTGTTTAAAATTCAAGGGTTTTATCAATATCTTTATATTTTATAACAGTAAGTTAATTTTCGTTTCTGACAATTTAAATACTATAGTTTCAAATTTAACTATTTTGTTGACAAGCCATTTTTTCTTGGATAAGAATTTATTTATTTATTATTTTTAAATTGAACTACATTATTTGACAAGTCATGGTTTTAGTTAAAAATTAATCTCTGTTCTTGAAAATTAAACTATTTTGCTGAAAAATCGTGTTTCCTTTGTTAAGAATTAATTTTCCTGCCAGAAAATTTATCTATTCCAGTTTTGATTGAAATTGATATTTTAAATTGAAAATTCATCTTTTTTTTTATAGAGAATTCGCGTTTTTGGCTTAGAAATTTCATAATTCTATAGGAAACTTATGGAGTCGATTAAAAAATAACTTTCTCGATGAAAATTCCCATTTTTTGTTAAAATATTTTTTTATTTAGTTGAAAATTTATGTATTTTGTTAAAAGATCGTCTTTCTTGTGAAAATTTAATATTTTTGGTTGAAAATTCATCGCTTTCACTCAAAAATTTGACTTCTTGATTGAAAATTAATCTTTTTTTTTTAATTCAACTTTTTTTTTAAACATTTGTCTTTTTAGTTAATTAAAACTGGTTTAAAATTCGATTTTCTCTGTTAAAAATTAATTCTTAAACTGTACAATCAGCAATTTTATTTTTTTTATAAAAGTTGTCTTTTTTAGTTAATTAGTACACTATTTCGTTGAAAATTTAGTTGGTCGAGAATTTAACTATTTGATTAAAGTTGTTGTCGTTTCGTTAAATTCATCGGGATTTTTTTTAGATATTTGTGTAGGAAATGAATCTCTTCATTTGTTGAAAATTTATCTTTTTGGTTGCAAACTTCATAATTTAAGTGGCAAATTCACAATTATAAAGCTGAAAATTATGTTTTTTTACCATAACTTTCCGGTTTGGAAATTCGACTTCCCTCTCAAAAATTCGCCCCTTTTTATTAAGAATCTATGGTTTTATTAAAATTTGCTCTTTTTTAGTAGAAAATTAAACTTTGCGGTTAAAAATGCTATTAATTTGGTTTGAAATCGGTCTGGTGTAAAAAAATCCTTGTTTCTTGAATACAAATTTATTTTTTAATCGAAAACTTTACTATTTCAGTTACAATTCATCATTTCACTTAAAAATTAATTTCTTTGTTTGAGCATTGAACTATTCTGCTATAAAAAACGTTTTTTGTTGTTGGGAATTAATTTTCGTAATTGAAAGTTCAACAATTCGATTTTTAGTTGAAATACATATTTCTTGATAACTTTTTGTTGTTAAAAATTCATAATTTTTGTTTTTAATTCAACTATGTCGTGGAAAATTAATCTTTCTTGATTGAAAATTAACTTTCTTGTAACATATTCTTCTTTTCTGGTTTAAAAGTCGACTGTTTCTTTAAACATTTGACTTTGCAGCTTTAAAACTTTAATTTTCTTATTTTCTCTATTCGTGTAAAAAATTAATGTTGTTCGTTGAAAATTCATATATTTGGTCGAGGTTTTAAATATTTTCGTAAAATTATTGTTTTTTTCGTGGAATTAAACTGGTTAATCATTCGTGTTTTCTTGTATTCAAAATTAGTTTTTTTACGAAAAATTACACTCTATTATTTTCGGCTGTAAACTTATCTTCTTCAGTTGAAAACAACTATTTCGCTAAAAATTCGTCTTTTTGTAGAAAATTAATTTTCTTGGATGCAAATAATGTTCGTCGATGGAGAAGTCAGTTATTTAATTAAAAATTTAACTTATTTGTTAAAAATTTAATTATTTGTTAAAAAATTAAATTATTTCATTAAAAATTCATCTTTTTGGATCATGAATTCTTCTTTTCTGGCAGAAAGGTCATCTTTTTGGCTTAAATTGTACTTATCTGTAGAAAGTTCTACTTTCTTCGAAGAAATTTGTCTTTCTTTTAATTCTTTATAAATATTTTAATATTTGATTGAAAATACAACGACTAGATTTTTTTATCGATAATATTGGTTTTTAATGTAACTGGTCACAAAACCTTTGCGAAACTTTTTCTATAATATAGAAAAATATATTATATTATAATTATATTATAGCACACTCTGTCATTAGGGTCATGGGTTAGGGTTATGGGATAGTGCCGTAGGTTAGCGACGCAGGTTTAGGTAATGGGTTAGGGCCATGGGTTAGAAACGTAGGTTACGGCCATGGTTTAAGTCCATGGCTTAGGGCCATGGGTTAGGGTTATGGACTGGTACCATGGGTTAGGGACTTGATTTAAGGCCATGAGCTAATTTCATGGGTGAATGGCGTAGGTTGCAGCCATGGGTTAGGAACATGAGTTAGGGCTATCGGTTAGAGCTATGGGTTAGGGTCATGGGTTAATGTAGACTATTTCCTAATTTTATGAGATGACGTAATACGTGGGTGGTCCCTTCATAAATTCTTATTTCACAAGTTTTTTTTTGTTTTAAACCCCTATTCCTGTATGGTTAGGGCCATGGGTTAGACCTAGCTATGCGATAGAGTAGACTACCTCCTCCCTTTATAAGATCACGTAATACGTTGACGTTTCCATAATGAATTATTTTAAAGTTTATTTTGTATTAAACCCCTTCTCCTACATGACACTTTCTGACATAAAGGTCATGGGTTAGGGCCGTAATTTAAAACCATGGGTTAGGGTCGAGCGTTAAGGCCTGGGTTTAGAGCCATAGGTCAGGGACGTGGGTTATCGCCATGGGCTAGGACGATGGCTTGGACCTAGCTATGCATGAGGGTAGACCATAAACAATTATTTTAAAATTTTATTTTGTATTAAATATAATTTTGGTCCTCAAGCCGAAAATATAGACTCGCCCAGCGCACGATTGAGGGTGCTCTTTAGAAATAAAAAGTAAAGATTTTTCTTTCGTAAATAAATTAGTCTTATTCTTGTTGTTAATTTAGAATAAAATAACTTTTTTCAAAGGTGTGTTACTGTTTATAATTGAAGGAAAAATATCAAGATAAGCCATAAGAAAAATAGTTTGATGTGCTAAGTAAAGTAGGTGGTAACTGGAGGGTAGTAACGCGGTTAGGGGAGTAAAGGTTGAACCCTCTGGGAGTATGTGTCGGGGGTAAGTTATGACTTAACGAGGGGTTAGCGTGAGCCTATTGGACAAGCCTCATGGAAGCTCACCGACTACGGGTTCAAATGGCTCGCTCTGATTCTCCAAGTTCGCGATTCTCCACCGAACCCGTTAATTGGTCGAGCACGCCAGAATAACTTAAGAAGAATTATTATTACTGATCCAACAGATTACAGTCCAAGTTCGCTCATACGTTCTGCCTCTAATTATTTGCTAAATTACAGCCGAGAAACAATTACGATATTGTCCAGTAAATTTATTCTGTTACATCCGAACTACAATTTCAGTGCAATTAACAATCTCTAAAGGCCATGCATAAATTACGTCCATCTTACGTAATTTTTGCAGAATGAATTTGGTTCCTGAATTTATTTAGGGGTAATAAAAATAGCACAAGACGAGCTGGGTATTGCAAACAAAAAATATTTTTATTTTAAAACAAAAAAAGAGCGGAATTTCACTGAAAACAGCGAAATTTCAACCAAATATTTGAATTTTTAACTACATGAATTTCTGACAAAAGAGATACATTTTCAAGTCTAATAGACGATTTTCAGCATAAGTTGGATTTTCAATAAATCAAATTACCTTTTTTACCAAAAAAGACGTATTTTCAAACAGGTTATATAAATTTTTTGCCCAATTTTTGAATTTTTAATAATGATCAATTTTCTGCTAAAAAAGAAGAACTTTTAAAAAAGAAATCATTTTTGAAGCAAATAGTTAAATGTTCAAAATAGAAAATTAATTTTCTATAAAATAGACGGATTTTCAAATAATTAAATAAATCTTCCAACAAATAGTGGAAAATTTAAACAGAAAAAGATACCTTTTTTAACCAAACATGGAATAGTTGAAACGAATTTTTCACAAAAGAGTTGAATTTTCTACACAATTCTTCAAATTTGAAGCCAAAAATTTTGTTTTCCATAAAACAGTTCAATTATTAACCAAAATATATGCATTTTCAGGGAGAAGGCTAATTTACAACCAGAAAATTGAAATTTGCCAACTAATAGTTAAATTTTCAATTAAAAAACGGATTTTTAACCCAAAAAACGAAAAGAAAACAAAATTTTTAAGAAAATGTTTTATTTTTCAACCAGGTAAAGAAAGGAAATAATTTTAAAAAATGTAATAGTTGATATGCCTAGTAAAAAAATATTTTACTTTTCAATAAAAGAATTGCACTAACCAATCAAGATTAATTGTCATTAAAATGTATAAGTTTTCCACAAAAAATTACACAATTTTAACAAATTACATACGTTTTGAACCAAAAGAAATGAATTTTCAACTAAAAAAGATACATTATATACCAAAAATGGAACAGTTATATTTTCAGTTGAAAAATTCATTTTTATAAAAAAAATTAATAAATTTTTATCCAAATAGTTCAATTTTGAATCAAGTAATAAAATTTGTTAACAAAAAGATGAATGTTTCACCGAAAATGAAGTAGATTCATTTCAATTAAAAGATTCAAAAGATAAATTTCCTGCGAAAAAGAACAATTTTTAACTTAAAATGATAAATTTTCAACAAATAATGTAATTGTTAATATGTAATCCAAGAAATATTTTCACTCAAAACAAAAAACAGTTGATTTTTCGAAGAAGTTAAATTTTGTTTAGGAAAAGAAGATTTGGAACAAAGTGCATACATTCTAAACGAAATAATTTGTTTATAAACGCAGAAGATTAATTTTTTATTAAGAAATATGTATTTTTAAAAAATTGCATTAATTTTTAGTCACATAGTCAAATTTTTAAGCTAAAATGTATTAATTTTTAACTATAATTGAATAGATAAATTTTCTTTTAAACAAATCAATTTTTAATAAAAATAAATTTTGCAGAACAATTGAATTGTCTACGAAATAGTTGAATTTTAAAGTTGAATATATAAATATTTAATCAAATAGTTTAATTTAAAAAAATTAGAAAAAAGGTAATTTGCAATTTCTTTTATGAATTCAAAATTGAATAGTTGAAATCTGAAACAGAAACAAAACATAATTTTTCACCAAAATTAAAATGGTTTAATTTTTCCTTAAAAAATGAATTTTCTCCTAAATCGTTCAATTTTTAAGCCAAAAAGATGAATTTTCCACAAAACATTTAAATATTCACCCAAAGAACATCTTTTGCAATCTAAAAAGATTTAAAAAAATAGTTGAACCCTCTACTAAAACAGATGATTTTTTTGTTAAACAATTGCATTTTTCAATAAAAATTTTATTTTCTCATAAAAAAAATTAAGTGTCGACAAAATACATCAAATATTGACAAAATAGATGAATTTCAAGCAAAAGAATGATTTTCTAAAAAATTAGACGACATTTTTAATGATTGCATTAAATTTTACCTGAATGGTTAAATTTAAAAAAAAAATCAATTTTTAACAAAAAGTGAAGTAGTTATATCTTTATAATTCATTGTTGAATTTTTTTATCATTCTGTTGAAGTATCAAGCTAAAAAAAAGAATTTGTCACAAACCATTTGAAATTTTAACAAAAAGCAATTATTTTCATTCAAGATGATTTTTTAATAAAATAGTTAAATCGTGAACTCACCCACATGATTTTTAAAAACAAAATTTATTTCTAACCATACAGTTGCATTTTAAGAAACAAACAAATAATTTTCAACCACAAAAGAACGAATTTTCAAAAAAATAATTGAAGTTTTAGCCAAAAAATACATTTTAAACTAAAATAGGGAATCTTCAACTAAGAATGCTTTTTCATAAGGCTCTTGTTTTTTAATGAGGCTAACAAATTATTAAATTTTCAAGTTAAAAAAATTTATTTAAATAAAACCGTGTGTGACAATGGGCATAATTAAAACTTTGAAAAATTCACTGGACAATTTTTCGTAAGAAATCATCATGGGTTTTGAGGAAATTTCATAATATCATTGTGGCAGTAGTGGGAATATCGAGTAGAAGTGATTTACGCAGATTTTTACCAAACAGTTGAATTTTCACCTAAGAAGGATAATTTCCTACCAAGACAAATTTTTTACAAACTAGTTCATTTTATAACTCTCGAAATGAATTTTTAAATAAAATTATGAATCTTGAACCAAAAAATTAATTGTTAAGAAAGTATTTGATTCGAGGCTTAGAACCTTGAAGACAATATTTGAAGATATTAGAAAATATTAGAAATCCATTAATTAGGAAGAAAAAATACTGAAAGTGTGGAATTCTATTTATAGCCCGTTTTAATTTATACTTCTATAGTATACAATGTTTCTACTTGTTGCAGATAACTATTAACGTAATTGCAGAAAATTGCAGGAAAACATTGCAAAGTCATTATAAATAAATAATTTCACAGTAATAGAGCATGAAAGAAAAGAAAGAATTGTTTAATTATTTCCAATCCTTATAAAGAGAAAATCAAGATTCATAAATTCAGATATTTTCCTTGATTTAAGGCACCATATTTGAATTCCAGAAATCATTCTTAAATGAAGGCCCTAATTTAACATTAACTCTTTACTCATTCTGATTGATAGAGATTATTTCAAAACGAAATCAGGTAGAGGAAATCTTTTTTTTTTGGTATACAAATGAATTCTTTTTGTGTAAAAATGCAACGTTATGGTGAAAAATCAATTTGTTAATTGAAAATGCCACTATTTGTTTGACTAATAATTGTTTTTCGGTCCAAAAATTCAACTGTTTTGTAGAAAATTCATCTTTTAGACTTCAAAATTCAACTGTTAAAAAATCGTTGCTTCTTGGTTCAAACTTCAACTTTTAACTGTAAATTTAACTATTCTAGCTGGGAATTCAAAATTTTAGTTGAAAATTCATCACTTTGGTTGCAAATTGAATTACATTAAAAATTGGCTCTTTTTTAGTTAACATTTTTTGTCTCGTTTAAAAATTTAACTATTTCGTTTAAAAATGATATAATTTGATGAAAATGCATCTTTTGAGTAGAAAATTAATGTTCTTGATTGAAAATTTAACTACTTAGGTAAAAGTTGACTTATTTTGTTATTAATTCGTATTTCTTGGTAGAAATTTCATTTTCTCGGTTCAACATTCAACATTGTTTATTTAAAAATATTTTGTTTGTTTGTTTGAAGAGTCAGATATTACATTTTTGATAGTAGATTCACTTTTTAGGTTAAAAATTAAAATAATTAATTTTGACCTAAATTTTCTACTAGTCCAGCCCCCTTTTCAATTTCCTTAATTTTTCGGGATGACTAGAGAGAGCCTTAACTATTCCATTTTTTGGAAAAAATTATTCTTTCTATTATAAAAATTCAACTAGTTAGTTGAAGATTTATTCAATTTATAAAAAATTAGTATTTTTTGGTACAAAATCAATCTTTTAGTTGAAAGTTAAATTATTTTGTTAAGAATTTATGTACATGCTTGAAAATTCGTATCTTTTAGTACAAATCTAATCTTCTTGGTTAAACATTCGACTGTTTTTAAATTTAAAAAAAAAACTTTTTTGAAAAGTCGTTGATTCTTTGTTAAAACTTTATCTTTCAAATGATAATTAAATATTTCACGTGAAGATTCATCATTTTAGTTAAAAATTCATCACTTTAGTTAAAAATTGAACTAATAATTTTTTTAACTCAAAATTTAACTATTCCATTTTTTGTGAGAAATTAATCTTTGTTGTTTCCAAATTTATCGACTTGCCTAAAAATGTATTTATTTGGTTGAATAAGTGCCTTTTTTAGTAGAAATATAATCTTCTTGCTTCAAAATTCATCGGGTTCTTATTTCAAATGAAAAATAATTTTTGCTTCAAAAAATCTACAATCACACATTTTATTGGAAATTCAACTCCTTACTTGAAAGTTAAATACATTTTTTATTTTCTTTTTTGTTTAAAGATTCCTTATTTCAGCTTAGACATTTAACAATTTTTAATAAAATTGAAGAAATTTGTTTTTTTAGTAATAAATAAAATATTTTTCAGAAAAGTTAAATTATTTGGTATAAAATGTATACGATTTGTTTAAAAATTCGTTTTTTTCCTATAAATACGATCTTCTTATTTGAAAATTCAACTTTTGGTTGGAAATTTATGTAAATAGTTAAAAATTTGTATTTTTCCAGATTAAAATTAGTATTCTTGTTTAAAAATTGAATTATTGAGTTTTAAAATTTATTCAATTTGTTAAAAAATTTGTTTTTCATTCTAGAAATGTAATCTTCTTGTTTAAAAATTTTAAGTTTTAGTTACAAATGTATGTATTTTGTTAAAAAAAATTTATTTATCGGTAGACATCTAATATTTTTGGTTGAAAATTTAAGTATTTTTTATTTAAAATTATGATATTTTTTGAGCGGACTATCAGCTATTACACTTTTTGTTAAAAATTTATTTTTTAGGTTAAAAAATTAACTTTTTGGTTGATAGTTAAACTACTTTTTCAAAAATTAATTTTTTTTAGTTCCAGATTTATAATTTTCAGATTTTAGTTTTTTTAATTTTTTGGAACACGATACCTTTT
The DNA here is from genome assembly GCF_010883055.1 of Belonocnema kinseyi. Lineage (NCBI taxonomy): Eukaryota > Metazoa > Arthropoda > Insecta > Hymenoptera > Cynipidae > Belonocnema > Belonocnema kinseyi. Next base: position 33,729,573 of record NC_046663.1, on the reverse strand, counting down.
TTTCATTAAAATTTTTATATCCTTATTTAGCATCCACTTATTTGGAGAGATTTTTTTTCAAAAAATTGAAAATTTGATTTGTAATCTCCATGCAAAGCCGATTGTTAGAATGAATGGAATATAAATCTTAAAATTTTTAGTCATTTTTTTGTAATTAGCCTAATTTTTTACATCCTATTTTCTTTTTGTATTCAGATACTTATTAGCCCAATGATTGATTTTTTTCAATTGAAAAATGCATTTTTTCATCGCAATCGAAAACCAATCCTACTCAAATTGAAGTTCAGTGCTACTTTGATGTTATCAACTTTCACATCCACTTTCTGGAACCTCGATAAAATTTTTTCACTGCATTTGTTTTGCCTTACTTTAGCAACAATTCAGCTTGAGAGTGGAGTTTTGTTTCATCCTTAAATAAAGATTTAAATTTTACAGAGCGAGAAACCTTAAACAATTATTAAGCCAACGTTGAATTATTAATTATTGTTCTGAACATTTTTTGGAGTTATTATTTAAACATTTGTTTCATAATTTGTTTTTGAATTCTTAATATTTTCAAAGTTGGAAAATAAAAATGCAGAATCGTGAACGCGTGCATTTCCTGCTAGAAGCGAAACAAATTCCACTATTCTGCAACAAGTTTCAATTAAAATTTTCTATGGAATTTTAATGACCAATAGAGAAGGGTAAAAGAAGAGCACGTGACTTCGATTCGACCCGATAAGGATACTTTGTAAAAGACTTTCTGGTAAACAGGTAGAGATAAAAAGTAGAACATTAAACTGGAAATCGCATCAGCGCATACTGGAATTCACTTAAGGTGAAAACTCATCTCCATCGTTCTCCCTTTTTACGTTCTAGGGCTTAAGACTTTGGTAAATATCATAATCGTTGAAACAAAGTGTTGAGGCGTGACAAGGAGAGTTAACAAGTCTAATTTTTTATATTGAATTCGATCTCACGAATTGCTTTTAAACAACCTCTTAGTTTTCAGCTTATCCCAACTGATGAAATCTTTTAAGGAAGGAATTGAAATTTATGCAAGGCCAAGCAAATTCTGACAATGAAATTGAGATTTGAAGCTGTCTCTAATGAGAAAATATCAATTAGAAGGTCTGATGTCCGAACTAAAAAAATTATTTTTAATAAGGAGAGTTTAGAAGCCTGGAATTTTGGAATTAAATATATATGGCAATCCTGATTCAGTAATTTAGAGCGGGATAAATTAGTGAATGTTTCAAATAGATGAAGATAGATGAATATTATTAGAATAAGACAATATTACAATTATAAAATATAAAAATTGCAAATTGTATAAAGATGATATCAATGCTCAGCTGTTTGCAATATTTTGATGGTTTACTCGAAAAGATCCTTGGTTTAATTGAGAAAATATTTTATCATAGTATAAAAAAGCGTAGGTAATTGATACTGACCCGGTAAGAATTTTAATAGAAGATGTTCGCTTTTATTCGTACACTGTTGTTATGCTGTTCTAATTATATGCTTACCTTGACAATATCAATTAATATCAGCTAATCATATAGCAAGGTTAGACGAATGTAGAACAATTGAACAAACTATCTATACCCATGGGTTCCTTCAAAAGCATCTTCTAATTAAATTCTTAATTTGTCAATATCAATCACCAGCTAATGATATAATCTGAAATGAAGAATGTACAACAACTGACCAAAACTAACTTACAGGAGGTTTCTTTGAAAAACATCTTCTGATTGAATTATAACTGTCTGATGACATTTAACATCAACTTATTATGCAATACGGTTTGAAGATTACACAGCAATGGAACAAAGTAACTATACGAATGGGTTCCTTGAAAAACATCTTCTAATTCAATTCTTACCTGCTCAACATCAATTAAAATTAGAAATTCATAAAATATGATTGGAAGAATATACAACAATGGAAAAAAGTGTAGAAATCGGTTCTTTTAAAATTGGATCAGTACACCAGCGTAATACATCTTCTAATATAACAAAACGAATCAGATAAAATGTTTAGTTGACTAATCGGAATGAATTTGGTTTACTGAGCTAAACTCTTATTTCTTTAACCAAAACTAGAAAAATTAGCTTGCTACTTGCGCTTATAGGGTGATGGAAATGATTGTTGAAGAAATAGTCCAACTCAAACGTGTTGTTCTCTTTCTCACAAACGAAAATTACAAATCCGAAACTTATTTGGCTTGCAGAAAAAGTATTCAACTTCAATTTATCTATGTATTTTTATACAAAAAATCCAAAGTTAAGATGAAAGGGACAATGAAGTGACAATAGAGTAAATAAATCACAATCACATGTCAAACATATTTATATGGCAACTCTGATTCAATAATTTAGAGAGGGGTGAATTCATAATTTTTTCAAACAAAGAAAGATAAATGCTATCTGTATAACAAAATTTTACAGGTCTTCATGAATTATTGAAATAGGACAATATCCGAATTAAAAAGTATTGAAATTCTAATTTGTCCAAAGAACATATCTCTTCTCAGAGGTATGCAATATTTTGATGATACGCTCGGAAAGAACTTTCATTGAATCAACAAAATGTTTGGTTAGAATATAACAAAATGATGAAAATTGACATTAATTAGGTCAGAATTTAATTAGAAGAGCCTGGATTTTGTTGGTATACTGTTGGGTATTATTTTAATCAAATTTTCACCTGGTCAATATGCATTAACATCAGCTAATCATACCACACGGTTGAAAGAATGTACAACAATGTAACAAACTATCTATACCGAAGATTTCTTTCGAAAAAAATCTTCTAATTAAAATATTAACTCCTGAACGTCAACTAACATCACCTAACCATACAACAAGATTGGAAGAATATACAACAATGGAACAAACTATACAGATGGGTTATTTCAAAATTGCATCAGTGCACAAACATAATTCAACATCTTCTTATATGACAAAGCGAGTTAACTAAAATTTTTATTTGATTAAAGCAAAGGAATTTTACCTACGTGAACTAACTTGCTATTTAACAAAAACTAGCAAAAATAGCTCGCCACTAGCCCTTACAGGATAACGGAAATAATTGTTGAAAAATTATTCTACCCCAAACTTATTATACTTTTTTTATTAAAGATGAAAACGAAAACCTTGAAATTTATTTGAATAGATAGAAAATGTATTTAGCTTCAAATTCTACATGCCTATCTATGCAGAATATTAAAACTTGCAATAAAAATCGTGTTGAAATGGCAATTTATCAAATCAATGACCATCATAAGCCGATCATGAATCTTTAGAGAACCTGATTTAATAATTGAGAGAGCGGTAAATTAATAAATATTTTAAGCAAATAAAGACAAATTAAATATGTATAATAATTTTTTACAAGTTGAATACTGTTGGTATGCTATTCTAATTAAATTATTACATGGTCGACATCAGTTAACATCAGCTAATCATAGAAAATGGTTGGAAGAATATACAACGATATAAAAAACTGACTATACCTATGACTTTTTTCAAAAGCATCTTCTAATTCAATTCTGACCTTGTCAATATCAATTACTATCAGATAATCATACAACAAGAGTGGAAGAATATATAATAATGGAACAAACTATATAGATGTGTTTTTTTCAAAATTGGATCAGTAAACCAACATAATCCAACATCTTCTGATATAGCAATGCGAGTTAACTAAATTGTTTAGTTAGTTAAATCAAACGAGTTTATTCTACTTAAACTAACTTGTTTCTTTAACCGAAACTAGCACAAAAAGCTCTCTACTCGCTCTTATTAGATAATGGAAACAATTATTGAAGAAATAGTCAATCTTAAACTTCGTATTTTTTTTCTTGCAAATAAAAACTACAACTTTGAAACTTATTTGGCTCTACAGAAAATTTATTCAGCTTTAATTTCTCTATGTCTTTCCATAAAGAATATTAAAACTTAAAGATAAATCCAAATATATGCATGTAGATTCTGCGCAAAATCAACTAAAAACTTCTGCGGGTAATCCGGAAATACTGGCTGATGATTCGGAAAACAAAAACCCAAGGAAAGAGATTCCGGGCGTTTTGGGTAAAAGACTCGTAGAAGAAAAACCTTAGCTCCAGTCTTGCATTCGGATTTGACAATAAGAGTAAAAGAGGTTATAAAAAAGGGTTTATCAAAGGTTGAGAAGGAATCTTTGCTTAAGAAGTTTGTCATTCCGCAAAACAGTTTGTTTATCAATCGACCGAAATTAAATCCGGAGATAAAAGTATCAGACATTACTGGTCCGATAGGACTAATTTCAGATCTTTAACATAAAGAAACTTCAATTAGGAAGACGCTAATTGTAAAAAACGTTGATGCTAAACTTCGAGACCCTCTAAAGTTAACTAAAGTTAGAATCTAAAGTTAAGTTTCTAAAGTTAGAATTTGACAGAAAAAATTAAGAATGCCAATATACCCAAAGCAACTGCTCAGAAGATAAGTACGAACCCGAAGGTGTAACAATTTCCAAAAAGTGATCCAAAAAACTGCAAGGGCCCGCCACGTCGTCCATTCTTTAAACCACAAGGCAACTCGATTTTGAGCGGGCAGAAGTTTCCACAGAATCAGAGAGTAACACTGGGACAGCGATTTAACTAAAAATAAAACTATTCTGAGCTGGGTACAGGGATTCAAAATTCCTTTTCATGCGAAGGTTATTAAATTTAATTCCCCTTCGGAACCTCAGTGATCGGAAAAGGAAAAGGGTTCAATAATAGAACATTTAGTTCAATTAAAAGAAAATGGTGCCATTAAAAAAGTTCAGCCTATCGAAGGGCAATTTCTGTCAAGAATATTTTTAGCTCCAAAACCCGATGGCTCCAATCGATTAATTTTAAATCTCAAAGATCTTAACCAGTTCATAAAAACAGTTCATTTTAAACTCGAAGATGAGAAAACAGTTCGTAAACTGCTTTCTCCGAATTGTTATATGGCTACCGTCGATCTCAAAGATGCCTATTATCTCGTACCTATCTCTGATTCAAACAAAAAATACCTCAGATTTAATTTTCAAGGGACAATTTATGAATTCAGGTGTTTAACCTTTGGGTTAAATGTTGCACCCTATGTCTTCACAAAAATTTTGAACCGATAGTGTCATATTTAAGAACCTAAGCGTTTGTTTCAGTGGTTTATCTAGATCAATGAGCCAAAGAGTCAGATGACTCCGTCAACTAGAATAAAATTTCTTGGTTTAATTTACGATTTAAAAAAAATGTCAGTAGAACTTCCAATAGAAAAACAAAACAGGGTATTAGAACAAATTGAAAATATTGAGAGCGTAAACAAGTGTAAAATTAGAGAATATGCCTCCTTCATTGGGACTTTAGAATCGTGTTGTTCAACTTCAAAGTACGGTAGGGTTCACATGAAGGCTTTTGAACGAGAAAGATTTTTAGTTCTTAAAAATAATAATTATGGGGCAAGTATGTCTGTTTCGGTAAAATTAACAGAAGACCTTCATTGGTGGAAGGTAAATATTCGTTCTGTGAGTAATTACTTGAAAATTTTCGACCCTAGCATAAAGGTTTTCTCGGATGCTTCGCTTTCTGGTTGGGGCGCGTGTCGCGAGGGTCAGCGGGTTCATGGTTTATGGAATGAAGAAGAAAGATCGCTTCACATTAATGTTTTAGAGTTAAAGGCAGTTTTTTTGCTCTTAAGCGCTTTGCAAAGGACTTAGAAAATGCTGATATTCAACTTAGGGTAGATAACACTACAGCATTAGCATTCATTAACAAAAGGGTGGAGTCCGGTTTCCAAAACTAAACAATTTATTCAGGAAAATATGGAAATGGTGTGAAAAACGAAATCTCTGGATTTTCGTGTCTTAAATTTGCTCATGTGATAATAAAATTGCAGGTTTCGAATCCCGTAAGCATGGACCTGAACCAGAATTTTCTTTGTCTAATGAAGCCTTTACCTGCATCATAAATAATTTTGGCGAACCAGAAATGGATCTTTTGGCAACTAGAACGAATACGAAGTGTCAAAAATATGAGTCGTGGAAAATAGATCCAGGCGCAATTGCCGTGGATGCTTTTACGATTAAATGGAAACCATCTTTTTTCTATGCGTTTCCTCCCTTCTCTATTATTCTTTGCATTCTAGAGAAAATAAAATTCGAAAAATGTTGAGGAATTTTGGTTATTCCACGTTGGCTAGCCCAGTAATGGTTCCCAATATTTTTTTCAATGCTAGAGTCACAACCGATTTATTTTGAACCATGTTATAATCTTCTGCTATCATTATTCAGGCAACCACGCCCAATTTGTGAAAGGATTACCCTGGTTGCAGGAGTGTTATCCGGGACGCTTTCAAAATAAAAATTGTTCCAAAAGAAACAGCGGACATCATGATTCCCTCACTATGCTATTCGTCATTTAAACAGTATGACAGGGGTTTAAAAAAATTTTAGGACTTTTGTAAGTCTAGAAATAAGGACCCGTTTACTTATTCTATCAAAAACGTTCTTATATTTGTAACTACAGAATACAAGAAAAAAACTTGTTATGGAACTTTGAATAGTTAACGCTCAGCGATCGCTTTAATTCATGGTACTGATCTAGGAGAAAATTCACTAATTAAACGGTTTTTCAAAGGTATTACAAAGCTTAGAACACCAAGTGCAAAGTATGACTCCACATGGGACCCAGCGGTTGGACTAATAAATCAGAAACTTTTGCTAAGTGTTACAAGTGTGACATTGTGACAAATAAAACTGCGTCACTTCCCTCCCAAACAGTGTTATTCTCAATTCCTAAATCTGTATAGTTAGGATCCCCAATTCTTTCGTTACGAAACAAAACTTTAAAGAACTGACGAAAATAAGAAAGATAGCATGCTGGCACAGCTAAAGAACGAACAAGAGAACGCGAGATTTAAATTTTTTAACTTTGAAAATGTTGTTGTTCGGCACATATGAGAGAGTACTACAGTGTGATCTATTCGGAAGAGGCGCTTCGTGCAATTAAGATAGAACTTCACTTACATGTAAGTTCTTTTAATCTTATAATTATACAATACGATTGGAATAATGTACAACAATAGAAAAAACTAACTATACATATGGGTTTTTTCAAAAACATGTTCTGATTCAATTCTTACCTTGTCAACATTAATTAATATTAGCTAATCATACAACAAGATTGGAAGAATATAAGGCAATGTAACAAAGTCTGCAGATGGGGTATTTAAAAATTGGATCAGTACACTGACATAATTCAAAATTTTCTAATATAACAAAGCGGATCAACTAAAATGTTTAGTTAAGAAGAAATGGTCAACCTCAAACTTGTTATGCTCTTTCTTACCAATGAAAACGACAACTTTGATACTTATTTGGCTGGATAGAAAATGTATTCAACTTCAATTTCTCTGTTTATTTCTATACAGACTAATAAAAGTTAAGTAAAAATAGCAAAGAAATGATAATATGTCAAAAACACCATTCTTCGAGGAAGGATTAATACAATTAACAATTTACAAAAATACAATTTACTAAAGTTTTATGACTAGCACTTAATAACTAAAAATAATACTCGAAAGAAATGACGCAATAATTCGATAATTGAATGGGAAACATTAATTACGAATTTGAAATCCAAAAAACCCAAAAAGAACTTTGTTATGATTTTGTTTATATAAAAAAGCCAAAGATTTTTTTATTCAATTTACAATCTCACAGAATTCCTCAAATAATAATAATCACATTACCATAGAACCTGAGAATTGAAATTATATTATCAGGCATGTATTATGAAAGAAAAAACGTAATTTAATATAAAGTATCTTTCAGACTTAAGAAAAATATACCTTGTTAAAAATAGTTTTTGTAATTGAACTATTTTCTAGCTTTGTTTCTCACCAATTTAAAAAAAAAAAACGGTTAAATTTTAATAAATCATGGCTTATGTTTTCGGAGTACTCATTCGCTATTACTGTAATATTACTAGCTTTGAAAATAAGTCAATGATCTCTAAGTGTATTTATTTGTTAAAAAAAAAAGTTTTTTAGTTGTTCTAATGATTTCAGATCAAACAATTTTAGTTTTTAAATTATAAAAAAAGTATCGTACAGAATACTTTTCCAAAAAATAAGCCATTATTGAGTAGAATGAAGCGATAGTAAGAAAAAATTTAATTAGAAAAACATTCTTAAAATAAATGTTTTCTGTGATTTAAAAAAAAATGTATCAAAAGTAGTACCGAAATTTATTTTTAAGTCAATCAACTTGTGAGCCGGAATAATTAATTTTTTATTCGAAGTACTCCATTATAATCCGATTAATCTACTTGTATTAATCTGGGTAATTTGGAGTAATTTCAGTAACCAAAGTGATAAACTTAAATTTCAGATAATTTCGAAAAATTTACATGCACGATGCAAATATTTTTTAAATATTTACTTATAAAATTTCTTTTTTTTTTTTGAAAGTGTAACTATTCAATTTTTTTGTTCAAAATTGTTCTATTTTAGTTGAACATTAGTCTTTGGAATTCGAAAATTAATCTTCTTATATTTGAAAATTCTCGATTTTTTGTTAGAAATTGAATTTTTTAATAAAAAAATTAATTTGATTTGTAAGAAATTGAACAATTTTGCTAAAAAGTAATTTTTTGTCAAAAATTCAACTGTTTTGTAAAAAAAAATCCTGGTGGAATATTATTTTTTTTAACTGAAAATTTAATTTTCCATTCTTTTTGAAAATGTATTTTGGTTCGTTGAGAATTCAACTATGAGGTTGAAAGTTGAACTATTTTTAATGAGAAAAATAAATAAGTTCAGCTAGCTGTTAAAAGTTAAAAAAACTTGTTATATATATAATTTGAAAATTGTCCATTTTTGTAAGAAAAACACGAAAACTTTAAATTTGAAGCCTCAATAATAAAACAGGCTCCAAATTATATAATATTTGCTATATTTTAAAATAAAATGTTAACGACAACAGATACTTCTTGTAGTGTGGATAAACTCCAATCACTAAATTTTTAATGTTGAACTATTTTGTTAAAAATTCAGTTTGCTAGTTAAATATTTTTTATTTGAGTTGACAATAGCTTGCATAATATTTAACTATTTTCTACAAATTTGTTGTTTTATTTATGGTTAGAAATGATTCGCTTCTTGCTGAAAATTTAGCTTATTTATTTTTGATTAAAATGTGTATTTTTTAGTTGAAATATCACTTTTTTTATTAGAGATTTGTTCTTGTTGATAGAAAATTAATTTTTTGGCTTGAGAATTTTTTCGATATAAATTGGAATATTTTGGTGAAAAATGTAACTATTTTTGTTAATTCGCTTTCTGTTCATTCAGCATAATTGTTTTCAACTAAAAAATTGAATATTCTCTTATAGATTGTAAATTTATCTTGTTTAGTTGAACATTGAACTATTTGGTTGAAATTTTATGTGTTTTGTTAAAAAAATGTCTTTCTTGGTAGAAAATTGATGTTTTTGCTTTGAAATTAATCTTTTTGATTAAATATTTTGTTTATTTATTCAAAAAAAAGTTTTTTCTCAAAATTTAAATGGTAAATTTTTTATTTAAATTTATATTCTTATTTGAAAATTTATTGAATTTGTTAAAATTTTGTTTCTTTAGTAGAAAATTAAGATTTTGGTTTACATATTCATGTAATGTATGTTTCGATGAAAGCTCAATTATCTTGTTAAAGTTTTTAACTTTTCCTTTTGAAATTCGTTTTTTCTTGGTTTGAAATTAATTTTGTTAATTAAGAATTTAAATGTTTTATTTTGTATTCTAAATTGAGACTTTTTGCTAAAAGTGTACCTATTTCACTGGAAATTCTTGTAGTTTGTTGAAAATGTATCTTCTGGTTAAAAATTCATGTTTTTGTTTTCAAAAATTAAACCATTTTGTAAAAAAGAAATATTTTTAATTAAAAATTCAACTGTCACTTTTGGTTGAGATATCACCTATTAGATTTTTTGTTGATAATTTGTCCCTTTTTATATAAAATTACATTACTTTTTAAAAAATTCAGCAATTTTGCTAATAGTCAAGTGTATGGTTAAAGATTCTCCATTTTAGTAAAAAATACCTCTGTTTGGTTAAAGATTTAACTAGTTTTTTGAAAAGTCTCTTTTTGTACATTTTTTAACTAAAAATTAAACTATTCCATTCTTGGTGGAAAATTAATATTTTTGAGTCAAAAATTGAGCTGTTTGTATACGTTTTTTTCAGTTTAGAATTTAACTACTTCCTTAAAAACTGATGTATTTGGTTGGAATTTCGTCTTTGTGGATAGAAAATTAATCTTCTGGCTAACGTTTTTTCTTTAAAACTAAGCTTTTTTATGAAATATTTTGTTTCTTTATTTAAAAACAACTTTTTTCTCAGAGTTTCACTAATCCATTTTTTTATTTAAATTTATATTTTTAGTTATAAATGCATGAATTTTGCTATAATTTTGTTTCTTTGGTAAAAAATTAATGTTTTTTTCTTGAAAATCAATCCTTTAGATTAAATATTGTGTTTCTTTATTTGAAAATAATTTGATTCTCAAAATTTAACTAATACATTTTTTATTTAGATTTGTATGTTTACTTGGCAATTCATGGATTTTGTTAAAAATTTTGTTTCTTTGGTAGAAAATTAATATTTTGGCTTAAATATGCATGTAATTTATGTTTTGTTGAATTCTTTATTTATTATTTTTTTTTTGGTTAAAAATTCAACTATTTTTAAAAAAATTCTTGTATTTTGTTGACTATTAATGTTCTTTATCACAATTTTATTTTTTCGGTTAGAAAAACTAAACAATTTTGTGAAAAAGTGTTCTTTTTATTGAAAATTCAACTGTCACTTTTATTTGGAATATCAATTATTACATTTTTTGTTAAGAATTAATCCCGTTTGGCTAAAAATTAATCCACTTTTTAAGAATTGCAACATTTTTGCTAAAAATCAATTGTATGGTTAAACACTCTTCATTTTAGTTGACAATCCATTTGCTTGGTTAAAAATGTTACCAGTACGTTGAAAATTTTTCTTCTAACTTTGTGAAAATTAATTTTTGAACTGAAAATCGAACCATTACATTTTTGGTGAAAAATTAATATTTTTAAGTTAAAACTTTAGCTTTTTGGTCAAGCCTTTTCTCTAGTATAAAATTCTACTACTCTGTTAAAAACTTCTGTATTTTGTTGAAAAACTCTATTTTTCGGTAGAAGAATAATCTTCTTGGTAAGAAATTTATGTTTTCGTTTGAAAATTTCTTGTAAATCCCCGAGATATTTTTTCTTCAAATATGGATAAAAACGCTTAAAATAATTGTAAACTGCAATCTTCTAATGGCAAATCATTTTTATCACGAGGCCGATAAATATTATCCGCCCTCGAATAATTGTAGTTTACAATTGTTTGCAATGTTTTCATCCAACTTCAGATCAATAATATCTCGGGAATTTAGTGAGTTATACTACTTGGTTTAAAGTTCAACTATATTTTTTGAAATTTAATAATTTTGTTTGCTTGAGTCTGGAACAGTCTGCAGAGATAATCCTGGGTAATCCGAAATAATTCAAAGTAATCCAAAGTGCGGTTGACAAAATATTTTTTTTTTATATACAAGTCACGTTTCAAAATTCTGATATATAATCAGCAACTAAGTTAGTAAGTCATATATTATTAAAAGCTCCTCTATCCTCTATCCTCAATCCTCATCCCATCTACAAGTGAGCTGATTAACCTCTGGTTGTATGCCCTGGCGATATGTGCGTCAGATTTCTCGCACCCACCTACTTGTAATCAGATTAGAAGAAATTTCCGAAGTCGGTATAGATATACTCAGAGGTGGATACCTTGGGCTAACATAAACATTATGATCAGAACAACATAAATATCGCATTGGCCGCGAGTCAACGTTCGCGTCGCGGATTCGTCGCACTTGGGGCGAGCCCGTGCATAAGATCGCGTTTCCACGCCAAGCCGCTGAAGCGCGCTTCTTAGCTGCCCAAGCGGCCTTTTAATATAATATTATTGGCTATTGATAAATTGTCGATAATGATGGGTTAGTCCAATGTGCGAGGGAGGGAACGAGGGCTCTCCTCTTCCCTTCCAAACCATCACTCTCCTCTCTCTCTCTCACACACCTCTTTTCAATCCTCTATCTTCGTCTTTTGCAACTTTCTTTTTGCCTTCCTTCTCCTCTCTCTCTGATTTCCCCATAAATCTTACCTACCTTCTTTCTCTCTCGTCGCTTCCTTTTCCCTCCTACGAGATCCTCGCGGGCTCAAACGAAATTCTTGTTAGTCTCGATCCCTGGATCAGAGGAGGGAATGAGACGGAGAAGGATATAGAAGAGGGGTTTGCATTTACGATCATCGTATCCTCGTGAACAAAAGAGATCGGAAGGAAGGATGCTCAAAACAGGATCTCGATAAGGCGATCTCACGATCCTCCGTGAAGTCTGTTCTGATCTGGCGATCCCGCGACGATCCTTCGATCAACGAGCCTTGATAACAAAGTGACGAGAGTTGCGCGAATAACGCGGTTGTTGTGCGGTTTAGCTTTATTGTCGAAGGATTCTCTTCGTGGAAGGTGGAGAGTTGAAAAATGAGGGTAGGGCAAATTTCTTTGGACTTAATAATAATAATCTTCAAATTCATTTATTCACTTTGTCTACATTGTAGCTTCTATGTTTCGGCTCATTTATCGTCTGTTTATTGCCGCTTGATTTTTTAATACCATCAAGTTTGAGAGTTTATTATTATCCGTCAGTTTGACATATTTGTTAGTATATTTTAGTTTGACGGATTATTAGCATACGTCAGTTTAACCATTTATTAATATCCATTAGTTTAGCAGTTTATTAGTATCTGTGGATTTTACATTTTGTTAGAATATGAAAGTTTAGCAGTTGATTAGTAGAAGTCAGTTTGAAGATTTATTAGCATTTACTATTCATGAATTTAAAAGTTTATTAGCATAGTAACTGTTTCAAAGATTATTAGCATACGTCAGTGTAACAGTTTATTAGCATATGTTAGTTTAACGGTTTATTAATATAAGCCAGTTTGATACATTGTCAGAAGACGTCAGTTTTTAAATGTTTTTAAGTTTAACAAATTTCAACAGTTTATCAGTATAAGAGGGTTTGAAGATTTGTTAGCATACATAAGTTTAAAAGTTTATTAGCATCCGTCAGTTTGACATTTTGTTAGCATATAGCATACGTCAGTTTAACAGGTTATTAGTATAAAAAAGTTTAAGAGTTTATTAGTGTAATAAAGTTGAACAGTTTATTACTCTAAGAAAGTTTGAAATTTACTATTATAAGTCAGTTTGAAGATTTATTAGCATACATGAGTTTAAAAGTTTATTAGTACAAGACCAGTTTCAAGTTTAATAAGCATACGTTATTTTAACAGTTTATTATTATATTTTAGTTTAACGGTTTATTACTATACGTCAGTTTGACATTTTGTTAGCAAACCTCAGTTTACCAGTTAGTTAGGATGAGAAAGTTTAACAGGTGACTAGTATAAGAAAGTTTAGCATTTTATTAGTATGAAAGTTTAAAGATTGATTAGAATTCATCAGTTTGACGGTTTATTACTATACTTCAGTTTGACATCTTGTTCAGATACGTCAGCTTGTAATAGTCTTTTAGTATAAGAAAGTATAACAGTTTATTATTAAAAGAGAGTTTAGCAGTTTATGAGTATAAGTCAGTTTGAAGATTTATTAGCATACATCAGTTTAACCGGCCGTTAGCATAAGGTCAATTTAAAGGTTATTAGCATACGTCAGTTTAACAGTTTATTAGCGTACGACAGTTTAACAGTTTATTAGTGTTAGAAACTTTAGCAGTCTATGAGTATTGTCAGTTTTAAAATTTATTAGCATACATCAGTTTAACAATTCAAAAGTATAGTGTCAGTTTTAAGGTTATTAGGATACTTCAGTTAAACAGTTTATTAAAATAGTCCAGTGTGACAGTTTATTATTATACTTCAGTTTGACATTTCCTTAGCATAAGTCAGTTTAACCGTTTATTAGCATCTGCCAGTATGATATTTTGTTAGCATACGCCTATTTAACAGTTTATAGGTATAAGAAAATTTAACAGTTTTTTATTGTAAGAAAGTTTATCATCATAAATTAGTTTGAAGATTTATTAGCATACATCAGTTTAACTATTCAATAGTGTACGGTCAATTTTGAGGTTATTAGCATACCTCAGTTTAACAGTTTATTAGTGCAGGGGTAGTTTCAATGTTTAGTAGCATACGGCAGCTTAATAGTTTATTAGCATATGTCAGTTCAAGAGTTTAGTAGTATACGTCAGCACAATAAAAATGCAGGGACAAATTTTGTTGCTTGTAAAATTAGAACAGTTTTGGATTATCCTTACATCAGTTTAATAGTTCGTTAGTATACGCCAGGTTGTCAGTTCATTAGTATTAGAGATTTTAACAATTTATCAGTATAAGATATCTTAGCAGTTTATCAGTATAATTTAGATAAGAGATTCATTAGTATAGAATCTGTTTCAAAGTTTATTAGCATGCATCAGTTTAACAGTTTAATAGTGTAAGAAATAAATAAAAAAAGTTTTGCAGCTTATTAATGCAAGGCTTTTTTAATATTTATTAGTGTTTACTATTCATCAGTTTATAGTTTATTATTTATCAGTTTCAAGGTTTTTTAACATTTTCTTAGTACGTCATACGTCGGTTGAACAGTTTGTTAGTAAAAGAATGTTCAACAGTTTACTAGTATAAGAAAGTTAATTAGTTTAAGTCAGTTTGAAGATTTTTTTTGTCATTTCATTAGTGCAGGGTCAATCTCAAGGTGTATCATCATACGACAGTTAAACAGTTTATTAATATAAGAATGTTCAATAGATTACTAGTATAAGAAAATTTAGCGTTTCATTAGTTTAAGATAGTTTAAAGATTTATTAGTATTAATCACTTTATTAGTATATGGCCCTTTATAAAATTCATAAGCATACGTTAACTTAACCGTTCATTAGCACACATCATTTTGAAATTTGGTTAGAATACGCCAGTTTAAGACTTTTAATATAAGAAAGTTAAACAGTTCATTAGTATAAGCAAGATTAAGCAGTTTATTAGCATAAGTCGGTTTTAAGGTTTATTAGTATTTGTCAGTTTATTACTATAGAGTTAGTTTCAAGGTTTGTTAGCATACATGAGTTAATCAGTTTATTATCATATTTTAGTTTAACAGTTTATTAGTATACGTCAGCACAACAAAAGCGGAGTGACAAATTTTGTTGCTGGCAGAATCGGAACGGTGTTTACTTTAACAGTTTATCAGCATACGCCAGTTTAACATTTTGTTAGCAAACGTCAATTCATCAGCTTATTAGTTTAAGAAACTTTAGCAGTTTATAAGTATAAGTCAGTTTGAAAATTTATTAGCACACATCAGTTTAACATTCTATTCGGAAATTCTCAGCTTGAAGGTTTATTAGCATGCGTCAATTTAACAGTTCATTAGCATACGCCGGCTTAACGATTTGTTAGTATACGGCAGCACAATAAAAACGTAGGGATATATTTTATTGCAGGTAGGATTAGAACAACGTTTACTTCACCATTGTTCCGATTCGCATAGCTCTCGGACTTGAAGTACGAAATGCCGAGTTGTTATGTCTGTTTTCTTTTGCATATCATGCCCCATGTATACGATACTTTATAACCTAAGTGATCGTCACTTTGTACTCAAAGTTGCCGGCACTTTGTACACTACATCACAGGGAAACATTACATTTGGACATTGAGATAATGAAGGAATTCGCTTGCTACAGTATAGCATTCGCACTAGAAAAGGTCATTTCTCTTGCAGATACATCGTAACCTAAAATGAATGTTTAATTTACCCTTTGTTTTTTTGGTGAGCTTTACAGTTAATTATTATATGTCAGTTCAACAGTTCATTAACAAAAATTTAGTTTTAACAAGGAGGAATTTACCTATCCCCAGTATATCGTTGATATTTCTGCTAGCTAATTAGAAAGTGTCAATGGGGGTTCAACTGCTATTACATATATTCTTCATAGGCAACATGAAACATGGAACATTCTACATGTACAGATGAATGAAAAACTACCACGGATTGTCCGGTGTTCAGACGGGGTTCTAAATTAGAAGCAAACAATTATATATCTTTTGAGATTTCAAATAATTTTACTAAAATTTGTGAAACATGTCTTTATGTATTTATCTTTAAGCTTATTGCGTGTACTATATTAACAAATCAATACGGCTTCATTCCACAAAAATTTACTGTATTACCTTTGTTAATTTTCAATCAGAAAAACTATAAGGATTTAGTTGTTGAATAGGAACAGTATAATGTTATTTTTACTGATATATTTAAATCATTTGATAAGGGCGAATATAATATTTCAAAAGTAAAAATGTTTAACATAGCGATTCTGTAAAAACTTTTACTTCGCATCGAATCGTATCTGACAAATAGATATCACATTATACAGTACGCATGCAGATCACTTCTTGCGCCATTTAATCGTTCCGCTGGAGAAATTCAAGAATAAATTTTGGGTCTATTGGTTTGTATAACATTTATGAATGATGCATCACTTATGTTGGACTATTATCATCAGCTATGAGCAGATAATGTAGAAAAATGTTCTTCGCCAATTGCGAATCTAAACTTTTGTATAAATCTCCAAGCCAATCTCAATCTTTTTAAGAACTGATGTGAAATGAATCAATTGAGTCTAAATACATGCAAATGCAAGATACTATCACTCTGAAACAAAAATATTATTTTAAACCACATGTACTCCACTGATAGTATGGAACTTAAATAAAGTTGAATTATTTAGGAATCTAGGAATACTATTTGATAGTAGGAGGACTACATAAGAAAATAAACAGCTAATGAAAATAGAACTCTTGTTTTTTACTAAGGACATTTCAAAATTTTAAAACAATAACATTTTTAATGATGCTCGTTTGCTTTGGTTAAATCCAAGCTTGAATATATGTTTTTTATTTCGAAAGTGCAATCAATGAATCACATCAAGCCAATTGAAAAATTCCAAATGCGTTTTTAAAAATATTTAGCTTGGAAAGAGGATAAGGTCTATACTGGTGATTCTGATCATCATAACCTAAGTAATAGATTTCAGGTTTCGTCACTTAAAGACAGACTACAGTTTTAAATATCATAACACGTGCATTTTATTGTGAACACAAACATTTTGTAAAAGGCAGTTTAACAGTTTTTCAATATACAACAGTTTGGCAGATTACAAGTGCAATACCAGTTTGATAGTTAATTATTATAGGTCAGTTTGATAGTTTGTTAGGGTACGCACTTTGGAATTTTATTAATATATGTTATTTCGACAGATTATAGAATTTTATTTTCACGTGATGCGGTTTTCCTTTAAAATAAATTTTTTATTTTGAATGTAAATATTAAATTCTCGGTTACTTTTCACAATTAAATAATTTTTAATTGCATATATGTAAAATTTAATACATTCAAGAGAGATTGGTCCTAAGTCGGCACAGTAAGTGTTTTTGTCGAAAAACGCAGAGTAAGGGTACCACGATCCTAAGCCGGCACTTCACGGTCTTGAGTCGGCACATTATTTTTTTGCGCACAAATGCAAGAAAAATGGCAGGTTATGTAAGTTTTAAGAAGAAGTGGACAAAATAAAATCATTTACAATAAAAAAAACATGTAGAATATTGTCAAATAGATTCAGCAAAAAGTCAATGAGAAACACACAGAAAATAAAAGGACACCTACCAGAGACAAGCAACATGCAGTCAAAACAGTGGCAAACAAAAAAATAACAAAAGCAACAAAAAAGTGCGGACTTAGGACTACCTGTTTGGTGCCGATTCAGGACCACTACGAATGTTTATATCTTTCATGTTATTACGCACACGAAACAAATCTGAATGAAAAATCGAATTTTCCGACGAAAGCACACAATCACCCAGAAACTAACGCACTTAATCGAATTAATATTTTTAAATATTTACACATCTGTACCTGCTTCATAATAATGAAAGCAAATGGCGATCCGCTTGCAGTAAACATGTATGCCCCGCTCACGTTGTCAAGCGAAAACTAAAATGACAATTGTCAGCGTGCGGTGCCGGCTTAATACACAGTGCTGACTTACGAGGGTAGTTCAATAAGTCCTTAGAATGAAGTATAAAAACAATTTTTTTTGGGCAAATTTTTTTTTATTGTTCAACATAATCTCCTTGGAGCTCTATACACTTGGTCAATCGCTTTTCAAGTTTTTTTAATCCTTCAGAAAAGTGCGTTTTCGGAA
>NC_046663.1:33679002-33711119 GCF_010883055.1 Belonocnema kinseyi | reverse complement strand
CATATATCTAGTCGGGAGTGGTGCTGACTGAAAACAGATGATTGGGAGCGATTCGCGCGCCATATGTTGGTCATTCTAAGGACTTATTGAACTACCCTCGTAGGACGGCGCACCCTAAAAATTAACTAACTTTCAATTTCAAACATTTAACTATACCAAAGAAAGAGTTTAAAACTGCATCATTTTGTATTACACACATTAAATATTGAAGAGTATTTAATTGCAAATATTCAAAGTAAATACTTTTTTAAATTGCAATTCATAATAATTGAGAAATTTTTATTTCTGCAACTTTAAAATTAAAGAATTTTTAGTTTTAACTTTTTAAAATAGTGAAAATTTTAAATTTAAATATTTTCTAATAAAGTGTTTTGAATTAAAAAAATTTAAAGCTTAAAATTATGCAAGTGTTAAAATGCAGAATTTCTTCATTTTCATACTTTATATTTGAATTATGTAAATTTTCAATATTTGGAATTCACATTTTTTTAAATATTTTAAATCATCAAAACTGAAGAGTTTTTATTTGTACATCTTAAAAATTCAAGAATTTTTAATATGGCAAATGTTCAAAATTGAATGATTGAAAAAACTTTTAAAATTGCATACATTAAAAATATATAAATTTTGAAAATTTAATCACTTGCAATTTTGTACTTTCCAAATTGAAGAATTTTCAATTGCAACTCTTCAAGATTGCAAAACTTTGATTTGTAAATCATAAAATTAAACTATTAAAAAACAGTTTAAAATTGCATACAATGAAAATATGAATATTGAGAATTGCATAGTTTACCATTCTATATTTTCCAATTTCAGGCATTTTTCATAGCAACGATTCGAAATTGCAGAACTTTGATTTGTGAATCTTAACAATTGAAGAGTTTTTAAATTTGAAATTTTACAATTGAAAATTGTGCAAGTTTCATTGTTTACAAATATAATTTCTGTATTTGGCTTATTTTTATTAAAGATTTTCCTTATTTCAAAGATTTCGAAACGAAATCTTGACATTTGATCTTCAAGGTTATCAAAATTTACAAATTTTGTTTGCATCTTAAAAATTAGAGATTTTTAATTTTGGAAATTTAAAATATGAACTCATGCAAGTTAAAACATTTACAACTCAGAATTGTATATTTTTATGTTTTAAATTTAAAATTTCTTGAGTTTGGAAAATTTAGAATGGTGTAAGGGACCGTCCACAAATTACGTAAGACGTTTTTCTTTTGTTTGAACAAAGACGAGCATAAAATTGCTGTGAAGTTGAGAGGGACACAACGATATAAACAAAAGAAAAACGTCTTACGTAATTTGTGGACGATCCCTAATGAGCATTTAATTACCATATGAGAAAGATAAAAATAAAATTCTGATCTTTTGGGAATTTTGTACTGCAACTTACTTCAAATTCAGCTTCTTCAGGCAAAAAATTATTATCTAATGAACCCATGGCGATTGTTTTAGTGCTTAATAGCTCAAATGAATGATGAAATCGCAAAGATCTGTTTTGTGAAATATGTAATTAATAAATTTATTTTCCTAACTTTTGCTAAAGTTATAGTTGAAGTACAAGGTTTCTTAAGAATGGGAATTTTATTTATCTTTCTAACGCAAAAATTTAATGTCCACATGGTCAAATTATGTCAAATAGAGTTTTATTTCACACCAGATTTACTAAGGTTTCCAATGTTTAAAAAAATATATTTTCATCTATATTCTGGACCATCCTATCACCTTTCAAAGTCGAGACTAATTTTTAATAAATCACTTGGTTAGTATTCCGATACTATCCGTCGGTGTGCAAATTTAATCCTTTGAAATTAGAAGAAATTTATTCAAAAATCTCAGATTCGTTTGAAATTTGTTTTAAATTTCAAAATTGACGAAATGGTGGCGGTTTTCTTTAAACTGCCCCAACTCTATTTACTCAAAAAAACCCATCCTTGTTTATATTATTGTTTTTCGGGATTAGTATGAAAAAAATGTATCATATTTTTTATTAAAAAAAAAAGTTTTTTTATGAAAACGTCGAGAAAAATTCCATTCGATCCTGTTTTCTATCTCGAGTTTTTTTTAGACTTTTCTTTAAATATATGTAAAATTCAGGTGTTGCTAAAAGAGTAATGAAATAAGTTTTGAAAAATTAATAATTGATGTTATTAAATTTAATTTTAAACGCTTAAGATTTGAAGTCAAATTATAATTTTCCAAACAAAAAAAAAACAGATAAGTTTTCAACCAAAAAAATATGGATGGTTACATATTTTTTCTTCTAAATAGTTAAATATTCCACTATCGGCAATACATTTTTGATTTAATTTTAAGAAGAAAAATTAATTTTTAATACAAAAATCTTGACCGAACAAAAAACTCATTTTTTTAAATATACAAGAATTTTCAAAAAATGATTTGAATTTTCAACCAGAAACATTAATTTTCAATATGAAATATCATTTATGAAACAGAAGCGAACTAGTTACATTTTCAAGTGAAAAAATGTATTTTTAACCGAAAAGAATAATTTTTTACTGAAAAAGACAAATCATTAACAAGATAACTAAATTCTTATCCTTACAGTACAATTTTCAAATAAAAAAGGAAACTTTTCAATCGAGGATGGAATGGTTAAAGTTTGAGTTTAAAAATAAGACGAGTTTTCCACAAAATGTTTAAATTTGTAGCCAAGGCGATGATTTATTACCAAAAATAATGATTTTCAAAAAATTAGTGCATTTTCAATGCAATAATTAAATCTTCAAACACAAAAAATAATGAATCTTTACTTTTTAAAAAATTATTGAAAAAACTCATTTTCAAACAGTTGAATTCAAAGGGAAAAGACAAATTTTTAACGAAATAGTTAAATCCTTACCCAAAGTGATAAATTTTCAAGAAACAAGATTAATTTTTTACTCAAATAGATCAAATTTAAAAAAAATACGTTAATTTTCAACCAAAAAGTTTAATTTTCATCAAATAAATGAAAAATTTTCAATAAAAATGGAATCGTTAAATTTTTAGATAGAAAATTTAATTTTTGACCAAAAGAAACGAACTTCCCACGGAATAGTTAAATTTTCAAACAAACAGTTTATTTTTTAAACAAAGATTTGAATTTTTTTCGGAATATATTTAATTTTCAATCCATAATTATTACCAGAAAATATGAATTTTCGACCAAAAAGTTCATTCTTGGCCAAATAACGACCAAGTAAAGAATTTTTTAACTATACAATTTTTTTATATACAAAATTAATATCTAACAAAAACTGATACTACTTTTAAATACAATTGTGTATTGAATAATATAATAATATAGGTGAACACATTATTTATTGTTCAGTTGACGATTATATAAAAAAAACCTGTCAATTTCGTGTTTAAAAAGAGGATGGGTGTAATTTTAAGCGCAAAATAACATTTTAAAGGAAGTTTTACCAAAATATAAGAAATTGTCTTAAGGGGGAGGGGTAAATGAAAAATCCTTGAAAATAACGGCGCATAACATATGGACGCTCCCTAAGGGGTCATAGTTCAGGAATCAATAGGAAGATGCAAAATGTTAGAGGTCAGAGTTTAGGTTTCAAATCTCAGATGCCAAATATGAGAGGTCTGTGGGTCCACTTTTCCTAAATTCAAGGTTCAGGTGTCAAAGGTAAAAAGTCAAAGGTCAAAACATAAAAAAATTAAAAAATATGAATTATCAACGTAAAAGAATCGGCGGTCAAAGGCAGGTATCAAGAGCAAAGGTCAAATGTCTGAAGGAAAAGTATGAAATGTCAAAAGTCGAGATACGAGTTTCAACTCTCAAAGGTCAGATGTCAAGAGTCAAATGTCGAAGGTTAGGGATCATAGGTAAGAGGTCATAATTCAGGAGTGAATTGTCACGTTCAACATGTTAGTGATCAGAGCTGAGGAATTCAATCTCAAAAGCCAAACATGAGAGGTCAGAGATCCAGGTAAAAGTCTCAACGTTTTCAACCTCAAGGATCAGTTCAGAGGTGGTAAGTCAAAGGTTAAATGTCGGAAGAAAAATGTAAAATGCCAATAATCAAGGTAAAGGACTTAAAGGTCAAAGATCAGGTATCGAAAGAAAATGCAAAATGTCTGAGATAAACTATGAAATGTCAAAAGTTGAGATATAGGTTTCAACCCTCAAAGGTCAGGTGTCAAGAGTCAGGGGTCGAAGGTGATCCGGTGTAGGAGGTTACAGGTCAGCAGTGAATTGTTACGAACAAAAATTTTAGAGGTCAGAGCTATAGGTGGGAGTTCAGATGTCTAGGTAAAAGTCTCAAATTTCTCAACCTTAAGCATCAGGTTAGAGGTGATAAGTCAAAGGTCAAATGTCAGGGAAAGTTTAAAATCTCCAAAATCAAGGTTAAAAACTCTACTGTCAAAGGCCAAGTGTAAAGGGTCAAATGTCACGGGTCAAATGTGCAAGGAAAAGTGCGAAATCTTAAAGGACAAATGTGGATCCTCCCTTAGATTTTTTATGTGTTTGGGTCAAAAAACCGGAAAAGCCCGAGGGCGCCTACCCAAGAAACGGCTCAGAAAATAGAAGACTAAGGTCATCGATCCTTAGGGTCCTGATCGAGGGATCGACAAATGAAGATCAACTGCTATCCCTAAATCATTCCTGGTAGGTCGGTCCCTATTTCCGTGGTACGTCAAAAAGCAAAGAAGACAAATCGGATCCATGAAGTATGAGGCTGCGATAAACCATAATCTGCTACCCCTTTCTTCCTTTTCTTTCGCTCGATCAGTCTCTCTTTGTTTTTTGAGAGCTGTAATAAAGCCGCATTAGCATAAGTGTGCCCAGTGCGTGTGCATCAACCCTAACTATCGTTGCGATAAATTGAGGAGGGGGGGGGGTGAAAAAAGAAAAATATCCGTACTTTTTGCATGAGTAAGAGAGAGAGAGAGGAAATGATGAGAGGGGAAGGTGAGAGTCGCGTCGAATTAGAGAAAATTACAGAACACCTCGTAAATACATCGTCGGCTAAGTGGTTGATTGGAGATCGTAGAGCCGGACTACCGCTAAATTATATCCCAACGCGGGACTTATCTCCGGCATCGCGATCGCTGTTGTAAATTAAGGCACCGACGATCTCGTTGTCTTCTGCTCGAGATGTCGATCCGGAAGTTGGTTCATGTACCAATTGCGGATAAGCCTTTGGGAGCGTCCACATATTATGTTAGGCTATTTTTAGTGATTTTTCATCAACGCTATCTTTTGGGACCTTTTTTGACATTTTTGCGAACCTCCCCTACCCTTTGTCAAAATGTAATTTGACACTGAAGGTGAACTTCCTCCTCTCTTGTACCCTTAACCGGCACTACGGGTCTAGAAGACCCATGGACATTTTTTGCATTATTTCCCATTGAAAAACTAAAAGAAAGGGCAAAGAATTTAGAAAAATGATGAGACACGTGATTTCGATTTTAAATTAAAAACCCCTTACAGCTCTAATTAATTCTTTTTTTAAGCTTACACTATTTTTTTCTGTAAGAGTGCGTCATTACATCAGTAAGCAGTACGATTTTGGTGCAGAAATAATTAGAATTCACAAATTTATCTAATTTCGTGTAAAAAAAAAAATAAATAAAAAAAATATATACTTGTAAACTATTCACTTTTAATTTTTAAGAGTTAAACAAAATACAAGAGCTTTTTTAATTTCAGAACATTGATATCATTTGAGGATGAATTTAAACGACAGATTAAGTTAATAAATTAGGGGCCGTCCATAAACTTCTTTTCCCCTTTTTTATGGAATTTTGGTTTCTCAACTTTGTTTGAGGAACTTCCCCTTTTTCATTTTTTTGCTCAAATTCAAACTAAATTTACATGACCTTATTAAAAATTGAACTTTCATTCGGAACATTGCACTATTTTGTTAAAAATCAATTCCTTGCTTCAAAATTAATGTCATTAGTTGAAAATTTAACTATTCTGTTGCAAACTCGTTTTATATTTGGTTTAAATGTAATTTTTTAACTAAAAATTTATACATTCTATTTTTAGCTGAAAATTCATATTTTCAACTGGAAATTTATCCATTCCATTTTGGGTAAAAAATTTAAATTTTGTTAATGCAACTATTTTAATAAAAATAAATTTTTTTGGTGGAAAATTCATTTCAATTTTGGTTGAGAATTAATTTTTTCAACTTAAAATCTATCTATTCCATTTCCGGTTTAAAATTTAATATTGTTAATTTCTAATTCAACTGTTATTCGGTACTTATCTCGCTTGTTTAAAAATTCTACTATTTGGTTGTAAATTTTATTATTTTGTTCAAAATGCAACTATTTTGTTCAAAATTAATTTTTCGGTCAAAATTAAAACTTTCTAGTTGAAAGCTGCACTATTTCTTTGTTTAAAATTCATTTTCGTTGTTGTAAATTCATCTCTTTGATTGAGAATTTAACTATTTTGTTTAAAAATCATCACTATTGGTTGAATTTACCAGTTTTTTATTCATAATTAAAACCTTCATTTGTTAACATTTTAACTATTTCATGATTTATTGAGAATTTATTTTTTTTTGTGAATATTCTACCCAATGATCTACTCAAATAGACAAATTTTTAACAGTATAGTTCAGTTTATAATTTTAAATGTCAAATGTGTCGCAAAGCAGTTTAATTTTAAAACGGGAAAAGAATTTTTTACAAAAAAGGTAATTTTCAATCCAAGAAGATGAATTTTTAACAAGATCGTTGATTTTCGTTCAAAATTATGAATTCTAAACCAGAAAATGAGAACGATAAATTTTATGTTTCGGGAATTAATTTTTGAAAAACGAATTTTCAACCAGTCAAGTTTAAATAAAAACGGTGGATTTTTAACAAAAACTGTACATAAATTTTCTACAAAATAGGGAAATTTTCTACCACATATAGAATAGTTACACTTTTAATTGGAAATGATAATTCTTAAACTTAAAAAAAAGAAAATTTTGAATGAACTACTGGAACGTTCAAATATTGTATTTTGTAACTAAAAATTTAAATTTTCTAGCAAAGTAGTTTAGCTTTAATCAAAAATATTAATTTAAACAAGGTTAGTTTTTTAAAATGTTAATTTCCAAGCAATCAGATAGTTATACCATTAGGAAGATCAATATCTTACAAAAATTACGAATTATCAATATAATACATGGATTTTTATAAAAATTGTTAAACTTTGAAGCTAACCAGGTGAATTGTATACAGTCAAATATTTAACCGGAAAATATTATTAAAAAAAAAGGAATTTTTTACCAGAAAAACTATTTTTCGACCAATAAAATTAAGTTTTTTAATCTGAAAAGACAAATTTTCAACAAAATGCATTTATTTTGTACAAAATAGTTTAATTTTGGACAATAAACATAAATTTTTAAGAACAAAATTCATCATTTACTAAAACTTTAAATTTTCTACCAAAAGAATTACTTTCTGAACAATTACATTAATTTTTTATTTAAGAAGGCAAATTGAAAAAAAAAATATGAATTTTCTGATGAATAGTTTGAATTTTAAATAAGAATATAAATTTTCGACAACAGGATTTTAAATTTAGCTAAATATTTAATTTTTTCACCAAAAAATCAATCTTCAACCAAGAAAATTAGTTTTCTATGAAAAAATACAAATTTTTAACAAAGTAAATGAATGTTCTGTCAAAAAGTTTAATTTTCAACTATAAAAGATAAATGTTTAACAATAGAATTCAACATAAAAACTAAATATTTGAATTTTCTACCCAATAATTTATATCTGAACAAAAGAAAAATAATTTCTTATTCAAAAAGACAAACTATCAAAAACAGAATTAAATATTCAACTAAATATTTGAAATTCCTTCCAAAAATATTATTCTTTAACGAAGAATATTAATTTTCTAACAGTTTAATTTATCGTCAAATTTTTAGCTAAAAATGGAAGAACTAAATTCTTCAAATGAAAAAATAAATTTCGAACGGAATTGAAACGATTTTCAATAAAATAGTTCTATTTTAAACCCGAAGAGATGAATCTTTAATTTAAAAAATGAGTCTTGGACAGCGCAGTTGCATTATGAACGGAATAATCGAATTTTCAATCAAATAGTAGAATTTTTAAGCAAAAGATGTGAATTCTGAACCAAATATGTAATAGTGAATTTTGAACAACAAAAACAAAACTTTTAACCAGAAATATTAGAATTTTCTTATTACATTCTTATAATTTAGTTAAAAATTGAACGAAAAAATGATAAAAAGGGAAATTTTCTTAAAAACAGGTAAAAAGGATTTCTTTGAAAAGGGGAAAAAAGGGGAAATAGGGAAAATAGTTGGAAGTCCGAAAAAGTTTGTTTAAATTTATTATTAGGAGACGTACTAAACGTTAAGGAAGTCCGTAACATTTCTTCTACTACCCCCCACCCCCCAACCCCCACAAACACAGCCACTAAATTGAACTCTAAATTGTAATTTCTTGTTTAGGCAAAATCTTTCATTTTCTTCCAGTTGTCATTGTTCTTATTAAATCTGGTTGCTAACAACCGATTTATCGATCGAAGATCGTTAAAGGTGGATTGTTACGAATCCGTTTGTAGAACTCGAATCACGAGAGGCGGGAAAGGGATTGTCTCCTTTCTTCTCCCTCTTTCTGTCTCCTGAACCCTTTCTCTCTTTGGGGTCCACAAGCGGCACGGTGAGAGATTTAGAATAGTATAATGCCTATTGGCGTTCGGTTGGAACGATATCTCAGTGGTGCAGACATAAATCCCGGCACCACGTACACTTGCACGCCCCCACAGCCCGCCTCCCATTAACTTTTTAATCTCTCCCGGGCCCCGGGTCCCGCCAGCGAGAAAACGAGAAGGGAGGAGGACTCCAACGGAAGAGTGAAAATAACAAGTGAGAGAGATAAAAGTGCATTTTGAAGTCCACCGATGGAGAGCATCTAGTTAGCAAAGTTTGAACGAACGTCGATGCTCTCAGAGATACCCCTCTTATCGCGTCCTCAAAAGATTGCAAGCTTCGAAAAGGCTTCAGAGCTTTTAAGTTCAAACTTTCAGTTGAGCTGCTTCTAGAGCAAGACCAATAATCTTACCACTCTATTTCAAACCCCATCTTTACCAAATGACTTTTGACCTTGAGGTGTTGCCCGTTGACCTCTGACCTCTAATATTTGGCCTCTGGAATTCGATCCATCAGCTTTGACATTTAAAAATTTGGCACCTAACTTTTTATTTAACCCCTGACCTTTTAATCGTTAGTTCTGACAATTCAGGATTGACCTCGAACGTTTGACCCCTTACCTTTGACGAAAAGCCTTTGATATTGACCTCTGACCCCCGATCTTTGGCCTCTGCCATTTCGCTTCTAACCTTTGACTTTCTGCTTATGATATCTTAGCTTTGAAGTCTTAACGTTTGCGCCTGGTCTCTGAACTGTCATATTTGACCTTCGAGATTCGATACTTCGGTTTTAAACCCTGACCTATGACCCCTTACTAATAGTCCTTCTCATTTGACCTATAAATTTTGACAACCGACCTTTAAATATTGAACCTTTTATATTGACTTCTTATATTTCATACAACAGCTCTGATTTTAATCGTCACCTTTGACGTCAAGCCCTTCCCCTTGACCGCTGAGGCCTTTTATTTTAAATCTAACATTGGATCTCTTACCTTTGACCCCTCACCAATAGTCCCTTACATTTGACCTATAACACTTGACACCTGACTTTGGACATTAGGCCCTTGGACTTGATCTTTAACATTTCAAACTTTGCCTCTGTCGTTTGATCCCTGAACTTTGACTTTTTACCTTATATTTTTAAAATTTGACTTCTAAACTTTGACGCCTACTCCTTGACCTTGATACTTTCTCCTTGATCTTGACGTTTGAACTTTCATCGACGACCTTTAAAATTTGATCCTTCACCTTTTCACTTTAACTTTTATAGTGAATTACTCAACTTTGACCTCTAACGAGCAGTGGCCCTCAAAGACAAATTAAAAACTCGGTAAATTTCGTTAATACTTTTCAGATCCGTTAAATATAATTAAACTTCATGAAATCTAAAATTTTTTTAAAGTGCTTGAAAATTATCTAAATATCTGAAAATTATGCAAAACCTTGGAAATACCTTGATATTTTTAAAAAATCACAAGGAATTTCTAAGGTTTTAAAAAATTTTCAGGTATTTATATCATTTTCAATTTTGAATTATCTTTAGTTTAGTACTTTTTCTAATATTAAATTTAAACAAAGTTTTTCAGAGTTTATACTATTTTCTTTATTCTTCCAATTTTTCACTTGTAAGAGTTCCTTTTTTACCTTTTTTTAGAAAATTCTAATTTTTTTCATTTTTTTGCTTGAATGTGAACTGAATTATCAGAATGTAATAAGAAAAAACTACTATTTCTGATCGAAACTCTTATTTTTATTGTTGGAAAGGCCACTATTACATATTTGGTTCAGAATTCACATCGTTTAGTTAAAATTTTTACTTTCTGTTCGCAAATTTTATTATTTTGTTGAAAATGCAACTACTCTTTCCAAAACTAATTTTTTTGTAAATTCATCTGTTTGATTCAAAATAGAAATATTTTATTGAAAATTGTTTTATTTTCGGTTTGAAATTAATTTTTTTTTATTTGAAGAATTTAGCTGCTCCATTTTTACCTGAAAGTTCGACTATTTGGTTTGAAATGTATCTTAGTTAAAAAATAAAGTGTTTGGTAGAACATTAATTTACCTATTTAAAGAATAATTTTTCAGTTGAAAATCAAATATTTATTTAAATGTTGAATTCTGTTGTTGAAAATTTTTATTTCTATTTGAAAATTAAAATATTCGTCTAAAAATTCATGAATTTTTTTGAAAATTTGTCTTTTTGAATAAAAAAATTAATCTCATTTAAAAAAAAAAATTCTTTCGGTATGAAGTTCAACTATTTGTTAGGAGATGAATGTATTTTGTTGAAACTTGAAAAAACACTTAAAAATATTTCGAATCTTAAAAAATGTTTCAAAATTTCTTGAAATTTCTTTAATCACTTGAAAATTTCTTTAAAATTTTTCGAAATATATTAAAATATTTGTAAGACTCTTTAATTATTGGAAATTATTTGTAATCCCTAAATTCTTGCAAGTTTTTTAAAATCCATTAAAATCTTATAAAATCCATAAAAACTTTTTAATATCTTAAAAATCTTTATAAACTAATGACAATTTGTTTAATTACCTTCAAATCATCATAATCCTTGGAAATAACTTGAACTTTTTTTGATCATTTTGAAATGCCTTGAATTCTTATAAAATAGCTGAAAATATTGTAAATTTTTTTAAATAGCTCCGAATTATAGTAATCGAATAAAAATTCTTTGGAATATTTTCAATTTTCTCAAGTATTTCAAATTCATTGGAATTTTTTGAAATTCCTTAAAATTTTTAAGGTATCTTGAAAATGCATTGGAATCTTTTAAAATACCGAAAATTCTTTTAATGATTTAATATAACGTTAAATTACTGAAATCAGTTGAAAATTCCTTGATAATTTTCAAAACGCCTAAAAATTTTAAGAATTCTTTGAAACCACTTCAAGATATTGATGCCATAAAAATACCTTCCAATGTTTCTAATGCTTGAAAATATTTTTAAATCCCTTAACAATTTTTCGAGTTTTTAAAAACTCCTCAAATTTTTTTCAAATACTGAAAGCTTTAAGGTTTTAAAAAATCCCTTGAAATTCATGAAATATAAAATACTCTTGAATCCGTAAAATCCTTTAAAATGTCTGAATGTATCTTAAATATTTGAACATCTCTTTAAGCCATTAATTGATTCTTGCACATAAATTATTTTAAGTTTAGTAAAATATTATAAAATTTCTTGGATTCTCGTAAAATTACATAAAATTCAATGATATTGCTTAAAATACCTTTCAATGTTTAAAGCCCTATAAAATCCTTTATTTGTTAGAAAATTGATAAAATTGAATTTACTTAAATACCCCAAAAACTCTTAGGTCCCATTAAATTCTTCAAAAGGTTTCGAAATTCTGGAAAATTAATTTAACCCCATAACAGTTTTTTGATTACCTAAAAATCAATCAATACCCTGAAAATTTATTTTCATTTTTTAAACCTCTTCAAAATTCCTTCACATCTTTTGTAATTCCTTGAAATTTTTTCAATTTATTGAGAATTCCTTGAAATCCCTCAAATCCCTCAAAATGATTGACACCCCTCAAAATCTTAGAAAAGTCTTTAAAATTATGTTTGGATTTTTTTTAAATATGCTAAAACTTAATAAGATCTATAAAATTGTGAAATCCTTGACATCCTTCCAAATTTCTTAATTCTGGTGAGTGAATTCTTTGAAATCCAGTAAAATATTTTATGAACCCGTGAAGTTATTGAAAATTTGATAATATTCCTCAAAGTCCCTTAATTGATGGAAATCTTCGGAAATTAATGAAATCCCTTAAAATCTGTCGTAATTACTTTAAAATTCTTTGAAATATTAAAAATCCCTTGAAATCTCCTAAAATATTGTAAAGTTTTATAACATCTTATAGTCCTTGTAGAATCTTTCTAAATCTTCTTACCTCTAATATTTACCATCTAAACTCTGACCTCTGATCTATTACCCCTCACCAATGATTCCTCACATTTGACCTCCAAACCTTGAAACCCAATTTTTGGCAGTTGATACTTTCCCCTTGATGTCTGATTTATGAGGCTCACCTTTGACTTCTTACCTTCGACATTTGGACATTGAACTTTAATCAATTACCACTGATTCCTAACCTTGGAACTCTGACTGCTAACACCTGTTCTTCGACTGTTGCGTCTTTGTCCTTGACTTTTGACATTTCATACATTTTTTCAAGCATTTCACCTCTCTGCTTAGACATTTGACACCTGACCTTCGACTTTTAAATGAGCTGAGCCTTTCACCTAGTCGTCTGATCTCTCATAGTTTTCCTTAGAGATTTGATTCTTTAATTCTGACCTCTAACATTTTTCATTTAACTATTGATCCCTGAACCATGACCTATGACCTATGGAGACTAATCTATGACCCATTACCATTGATCCGTAACCTTCGACCTTAGATATTTAAACTCCAGCATTGAACTCTTAAGATTTGAGGTTCGAAAGTTGAACACTGTAGCCTGACCTTTGACGTTTCACGCTTTTCTGTTGACATTCGAACTTTAATTTCTTACCTTTGACAACTTACCCTCGAATACCCTTGAAGTTTAGATAGGTTAAGCCTTTCGCCTACACCTCTGATCTCTCATATTTAGCCTTATAGATTTGATCCCACAACTCTGACCTCAAACATTTTGCATTTAACCATTGACACCTGACCTATAGTCCTTAACCTTTGACCACTTATAACTCATTCTAACCTTCGACCTCTGACTTTTGACACGCGCCCTTTGAGGTTTGAACCTTTTACCTTGACTTTTTACATTTCGTATTTTTTCTCGGACATTGGACCTCCCACATTTAACTCTTGACTTTAAACTCTAACAGTTTGCGTTTTACCATTGTCGCCTGACCCCTTATCCCTCACAACTGAGCCCTCGCCTTCAATCTTTGAGATGGGCACCTGACTTTTGAGGGCTGAGGTTTTCGACTGATTGGAAGACAAAGTTTGAATTAAAAACTAGAGCTCTCAAGGTCTTGGGACTTGATTATACGAGGATAATGGCCTGGAGTCCTGAATGGAGGAATAATCTTGGTGTGCAAAGGTAGTGCACTAGACTCGTTTTTCGTAGCTCTCAAAGTGCAAATAGGTCGATCGATTTCCTTTTGGCGCATCGAGTTTGGGTTCGATACCCGTAATTAGGCGCATTATTGGCATATTATTATTGTTAATTTGAGTGACGGAAAGGATGGAATCTCGTTAAGAGAGGCGGAATCGATCGACGGCGCGGCGGGTTCCACGTTCTACCCCAACCCCATCGATGATGCACATTCAAGAAAGCCCCTCTCGATCCCTGACATCAATCTCGCGCAAGAATTAATCTTACGTCTCGCTTTTCATATTTGGCAATAATTACAGGGCTTCGATCGGCCTCGAGATCCGTGATCCATCCGTCGAGCTCGTATGTAGACGCGTGCATCCGCACACCAATAAACCACGTATCAGCATCCGAGGGCCTTATTGTGGACCCTCCGTACATCGCGGAGGCGCAGCATTTTTAATACGGTTTCGCACGAATCTAATATTTCCCATATAAATTATCGGCAATTAAAAGAGGGAAAAAAATTAGTGGATCATCCGCTAGGGATTAAGGCTTAGGGTTTGTAGGACCCATATAGCAGGAGGTGGGACACTCGGCTATATGAAGAGCAGACGGTTATAGTGCATCCTAAACCTAATTTAGTCGATATAGTTCTTGTGTCGATGAACTGCCAATACCCTTCTGTTCGTGAGAAATTTTTTTAACAGAAAATAATATATTTCTGTTTAATATCTTAAAGGAACTCTATTTCTACAAGACTGCACTGTTAAAAGTTTCGGTTGGAAACTCCCACTACTTGTATTGAAAGTTTTTTTTCCAAAACCTAAAGTAACGCTAGAATACATAATGTAGTAGTTTCCAAATACTGGCATCCGTATTTTACCTCATATTCATTGGACTCTTACAACATTAGTCCAGTAGCCAGTAACAATTCTGTATCATACTTTCGGCTGGATATCTAGATCCCTGTTAAAGCGGAAAATTGAAAGAAAAAGTGTGAATCATTTCTCATTACACTTTTTCCAGGCAAAAAAAAATCCTGACGAAGCCAAAAATTTTCTCCATATATAGTATATAACGCGCGTATTTATAGAATTCAAGGAATTCATGGAGTATAAGGAATTCGTCGGATTTTAGGAATTTTTGGAATTCACACAATTTACGGGATTCAAGGAGTTCACGAAATTAATATGACATCCAGAATTTACAGATTTAATGGATTTCGCAGAGTTTAAGGAATTCACGGAAATCTATAAATTCACGGAATTTACGGAATGCATGGAATTCAAAGAATTCACGAAACAAAAATCTCGTGAATTCCTTCAATTATATAAATTCCTTGAATTGCATCAATTTCTTGAATTCCATCAATTCCTTGACTTCCATGAATTCCATCATTTCTGCGAATTCCTTCAATTCCATGAATCCCGCTATTTTTATGAGTTTCATTAATTCCATTAACTCCATAAATTTCACGATTTCCATAAGTTTCGTGAATTCGATTATTACTGCGAATTCCTTTTATTCTATGCATTTAGCGAATTCCTTGAACTTTATGTATTTTATGAATTCCGTGAATTCCTTGAATTACAGGTATACCTTTAATTTCATAAATTTTTTGAATTCCTTAAATTGCATAAATTCCGCGAATTTCATTTGGGAAACATTTCAACATTTGGGATTCCATTTTCATTTGTGAAAATGTTGGGATTCCATAAATTCCTTAAATTTCTCAATTCTGCGAATTCGGTCAATTTCGTGAATTCCTTGAATTTTGTGCACTCCGCGAATTCCGTAAACTCCATGAATTCCGTGAATGCCATCAATTTCGCGAATCTCGTGAAATCGAATTCCCTCAATTCCACAAATACCTTAAATTCCATCAATTTCGTGAATTCCTTCAATTCTATTAATTTCGTGACTATCGTGAACATTTGGGCGTCCATTTTCTTACATAAAAATGTTGGGATTTCATGAATTCCTTTAATTGGTAAATTCCGTGAATTCCGTGAAAAGGCGAATTTCAAAAAACGCGCGAATTTCAAGAAGTCCTTTAATTCCACGAAATCCGCGAATTCAGCGCGTTATCTAAATTTCGTCAATTCCTTGAATTTCGTAAATTCAGTCAATTTCGTAAATTCTTTGAATTTCGTGCATTCCGTGAATTTCTTAAACTTCACGAACTTAGCGAATTCCATTAATTTTGCGAATTACATAAATTCCGTAAATTCCTTTGAATGTCACGAATACGCTCGTTATAAATCATGTATTAACAAAAATTTTGGCTTGGTCAGAAAATTTTTTCTTTTTTTTTGCCTAGAACAAGTGCCTGAGAAATGATTTACATTCTGGATCAAGTGTCTGAGAAATGATTTACATTTTTTCCTTAATTTTTCGCTTCAATAGGTGTCGAGATATTCAGCCGCAAGTATGAAACAGAAATCTTACACGTGTATACAATTTGATAAATGTTAAAAAGAATCCTTTTATAAAAAGTGCAAGATTTCTGAATAGATCTAATCTGATAGAAGTTTCCAAAATTGTATAAGATATGATATGATCTAAGTTCCGTATTATAAGATTGGATAGAGGCATAATAGAAGTATTTTCTAAGTTCATACCGCATTTTTCAACAGAAAATCGAAGATTATCTGAAATATAATCATTCAAAGAATTCATCAAAGAAAGGAACAGGAAGAAATTTGACTTTGTGACAGCCCACAACCAATCAGAATGAGCTCCTGGTTGGTATCGACTGAGGATCATTATTCCTCGAATGTTCGGCCAATTAAACTACTCGTGTGTGTGGATAAAGGGAAGAAGGAGAGTATTCAAAGCCGAAAAGAGAGAAGGGTCCCAAGGGCGAGAAAGAGAGGCTAGGAGGAGTACAGGAAAGAGGATTAAAAAGGCATCAGCAGACTCCTCGCGAAGGTGCGAGCACGGATAAATTTCTTCGGCGTAGGAGCCGCGATATCTACTATCGGCCATCTTGGGAGTCGATTTATTTGGCAAGGAAGCGACGCTTCTTTTTCAAGATTTCGCAAAAAGCCAATCCCTCGTCTCAGGAATTCATGGAACGTCGCACTCCTCCCTTAAAACTGACCAATGGACTCATGGGACATTTTCAATTCTTTATTTAATTTTTTTAAGTAAAAATAAATTTTTTTCCATGTTGACAATATTTTAATTATTAATTACTTCCGATTAATTTTTCTTCTATAAGAAGGACGGCTTTGGATTGAGAAAAACCTGGAAATAAGGGAATAGTCAGGGAATATTATTGGCTGGGAAATGACAAGGATTTCAAACAAAATCTGGTAAATAACTGTCCAGGTCTTTTAACATCGCTCCACTGGGACAAATTATATTTTTCTGAAAAAAAATCTTTCAGCATTGCTCCACTCGGAGCTCCAGTGGAGCGATGCTAGAAGACCTTTTTTCAGATAAATTTAATTTTAAAATTGTTCCTAGTGGAGCGATGTTAAAAGATCTTTTTTCAAAAAAACATAATTTTAAAGTGTTTTAAATTTATTTTCCATATTGTAAAAATTGACGTTAAGTATTTTCTGTTATTTGAAGATTTAACTTGATCGATAGTTTTAATTTCTATTTCTCCAGATTGTGGAATGACGTCTATACTGATCGTTAGTAACTACTCTGCTGATAATACCGAATCCCTTAAAAAACTGTCTAAGATAATAAATTTGACTTTTTTTGTACTTAAATTTTTCATTTTTTGTTCATTTATAGAAGGTTCTATGTTACAAAATCTAAAAGATTAAGATTTTGGTCTCTGATTATTAATGGCGGGAAAAATTTGGGGATTTAGGAATTGAAGTTGGGCAGTCACTCTGATTTAATTTATTTATTTTAAGTAATATATTAATTTCCTCTTTTCCATGCCTTTCTCCTGATAATCATATTCTCATTAAGAAATATTATTATTTGATTAAAAGTTAAGCGATTTTATTAAAAATTCATACTTTTTGCTTTAAAATTGAACTGTTTTGTTAAGAGCTAATCTTTTTTGTTTGAAAATTCAACTGAAATCTTTCTTAGTTAACAATTCAAACCTTTTTTTAATTTAATTTTTCAGTTTTAAAATTCATCCGTGTTGGTAGAAATTTTATATATTTTTCATAAAAATGCAACTGTTTGGTTAAAAATTAGTTCTGATTTAATTCAATTTTTATTGCCTTTACATCAAAATATTTTTCAGTTCAACTCTTTGGTAAAAAATCAGTTTTTTTGTTGAAAATTATTATTCTTTAACTAAAAATTTTACTATTTCAGTTAATTATTCATTATCTTAGTTTAAAATTCAACAATTTTTTTAGAATTTGATCTTTTTAAATTTTAAACTCATCTACTTAGGTGAAAGTTAAACTATTTTTTTGAATTACTTTTTTTTAACAAACATTTTTAATATAAAAATGTATTTTTTCCATTTTTTGTTTGATCTATTTTCAATCAATATATTTTATTTTTTTTGAAATTTTTTTTACTTAAAATAAATCTGTTGGATAAACTTTCTTTAACTAAAAAATCTCTGTTTGACATTTAAATATTTCGTTAAAATTTACCTTTTTTGGTCAAAAATCAGTTTCTTTTAACAGAAAATTCATCCTTCTTGATAAAAGTAAATAAATAAATGAAGACTCCTAGTCTGAAATATTATTGTTTTATACCGTTTACAAAATACTCACTATTAAAAGTATTTAAAAATTTTTTAAAAAGCGTTTTTGAATATATTTGGTTAGGGAAAATAAAAAATTGGCCAGGGAAAAATCAGGGGAAATTCAGGGGATTTTGAAAGTAAAGTTTTTTGAGCATGCTGAAAAATATCCTCAATAAAAGTGTTTTAAATAATTTTATCTTCATTTTTAACTGAACTAGAATCTATGATTTGAGGCACTTAAAATAGTTTTAATTTTATCAAATTTCACGGTAAGTAAACGTTAAAAATTTGTCTTGAATTTTGTGGAAAATTCAACTACTTGATTGAAAGCTGAACTCTTTAGTTCAAATTTGTTTTTGTTTTTTTTTTGTTAAAAATTAAACAATTTTCCTGAAAATTCCTTTTCCTTTGTTAAGGATTAACTTTTAAAACCGTATATTTAACTTTTTCATTTGTTCTTGAAAAGTGATCTTTTTAATTGGAAAACTAATTAAAAGTTTTTAATTATAAGTCTACTTGATTGACCATTCATCTTCTTTTATTAACAAGTTTGTTTTCATAGGTATCCACCAACACATAACTCTTTGAGAATTCATTTTTTGTTGATTGAAAGTTCAAATGCTATGTTTAAAGTAAAAGTCCATTGTTGAAAATTATTTTTTTTTTATCAAGAATTTAACATTTTAGTTTATAATTAAGTTTTAAATTCTTTCAAAACTGACATTTTTCCTTTACCTTTGAAATTGACAACTTAAAAAAAAAAATTGTTTTATAAATGCAGTGAAAGCGCGTTTATTTGAATGGCATTGATACGTACACGTTCGATAATTTCAACGCCGGAAGAGCCCCACCTCTACGGCGACCTTCAGGTTATTTGTGTCAAGCGACGTTCATTGGCTGCCCAGATCTGATATCGGTGTGCGCGCTATAAGCAATTTTTTTCATCTGCGCATGTGCCAAAAAGCGCGGGTGGATTTGAAATATAATAGATGATTATTCATATGATACGTAATATATAATTTTAGAAGTTTTATATTTTTTTCCAATTTGTATCGTTTTTCACATTACCAAAGGCATTTTTATGTTTTCTCACGTTTTTAAAATTAATTATTATTCAAAAGTGATAATAATACATTAATAATTTTGTTTTGCTTAAACATTTCAATGCTTTATACAATTTAATAATATTGAAATACTATTTTAATTATATAATTTTTTCTGTTTTATTTTGTAGTATAATTTCGGACACAGGCCCCCGAAAGGAAACAAGAGGAGCGAAAAATCATAAAAAATAGCCCGTTATCCAAAGCCAGCATCATTAATATATAGAATTTTAAATCACCGGATATTTTTAATTTTTATTTAAATATATGATGCCTGTATAATAAATATTTTGTAGCACCTAAAATAAATATTATACATTAGAAGGAAAACGCACCAAATGACTATTTTTAATTTTTAATTGAATTACTGGAAATGCTATTAAAATTTTGTTGCAAAATTTTTATAATTCTTAGGATATGTTATAGATAAAAGTGGAAATAAAACAGAAGCGAATTTTGTTATTCATTACAGAATATTCCCCAAATTATGTGGAGAAGGTTTTTCAATTTTAGGAAATATTTCGCATCATTATTGGGAAATTTTCCATACAATATTCAAGGAAAATTTTACAAATTTCATAAAATGTTTCTCGCTATTATTTGGGCATTTTTCCTCGCAGTATTAAAAGAAAATTCCTCCAATTTTAGGAAATATTTCCGAAGATCTTGGAAAAAATTTCTTTAAATTTTAAGAAATATTCCCGACATTCTAAGGTCAAATTTTCTCAGGAATATCGTGCTGAATGTTTTCTGACTGTTAGAGAATATTTCCCAAGATCCTGGAAAAATTTTCCCTGAAATTCAAATTTCAAGCTTGTAAGACGAGGTTACAATGAAAAAATTGTAAATTCAACCGGACATTAAAATTCTTAATTAAAAAGACGAACTTTTATGAAAGAAGATTAATTCTCTAGACAAAAAGGGAATTTCTTTAAAAAATTCAGCAATTTTTAACTGAATAGTTGAATTTTATACCAATAATATTAATTTTCTACTAAAAAGACGAATTTCTGACCAGATAGTTCAAATTTTTATCTAAGAAAGATCAATTTTCAACAAAAAATGTACTGGTCAAATTTGCCTTTAACATATATAATTTTTAATTGAACTAATCATTTTTGATCAAAAAGTTGTATTTTTTACCACATTTTTGCATTTTAAACCAAAAAGAATAGTTCTCTACCAAAAAGTTAAATTTTCCTGCCGAAAATATCAATTTTTTTAAAAAAGGTTTAATTAAACTTTAACAGCTGAATTTCCAATTAAATATTGCAATTATGGGCTGAAGAATTTGTTTTTCAATCTACTGAAAAAGAACTTTTAACAAGTTTGTTCAATTTTCTACCAAAAACTGCAATTTTCAGTAAAAAATGTAATAGTTAATATTTTAATTGAAGAAATTTTCAATCATAAAAAAGCAGATTAAATTTTCATCAAACAGATGAATATTTACAAAAAAACTTCATTTTCTACAAAACAAGATGAATTTTCACAAAATTCATCAACTTTCAATCAAATAGTTAAATTTTCAGCAACAAGGAATAATTTTTCCACAAAAAATATCAATTTGAAAAATAATACGTGGGTTTTCATATATATAGTTTAATTTTTCACTAAAAAAAAAATTATTAACCTAAAAATAAAATGTTTGAATTTTCAGTTGCTAAAATTAATTACCAAGCAAATAAATTACTTCTAAACTAAACAGATGCATCTTCAACTAGAAAGATGAATAAAAAAAAGATTTTATCTTTTGACCAAATAGTCTTTTTTTATCAACATTGTTGTATTTTTTAGACGAAATTATAAACTTTATACCAAAAAATCATATTTGCAATGCCAAAATGTAAACTTACAACAAAAAAGTTAATTTTCAACAAAAAGAGATTCCCCATAAAAAAAAAATTTACCCCAACAGTTTGATTTCAAAATTACTCAATTTAGTAATAGTTGTGGTTAAAATAGTTAAAATAGTTGTGGTTTGAAGTTTTCTACTGGAAACGTGACTAATCCATTTTTTAATAAGAATTATTACTCTATTTGAAAATTGATCTTTTGTATGTAAAGATTCAACTGTTTGGTTAATTATTTGAACATTTGTACATTCTTTTCAAAAAATATATTTTTTAGTTAAAAATCAAACTCTTCGGATAAAAGTTCATGTATTTTATTTAAAATTCGTCTGTGGACGAAGCTGTTAAATTTTCAAAGCAAAATGACGAATTTTCTACAAATAGTTGAGTTTTCAAACCTCAAAGTTAAATTTATCATTTTAGTTAAAAATCCATCTCATTGTTGAAAAATAACCTATTTTTTTCAAACTTCTCCAGGAAATAAATGAATTTCCTTTACCTTCGCGTGGTATGTAAATATATATAATATTATGCGTAATAAATTATTTATTTTATAGAAACAACTCCATTAAGGTTTCACGTTTTTTATATTAATGAAATTTATAAAATCTCACTAAAATACTAATATTATTATTTAAATTACAAGCAATACTATTACAATTATCGAGAAAGCAATACGAAATGCTTTTTCATTTAATTTATTAGAAATTTTAAAGGGAAGCTTAATGGAAAAGCACCCGTCCGGCAAGCTGAAGATCTGTGGTTCGATTCTCAGTGGAGCGACGAGATTAAATCTTTTTTTTTAAACAAAAATTAATTTAAATATATTAGTTACTACAGTTTTAGAAATTTTTGGAAAATTCCAACACATTCAGGATACTAAATTAACTTCAATTTATGAAATTAGTTTGCTGAAAACAAAATGGAGTTACTCTTATAGCAAATTAACTAAATTTTTGTTTGCACTCAGAAACGGTGACTGAAAATTAAAAATTCTTTCCCAAAATTTATAAACAGTAACAGAAAAATAATTTATTGTCGCTGAAAATTAAATTTTATAAGAAATGAAGGTGACTCATTGTAGGTCAAAGGTCATGACTATATCTATGTGACTTTTATTTGACGTAGATAGCATACTAGCGTGGGAATAATAATCGAATAAATGAAGCGTATATGTGCGTGTAATATTCATATTACAAGCTTTGTGGAGAGATCGATATCCGAAGTAAAAGAGAAAATGCATGTCTAACCTGCTCCATGTTCAGCTGATATTCCCTGCTCGTTACAACAATTTACTGACATTTTTAAGATTGTCAATAATATAACAAGGGAGATTTCATCATTTTCCTTTTAAAATTCTAAACTGCCTTAAATTAGAAATTTTCTGTTATGTCCAAAAGTACCGAAAAAGACTTTAATTTTAGACGTGTTGGGTACATTTTTATATGTTGGGTAATTTCGGACGTGTTGGGTAATTTCAGACATGTTGGGTAACTTCGGACATGTTGGGTAAATTAGCACATGTTGGGTAATTTCGGAGGTGTTGGGTAGTTTCGGATATGTTGCGTAAATTCGAATACCCCTGAATTCCCTAAATTTATAGAATAAATTACTTCATAGTGGCCCAAGAAGCTGGAATCAGTTAAAGCCCTAACGGATGCTAGATTCTGGTTATAACCACTTATCTCAAGCAATTTAGACTATCAGTTTAAGAATTTTCAAGCTTACCCCACATATCCAAAATTATCTCGTTTGGCGGTACGCAAGATACTAGTAATTTATTTCTACCGATTTAATAACTGACGCAAATTTTGAGGAAAGTAGTTTACGTAAGTTTTAAGACTGATTAAGAGTATTAAGAGTATGGCCATGGAAATAATACTTGAAAATATGATCGTATATTTTGAAAGTTGTAACATACTTTTCTTTATTTTTGGTCTTCAACTCAGCGGCATACATTTCTTGATTTACATTCTACACCATTTACAGTTTAAAAAACACCACTCATTTATAGTTGGTCATATCCTAACTCAGCTAAATTTACCTCTCAATTATATTTGATCCCATTTGCAGTTTTCTGAAACCCGCTTGTTTATAGTTAGCAATATCCGAACTCAGAATTCCCTTCTTTTCAATTATATTTGACCCCATTTTAGCAATACCCCAACTCGACATAACCCCCCTTTCAATTATATTTGTCCCCATTTCCAGTTTTAAAAAACATCACCCGTTTATAGTTGGTCATATCCTAACTCAGCTAAATTTACCTCTTAATTATGTTTGACCCCACTTCCAGTTTTCTGAAACCCACTTGTTTATAGTTAGCAACACTCCAACTCGGCATAATATTCCTTTTAATTATATTTTTCCCCATTTCCAGTTTTTAAAAAACACCACCCGCTTATAGTTGGTCATATCCTAACTCAGCTAAATTTACCTCTTAATTATATTTGACCCCACTTC
The DNA here is from genome assembly GCF_010883055.1 of Belonocnema kinseyi. NCBI lineage: Eukaryota > Metazoa > Arthropoda > Insecta > Hymenoptera > Cynipidae > Belonocnema > Belonocnema kinseyi. The sequence goes on along the minus strand of NC_046663.1, from coordinate 33,687,275 downwards.
CAGTTTTCTGAAACCCACTTGTTTATAGTTTACAACACTCCAACTCGGCATAATCTTCCTTTTAATTATATTTTCCCCCATTTCCAGTTTTTAAAAAACACCATCCGCTTATTGTTGGTCATATCCTAACTCAGCTAAATTTACCTCTTAATTATATTTGACCCCACATCCAGTTTTCTGAAACCCACTTGTTTATAGTTAGCAACACTCCAACTCGGCATAATCTTCTTTTTAATTATATTTTCCCCCATTTCCAGTTTTTAAAAAACAACACCCGCTTATAGTTGGTCATATCCTAACTCAGCTAAATTTACCTCTTAATTATATTTGACCCCACTTCCAGTTTTCTGAAACCCACTTGTTTATAGTTAGCAATACCCCAAATTGGCATAATCAACCTTTCAATTATATTTGACCCTATTTCCAATTTAAAAAAAAAAAAGTTTATAATTGGTCATATTCTAACTCAGCTAAATTTACCTCTCAATTACATTTCATCCCATTTCTGGTTTTCTGAAACCCACTTGTTTATAGTGAGCAATACTCTTACTCGTCAGAATCTTCTTTTCAGTTATTTTTTACCCTTATTTCCAGTTTTTTCAACCAACTGGTTGATAATTGGCAACACCGCAAGTCGGGCATAATCTTGATACCAATTATAGTTGAACCCATTTCTAGTTATTCTTTTTTAAAAATTTGTTATAGTTGACCATAAACTTACTTTGCAAAAGCTGCCTGTCAAATATATTTTAACACATTTCCAGTTTTCTTAAAATCAACTTGTTTACAGTTGGCTATACCTTAATTGAACATAGTGTTCCTATAATTTAGATTTGATCCCTTTTCTTGTTCTTTTTCTCACTAGTGTATAGTTGGTCAGAGCCGAACTAGGCAGAATCTACCTGTCCATTATATTTGACCCGATTTCCAGTTTTTAAACCGACTTTTTGATAGTAAGCATCACCCCAACTCGGGTATAATCTTGCTATCAATCATAGTTGACCCCATTTTTAGTTATTTTTTAACATATTTTTTTATAGTTGACCATAAATTGACTCTGCCAAATTTACCTCTCAATTATATTTTAACAAATTTCAGGTTTTAAAAAACCGCCTGTTTATAGTTCGGCATACTATAAGAAGGCTAAATATACCTCTCAACTATACTTAAACCCATTTCCAGTTTTTTAAAAATTTCTTTTGTTTACAGTTGGCCATACCTAAACTCGGCATGGTTTCCCTAAAAATTATAATTTAACCTATTTCTGGTTTTTTGTTCAACCCACTAGTATGTAGTTGGTTATAACCAGAATCTACCTGTCCATTATATTTGACCCAATTTTCAATTTCTTTTTAACCTACTTGTTTATAGTTAGCAACACCACAACTCAGTATAATCTTTTTATCAATTATATTTGATCCTATTTCTAATTGCTTGTTGAACCCATTTTTTTTTATAGTTGACCATAACCTAACATGTACCTCTTATATTTTAACGCCTTTCCAATTTTTTTAATCCACTTGTTTACAGTTGGCCATACTCCAACTTGTCATAATCTTCTTATAAATGATGTTTGAACCCATTTATAATTTTTTTCTAAAACCAATAGTACATAGTTGATCATAGCCAAACTCGGCAGAATCTACCAGTCCATTTTATTTAACCCGATTTCCAATTTTTTCTAAACCTACTTGCTTCTGGTTAGCAACAACACAACTCGGTTTGATCTTGTTATAAATTATAGTTGACCCCATTTATAGTTATTTTTTAAACATATTTTTCAATTGTTAAACTTCAAAAAATTCTGGAAAATTTAAATCTCAATTATATTTAAACTCATTGTTCAGAAACTCACTTGTTTATATTTGGCTATACCTCATCCCTCCTGCATCTATCTTTCTATTATATTCAACTACATTTTAAATTTTTTAACCACTCGTTTAGATTTGTGCATACATCAATTTTGCAAAATATATCATACATCTCAATTCTGTAAAATCATCCTTTCCTTTATATTTTACCCCATTTCGAGTTTTTTGAAGCCCCTTGCTTATTATTATTATAGTTGACTATACTTTAACTCTTTCCAATCTACCTCTAATTCACATATGACCCCATTTACAGTTTTTTGTATGCCATTTTTATATATTTGGCTATACCTTAACTCCGCGAAATCCACCTCTCACTTATATTTGATGCCATTTCCAGTTTTTTTAAAGCCACTTGTTTATACTAGGTCATACCTCAACTTAAAAAAAAAAAATATTTCTCCCCTACGCTTGACCCCATTTCTAGATTTTTTAAAGTTACTTTTTCATAGTTGGCTATACCTCAACTATGCAAAATCTACGTAATAATTATATTTGACCGTATTTGCAGTTTTTCTTTAAAACCCATTTTTTATATTTGGCTATACTTCTACTCTACAAAATCTATCTTTTAGTTATGTATAACCCCATTTTTAGTGTGTTTTTAAACCATTTATTTATAGTTGAACATACCTTAACTTTTCAAAACATAAATCGCAATTATATTTCACCCTATTTCCAGTTTTTTAAGCTAATTGTTTATAATTCACTATATCTTAACTATAGAAGATCTACCTCTCATTTATATTTTAGTCCTTTTCCAGTTTTTTATAACCACTTTTTTATAGTTGGCTATACCTCAACTCTGCAAAATCTACCTCTCATTTATATTTGACCCCATTTCCAGTTTTCAAAGCAACTTGTTTATAGTTGGTCACAACTCTAATCTGCAAAATATACCTCTTAATTAAATATTTTTGACCCTATTTATATTCTTTTCTAAATCACATGTATATTTGGCTATACCTCGGATCGGAAAATTTCATCTGTCATTTATATTTGACCCCATTTCAATTTTTTTTTGAGATCAAATTTTTTTATGGTTGGCTATACTTAAAATCTGTAATATATACCTTTTGATTATATTTTACCCCTTTTCAAATGTTCAATCCAATGGAGAATCTTTAAAAAAGTAAAAATAATGAATAAATATATAATTTTTCAACACATTAGATCAACATTCAATGATATAGTTTATTTTGAACTAAAAAATATCAATTACACAGCCACACAAAAAAAATGGTGGGGATCTGGTAACAAGACACACGTATTCCTATGGATTTTGGGGCGCTGAATTCAAATTCGGTATCAAAGATCACTTATCACGTCATGGTTGAGCCATAACCTCAAAAAATGATGAAAAATCATGCACTGAGGCAAATAAATTTCAAAATAATGCCAGTGATGCAAATTTTCACTTCAAAAACATGTCGACAACTGTGAAGGATAAGCCCTTGCCTGATATCAACTTATTTAACATAACTTTACCCAACAGAACCTGACCTCACCTAACTTGAATTAACAGAAATTTATTGAACTGCACGTAAAGCTCTGGAAGCATATTTTCCCAGTAGCAAATGTGTGCTACATCGAATGGGTCAACTCGAGCCTAACCTATAAATAAATCTAACCTAGCCTAACCTAACCTACCCTCACGAAACACAATTAAACTGATTGTGTTGTCCCGTTCATTGTACTACAGGTGGTTAAAAATTTAGACGCACATTACTCATTTGAAGAAACTTAGAACTACAAGTAGAATTGACCCCATTTCAATTAACCTGACTATTTTTGTATCAATTAAAATGTAGAACTGTAACTTAAACATGCAAATGAATAAGAGTTTTATTCAAAAAAATTTTCTCTCTGCTTTTCTTAAACTTAAGGAATATATTTATACTATCTTTCGTGTTTACATTTTATCTTGCTTTTTATCGTAATTAAATTGATTTATAGACCTACTTCAGTCTATTTTCTGCCTGCTATAACGTGTCCTTTCTTCTTCATTTGTAGGTTAAGATCGAGTTAACCTATTAAATATAGCACACATTTAGGACTGAGAACCGTACGCTTACATAGCTACACGTGTGGTTGAATTTCATTCGGCTAGGTTAGGCTAGGTCAGGTTTTGTTAGGTTAGGATAGGTTAAGCCGAAGCTGAATGAAACGGTGGCGCAAACACAACGGGACAACACAATGAGTTTAATTGTGTTACGTGAAGTTAAGTTACGTTAGGTTAGGTTAGGTTAGGTTAGGTTAGGTTAGGTCAGGTTTTTTAGGTTAGGATAGGTTTGACCTCTTTGCAGGTTAAGCCCAAGCTGATTCAAACGGTACCGCAAACACAACGGGACAACACAATCAGTTTAATTGTGTTTCGTGAGGTTGGGTTGGGTTAGGTTAGGCTAGGTTAGATTTAATTCTAGGTTAGACCCGAGTTGACCCATTCAATGTAGCACACATTTGCTACTGGGAAAATATGCTTCCAGAGCTTTACGTGTAAATCAATAAATTTCTGTTAATTCAGGTTAGGTGAGGTCAGGTTCTGTTAGGTAAAGTTATGTTAAATAAGTTGATATCAGGCAAGGGTTGATCCTTCACAGTTGTCGACATGTTTTTGAAGTGAAAATTTGCATCACTGGCATTATTTTCAAATTTATTTGCCTCAGTGCATGATTTTTCGTCATTTTTTGAGGTTATGGCTCAACCATGACGTGATAAGTGATTTTTGATACCGAATTTAAATTTAGCGCCCCAAAAACCATACGAATACGTGTGTCTTGTTACCAGATCCGAACACTTTTTTTTGTGTGGCTGTGTTATCAACTAAAAATAGCATATTTAATTTTTAATTTTACAATAATAATTTTCAGCCAAAAAAAAGAAAATATTTAATGATATAGTTGAATCTTTAACAAAAGAGAATGCGTTTTATAAATGACGAATTTTCAATCAAAGACCATATTTCTCACTAAAAAAGGTCAAATATTAATTAAAAATGAATAGTGAAATTATCAGTTAGGAAAGTGAATTAAAAAAAATATATACTTACATTACCCTGCATAATAACTTAATTAATTGGACTACCTAAATTACTTTAAATTAGTTATCTTACAAATTGATTACGCTGGATTATATGTGAATTACTCTGAATTACAAGTGGATTATTTTAGATTACTTCCACGACATGTGGATTACTCCCGGATATGGGATTACTCCGCCATACCTAGATTATGCCCGCTTACAAGAAGATTACGGCTGATTACAAGTGGATTACCGCGGATTACATGTAAATTATAGCAGATTAAAAGTGGATCACTACCGATTACAAGTGAATTGTGGCAGATCACAAGTGAATTACCTCGAATTTCAACGGATTACTGCAAATTACAATTGGAAATTGGCGGATTACAAGTGGATTTACTTGATTACAAGTAGATTATTCGGATTGAAAGTGTATTACCTCAGCTTACAAGTGGATTACTGCAAATTATAATTTGATCGCGGCCTATTATTAGTGAATTCACCTGATTACAAGTGGATTACTTCGAATTACAAGTGAATTACCGCAGATGGCAAGTGGATTACTCGGATTACGAGTGTATTACCGTGGATTGACTTGATTACAAGGGGACTGTTCCGGATTGCAACTGGATTACTTTGGATGACAAGTGGATCACTGTAAATTACAATTTAATCACGGTTGATAACAAGTGAATTCCTCTGATTACAAGTGGATTATTTCGAAATACAAGTGGATTACCCCGCATGACAAGTGGATTACTGCGAATTACAATTGAAAGTGGGCGAATTGCAAGTGGATTTATTAGATTACAAGCGGATTATGACTGATTGCAAGTGAATTACCTGGGATTACAAGTGGATTACTGCAAATTACAATTTTATCACGGCTGATTACAAGTGAATGCACCTGATTACAAGTGGATTGTTGCGAATTACAATTAGGTTACTCTGGATTACAAGTGGATTCACCGAATTAAAAAGTGAATTACTGCGAATTACACTTCATCAGCCAAATAACCTTTCGTTTTAACTAAAGGGAATTATAACCTCACACAAAAATCTTATCATCGCCAATCTGAATGCAGTTTAACTTTTAGGTCCTTTTATTTCAATTCTTTAGGCCATAAATATGAAGAAGCCTAAAATAAAAATCTTGGAACATTATTCGAAATTCGTGAATTGAAATCGGATTTAATGAAATAATCTTAAAATCACATAAGAAATTTTTTTTCATTAAGACAACCTCAGGTTCAGGGTTCCACCCGCGTGATATTTTGAAAGAAGAAAGAAAACGAGATGCCGCAAACCCTCGTCGTCAGGACATCTCAATAAATAAGGTGTTAATTAAATGGGCATTTTACTGAATTTATTCCTTGACCTGAACCGGAGGGCTGCGTTGTCCGTAAATAAACTGATATTTATAGCTGGACCTTCTGCGCCTGCGCTTCTTGTCGGTTTTATTCATTTTACACCGCATAGTTGTTACTATTTTAATTTTAATTTTAATTTTAATTTTAATTTTAATTTTAATTTTAATAATAATTTTAATTTTATTTTAATTTTAATTTTTATTTTTATTTTTATTTTTATTTTTATTTTTATTTTTATTTTAATATACAATTCTTCAATTGTAAACATTATAAATCAAAGCGTTGATTAATATTTTGGAAATTAGTATAATTTTTTATATAGTATACTCACAAACTCTTAAGTTTTTAATTTCAAATCTTCTCTACTCGAAAGATTTCTGATACAAATCATCCAAATTACAGTTTTTGTAATCCTAAAACTTAATACTTGCATAATTTTATTGTAAATTTCCAGAATTAAAAAAATCTATCAATTTAATGATTTATAATTCAAAGTTCTACAATTCAAAATTTCTTAAAATTTGATCGTGACTTTGGATATCAAAAGTAGTTTTCAAATCGGAATTTTTCAAATTAAAAAAGTTTTGAATGTTAATCATCACATTGATCATCATATAACGCTCGAATGGCTGAAACATCGAAATAAAAATTCTTAAATTTTAATGACTAAATACAAATTATTAAATTTTCATGATTTAGCATTAAAAGCTCTTGTATGAAGAATTTTTATTAGAACATTCGAGTTTTCAATTATAAATCTTACAAATTGTAAAAATTAGGAATGTAAATCATTAAAATTACAGAAGTTGTTAGTCGTAAATAGTCAAAATTACAGAAATTGTTAGTGATAAAGAGTCAAAATTAAAAACTTGTCAATTTTAATGATCATCAGTTTCTGCAATTTTGAAGAGTTTTAATTGAAAATTCTTAAATTTGAAAAATATAGAATTACAAATTATTCAATTTTAATTTTTTACATTTTTAAGGTAAATAATTTAAAACAGTAAGATATTTGGACTAGTTCGTTTTGGAGATGTATAAATTAATAAATATCCTTAAATTTTTATTATCTCGACGATTTTGGAAATTAAAAGTAAATGTAAAGCATGAAAATCACAGACTTTTTAATTGTTAAACCTAAAAATTGCATAATTTTTCATTGTAAATTTAAAAAGGTTTGCAGTTTTAAATTCTTAAATTATCAAAATTCTTTAACTTTATTTATTTTGATTATTTTGAATATAATAATTCAAGACTTTTCAACTAGAAAAGTTCTAAATTGATGAAAATTAAAATCTAAATTATGGAAATTACAGAAATTTGAATAATGGAATTTAAAATCTGCCTACTTTTTCATTATAAATTGCCAAAATTAAATACTCTTTAATTTTAAGGAATTGCGCTTTATATTTTTACGATTTCCAAAAGCTGCAATTAAAATTTCTTAAATTTAAAAATTATGGAAGCGCAATTCATTTAATTTTCAATATTAATAATTTAGAGGCATGTGGTTAGTCAAATTTTGAAGATTTAGAAGTGATTTTTTTTTTATTTGATCGGTTTGCAATATAAAATTCTTCAATTTTGAATATTTGCAATTGAATGCTCTTGAACATTTAATCTTTATCATAAAAGTAATTCATTAGTGTATGCTGTTACTGGAATAATTCGATTTAGGAGATATTAAAATGAAATTTTTTGAATTTCTCTTATTTGAAATTATTATATTATTTTATTTAAAATTAATTATTGTATAATGATAAACTTTTAAATTAGACATTATTATCCCAGACAGAAAAATTATTTATACTTTATACATAGTGTGAAGGATTATATTTATTATTCATTCGTTTCATATATTTTTTGTATAAAACAAATATATATTATATATAATCCTTTACTCTATATAAAAAATATAAATCTTTTTTACGGCTGGAGCAATAATACCTAATTTAAGAGTTTATTAGTATACGTCAGTTAATTTTAAATAAAATAATATAATAATTTCTGATAT
>NC_046663.1:33651291-33678902 GCF_010883055.1 Belonocnema kinseyi | reverse complement strand
TTTATTAATAAAAACTACATATTTTTTAGAAAATTTGTAAAGCGCTAGAAATTGAGAGTCCGGATCAACTAACCGATTACACAATTGTTCAGAACGAAATAATTGTATCCCGAGTTGCTCAATGCGAGCCCTAAATTTAATTAATAAAAATAAAACATTTTTATTTAGAAACCAACGCTTCTAAATTTTCGAAATATTAAAAATGAAATAATTAATATTTCTGGCTGTATAGGGTTCCTGAATATGTAAATTTTAGTCGGTACATTCGTAAAAGAAAAACACACACAGCTATTTATCTTCGAGCGTGGCTTTGTGTATGTGTGCCTGAGCATAAGTGCGGGGTCCTTTTCTCATTGCCTTCGCGTGGCTACTATAAGTCTATTGAGAGTTATGGCGGGTTTTGTCTTAATGGTCACCCGTGTAAATCCTGGCCCTGTCAGTGGGGCCCGATATGGCCCAACTATACTGAAGGCTCGCGATTTTGTCACGATTTTTCCAGCCACACGCGAGCGTCTCTTTCAGGAGAAACAAGGCCCGATTTTTTCCAAAAGCCCGCAAGTAAATCCCCGTGAGTTCCTCAGTCATAAATTCAAAGGCCTTATTACCATTCAATCTTAATAGAAAGACTATCTTTCATCCATGTTCAGTTTACTATGCACAAATTTTACACGCACACAGAGTTCACAACTTTCCCATTTTCCCCTTTTTTAAAGAATCCTAATTTTTTTCTGTTTTCAAGAAACTTCCCCTTATTTCCCCTTTTCCTCCTTTGTCTTTTTTTCGCTTTGCATGCACGAAGACTTCACACTCTTTCCCATATTACCTTTTTTTAAAGAATTTCTATTTTTCCCTATTTTCAACCAACTTCTTCTTTTCCCCTTATCCCATTTTTCTCATTTCCCCCCTTCCTTTTTTCATCGCTTTACATGTACGCAAACTTCACACTCCTTCCCTCATTCCTCTTTTTTAACTTTATTAAAAAGCATTTCCTTTTTCACCTGTCTTAACGAAACTTTCCCTTATCGCTCAATTTTCTCTTATTTCCAGTTTCCCCTTTTTGAATGTTCTTTCGCTTTATATATACACACACTTCACACTCTTTTCTATATTCCCTTTTTGCACTTTTTTAAAGAATTTCCTTTTTCCCTGTCTTCAAAAAACTTTTCCTTATTTCCCCTTTTCCTTCTTTGGCTTCTTTTTCGTTTTGCACGAACAAAGACTTCACACTAATTTCCATATTCCCCCTTTTTAAATAAGTTCCATTTTCCCCTATTTTGAACTAACTTCTTCTTTTCCCCTTTCCCATTTTCTCATTATTCTCATTTCCTCCATTTCTTGTTTCATCGCTTTACATGTGCGAAAACTTTACACTCTTCCCCACATTCTCCTTTTTTAACTTTTAAAAAAAGAATTTCCTTTTTGTCACCGTCTTCATGAAACTTTCCCTTATCTACACGGAAACAGACTTCACACTCTTTTCCATATTATTTCTTTTTTACATTCTTAAAGAATGTGCATTTTTCTCTGTTTAAAATAAACTTTTCCTCGTTTCCCCTGCTGCGCTTATTTCACTTTTCCCCCTTTTTCTTGTTTTTCTCTTTGCACATAGGTATACTAGACACTCTTCTCCATACTTCCCCTTTTTCCTTTTTTCAAGAATTTCCCTATTCTTCCTGTTCTCAAGAAACTTCTTCTGTTTCTCATTTTCCATTATTCCCCTTTCCTCCCTTTTTCTTGTTTTTCTCTTTATACGTACACAGACTTCAGGCTCCTTCCTGTATTCCCTCTTTTTAAAGAATTTCCCTTTTATTTCTAGTTTTTAAGAAACCCTCCCTTATTTCCCCTTCTGCTATTATTCTGCTTTCCCCCATTTCTGGTTATTTCGCTTTACACGACAACAGACTTAAGTCTCTTTCCCATATTCCCCTTTTCTCATTTTAAAAAAAATGTCCCCCTTTTCCCTGTTTTTCAAGAAACATCCCCTTGTTTCTACTTTTTCCTATTTTCCTCTTCTCCTTGTCTTTCTCGCTCATGTGAACAGACTTCACACTCTTCCCCATACTCCCCTTTTTCACTTTTTAAAAGAATTTCTCTTTTCCCCTATTTTTATAAAATTTGCGTTCTTTTCCCCTTCTTCCCTTATTACAATTTTCCTCTTTCACTGTTTTTTTCATTTTATACTTACACAGACTTCACACTTCTTCCCATATTCCCCGAGCATCCCCTTTTTTTGTTTTGTCGCTAAAATGCAAAGTGAATTAATAGGATTCAATAAGACAACCCCACTATTTTTTGATTAAAAGTTTATTTCATTTTGGCAAATAATTCATCTTGTTTGGTTGAAGATTCATCTCCTTGGTTGAAAATTGAACCATTTTGTCGAAAATTTATTTTATTTTTGTCAAAAACGAATTTTTCTAGCTAAAAGTTCGACTGTTTGATTTTTGGCTGGAAATATATCTTTTTTAGCTAAAATTTCAATTATTTCTTTGAAAATGTATCTTTTTCAGTTTAGAATTTATGATCTTTTTTTTTAATTCGTCCTTTGGTAGAAAGTTAATCTACTTGTTGAAAAAAATGTCTTTTTTGTTCAAAATTCGACTATTTTGTTGAAAATGATTTTTTTATTGCTGAAGATTCATCATTTAAATTCAAAAGTCATATTTATTGTTAAACATTCATCTATTTTGTAGAATATTTGTTTGTTTGTTTTTTTTGGCCCGAAGTTTTCAACTGGAAATGTAACTAATATATTTTTGATTACAAATTTATGCTTTAGTTAAAAATAGATCTTTTATAGGGAAAAATTCAACTATGTGGTTAATTGTTTAGAGATTGAAATTTTTATTTGAAAAATTATCTTTTTTAGTTAAAAATTAATGTATTTTGTTGGCAATTCGTCCGTTGATTAAGCGGATGAATTTTTAACGCGAAAAATAAGAATTTTAGATCATTCATCAACAAAATATTTGGATCGCTTCAGGAAAATGAAAAGAGAAATTCTAAACTAAAGAAATAAATGTTTAGCAAAACTGTTAAAGTTTGAACCCAAAAAATTTAATTACTTACAAAATAGTTTGATTGTTATTTGAAGTATGTAAGCCAAGCAGATGACTGACACTTTAATCTATGTTTTCCCAATCAAAGATATTATAAGCTTTACGACTGACTTTTCAGGCGGCCCTATAGTCTCATAACATGCTGATTTCGAATAAAGTATCGTACATCACTCGTAGCGTTAGGCGGGTACTCACGTCGAGCCATGGTTTTAAAATTCATCCTGCGACAAAAACTATTACTTTTCAACAAAAACTATTACTTTTCAACAAAAAATATCAACTTGCAACAACGAAAAATAATACAAAAAAATTAATTTTTAACCGAATAGTTAAATTCCATATAAAACTGTTGCATTTTTAAATTAAAAAGAAAAGACGAATTTTCTACAAAACAATTTTAATGATTGAAATTTAAATTTTTTAATCAGAAAAATATGTTTTTTCTGAATCGGTAATATAAGATCAGAGATTTCGACTAAAGCCTACAAGAAATAAATTAATTCCGTGTCCTTCGCGTAGCATGTAAATTCTCTTTTTAACATAATTCCTCTTTCTTCCTCTTTTTTCAAGAAACTACCCTTTTTTCTCTTTTTTCGTTGTTTTTCTCGCCTGAATTCGAACAGAATTAATTAATTATTTATTACTTTTTTTTTAAATTGCATGATTTTCAAGGAAAAATTAGTTTTTTTAATTGCCAGTTTAACAATACCATTATGGATGGAAAAGTTTTTTTTACTGAAATTTCAATTATTTAGTTAAAGTTTCATCTTTTTCGGTAAACAATTTAAGTATTTTGTTGAAAATTCATGTAATTTGTTCAAATTTCGTCTTTTTGGTCCAATATTAATCTTCTTATTCAAAAAATCATCTTTTTTGTTGAAAATTCAACTAATACTTTTATTCGATTACAACTATTATAACTATAAAACTATTCATTAAAAAATGATCTTTTGTCTTCAAAAGTTAACTATTTATTTAAGTTTTGAACTATTTTGTTGAGAATTAGCTCATTTTTTAGCAAATTTATTACTTGTTTTATTATATTTTTTTATTATATTTTATTCGAGAATGATTGTTTTCTTAATTAAAAACGTAAATATTGGATTTCTCGTTAAAAATGTATACTTTAAATTGAAAACTCATCTTTTCCAGGTGAAAATTCATGTAATTTCTTCAAAATTCGCCTTTTTGGTAGAAAATTAATATTAATTAAAATTTTTCTCTTTTAGTTAAATAAATAACTATTTGGTTCAAAATTTCTGTTTTTTTTTTTAACATTGAACTATTTTGAGGAAAATTAAAATTTTTTGATTGTATGTGACTGCTTTTGATTAGAAATTTAAAAAATGTTGTCATTAAATATCAACTATTAAATGTTCGGTTAAAAATTTATATTTTCATTTTTTTCATTTTATTTGAAAATTTAAAGAGTTGGTAGAAAGTTAACTTTTTTGACGGTTCATATTTATAATTAAAGATTCAATTTTTTGCTTAATAGTTAAACTACTTATTTGAAAAATTATATTTTCTTGGGAGTAAAAATGTAACTGTTTTGTAGATAATTCGACATTTTGGCTTAAAAATTCATGATATTTATTTGAAAGTCATCTTTTTAATTAAAATTTAAATGCGTGGTTGAAATTTAAACTACCGCTTTTATAAAATTTTGTTTGTTTGTTTAAGGTTCATAATTTTAGTTGAAAAATGAACTATTTTGCTAAAAATGCATTTTATTTGAGGTTGAAAACTAATTTTTCATCTGAAAATTGGACTATTTCATTTTTAGTAGGGAATTTAACTTTTTTAAGTTGAAACTTAAATGTAAATTTAAATTTGAATTTAATTTTTGGTAGGGAATTTAACTTTTTTAATTAAATTAATTAATTAATTAATTTAATTAAAAATTAAAATAAAACTGTTTAATTAAAAATCTATATTTTTATTAAAAATGAAAGTATTTGATTTGAGATTTAGGTATTTAATTTATAATTTATATTTTTGTAAAAATTAATCTTATTAGTAAAAAAGTTTTTTGTTTGAATATTTAACTCTTTCCTTAAAAATTCATTTTTTTGTCAAAAATTCATAATTGCTGTTAAGAACTCATTTCTTTAATTCCAAATTTAACCTTTTTATACAAAACATTTTTGCGTTGCTTTTGAAAATTAGTTTTTTCAATGTTATTGTAACTATTTCGTTTTTGGTTGAAAATCTATCTTTTGTGGTTTAAGAGTCATTGTTCATTAAAAAAAAAAAAAAAAAAAAAAAAAAAAAAAAAAATACAGCTACCTGGTTAATGATTAATCTATTTTGGCCCTTGTTTAAAAAATTACCTATTTCGTTAAAACTTCTTCAGGAAATAAATAAATTTCCTTTACCTTCGCGTGGTATGTAAATTGAAAAAAAGTAAATAATACCATGTATTGTTTTACTGGACTACCTGTGAAAAAAGTGTATATATAGATTTGCATATCTCGCATAAAATACAGCATTGCGTGACTTATATTTATAGAGAGTGTCCCTAAACGAGCAGTTCGACTGCGATCCTGATGGGAAACACGTGCATGCGAGTATATACATCGTTTGTCACTCGTTGATTATCAGTGACATTTGTTTTTTTTTTGTAAGTCCTGGTCGATTCTATGGCTTACTAGCCGATGCAAGGCTTTTATCGTTAAATAAAATCTCGCGCCTATTAGAACCATCTTAATGAATCGAACTAACTATATATAGAGCCAATCGAAATGGGACCCAAGGGCTTGTTAAATCCCCGGCTCTAAGAAATACCAGTGCCACTCGCCCTTAAAAAATGATCTGGACTGAAAAAAATAAATAAAAAATCAGCCCGCTACGTGGGCACAGTCTCATAGCGCGCTGCTCGCGCAGCTCGCAAGTTTGAGCCTGCCTAGGGCGCGCAACTGTTGGTTCTCGCGTTTCACGCTCGATATTGTATTTATTTCGCGCTTCGCGCTCGATTATGTATTTACCTCCCGCTACGCGCTCGGTCTTTATATTTTCGCGCATTCTTGTGTAAACATTTTAAAATTAAGACTCAAAACATCCACCACTGTAATTTTGTAATTGTTAATCTTCTTTCGTTAAAAAAGAGTTTGAGCGCACCTACGGCACGCGACTGATGGCAATCGCACTTTGTACTTTGTCTTTGCATTTCTTCCATATTCGGGCACAGACCTTTTAAAATCAAAGGTGAACGGACCGACAACTGTAATTTTGTGATTTAGAACTCTCTCTTGTTAAAGCTCTTTTGGCTTTAACGAACACATTTTAATCACGTATCTCGTGCTTCGCAATCGATTTTGTCCAACATGTCAAGTTTTCTACATTATACACAACACTTTTATATCAATTATAATACATTTTTTATGTGACTCTGTCTGGGATTACTTATTAAAAAATTGCAAAATAAAAAGCAAATTGTATTTATCATGATTATTTTTGTATTTTTTTCTGCTTTTGCTTTAAAATGTATTCTAAACTGCATAAAAATTGAATCATACTAATTCTTAATTCCTTGTTTTTATACTTTTTTATTTTTAATGTTGTTTTTTACGATTCAATAAAAACTACTGCACATCTGTATAGGGTCTAATATAGGAACCTATATAGGGTTTTATATAGGAGCCTATGTCCCCTTTCGTCTTGTCTGTGCTTTTTCAAAAATTTAATTTTTTAATTTTTAATCTTATTATTTACGCAAAAAAATCTACTCACCCTATCGAAAAATGATTGATAATAAATTGATAGATCTTTTTAGGCGAACAACTTTTGTCTGTTAATTTTAGTTTACACCTTGTGTCGTTTTTTCAAAAAAATTTAACATTTTTATTTTGAATGTTATTTTTTACGATTGAAGCAAAAACTACATGTCCTATCAAAAATTATAGCTCTTTTTTAGATAAACAAGTTTTGTCTCATTTTTTTTCGTAACTTGTGTCGAAAAGTGATTCATCATGAATTTGTAATTTTTTCCAGTGTGTCTAATTTGAGCTTTTTCATTTTCCTCGTATCTTGCATAGTTTAACCAAAAAATGGAATTTGTGGATTTTTTATTTTTTTTTGGCAGGATCAAATTTGGTATGTTCCACTTTTCGACCAAATTAAAAAAGTTGTTATCATAATCCCGAAGGGCCTTCAAAAAGCAAAGTTTTTCTTCTTTTGAGTTTTTTTCATATCATGCGTTGTTTGGCTAAAAATGTTCATCTTAGTTTCTTTTTTTTATTTTGTAAATGCCTTAACTCTGATGATTTTTTATTTATAGGAGAAAGTCATAGGGATAAATTATTTGAGTATTTGAGAACTATGAACAACTGTACATAGAATTTTTGAAACTGGAAAAAATGTGGTTTCAAAAATTTTTGGTACATCAAATTTGGAATTTTCAACTTTTCGACCAAATTAAAAAAATTGTTATCATGATCTTGTAGGGATTTCAAAAAGCAACGTTTTTCTTTTCCTGCCTTTTTTTCATATCATACGTTTTTGGCTTAAAATGTTCATTTTAATTTGTTTTTTTGGATTTTGAAAATGCTCTAACTCTGGTAATTTTGGATTTTTCAAAAAAAGTCATTAGAATAAATTGTTTACCTTTTTGCATACTATAAATAACTGTACAGAGAATTTTACAATTTGTAAAAAAGTGGTCTAAAAAATATTCAAAATGTGACTACTTTTTGAATTTTCATCCAAAGTGGCCAGCTAACGAACTTGACCTTTAGTTTAAGACACTCAACGAGTGTACCAAAGGGCAATTTAATAGATTAATTTTTTCGAAAGTTATCGTGTTCACAGATAGACATACAGACATACAGACATACACATTTGTAAAAACCTGTTTTTCGGTTTCAGAGGGTCTCAAAACGTGGACATATGAAAAAAACTGGGGGGGTCAAATTTTACGCAAATCTAATACCTTCTCTGATGAGAATGTAAAAAAGGAAAGATGAGACAATAAATGCTTGCTGTAAAATAAAGATGCTCTACAAACGACTATTTGTTGTTTTATCAATAAACATTGCTTTTATAAGAAGTGGTACTTTTCTGAAAAAATTGTATGTCCTTTTAGAGACATTAACTTTTTAATTTTAGTTTTTTTCTTTTTTTGATTTTGAAAATACTCTAACTCTAATATTTTTTTTTTATAGAAAAAAGTCATAAGAATAAATTATTTAAGTTTCTGAGTACTATGAATAAACGTAGATAGAATTTTGAAATCTTGAAAAAATGTGGTTCCAAAATTTTTGAAAATGCACTCTCTTTTTGAATTCTGATCCAAAACAGCTGATTTACGAACATGTTCTTTCTTTTTAGGCTTTAAAAGCGTGTGCCAAAGCAAAGTCCAAACTGATTAATTTTTCGAAAGTTATCGTGCTTACAGAATACAGACTACAGGCTACAGACAGGCAGACAGACAGACAAACACCTTTGTAAAAATCGTTTTTTCTGGCTCAGTCAGTCTCAAAACGTGGATATTTGATAAAAACCGACAAAGTAGAATTTTACATTAAACCAATACCTTCTCATTATAATAAGAATGGAAAAGCTTTAAACTGAGCCCAAGAACATGGAAAAATGTTCATTATTTCGGAAGTCATTGAAAATTTAAGAAAACTCTAAGCTTACACTATTTTTGCAATATCTACTTAAAAACTAGACAAATTGGCTTCACCCCGGGCTTATTTTATATAAAATTTCGAAAACAATGAACCTTTACAAATAGATTTTATCAGCTCTGGTAAAATTAAAATTGAGAAAATTTATTCAGTCCTGAAAAAAGAGGTGGCCTAAAACTTTTGCACGGCAGTGTAGGTTCATGGGTTAGGGTCATGTGTTAGGGCCACGGGTTAGGGTTATGGGTTTGGGCTATACGTTAGGGTCATTGTTTAGTGTCATAAGACAAGGTCATAGGTTAGGACCATGGGTTCAGGCCATGGTTTAGGGTCATGTTTCACGGTCTTGGTTTAGGGCTATGAAATAGGAACGTGGTTTAGAACCATAGGAAAGAGACAAGGTTTAGTATCATGGGTTAGGGTCATGTGTTTGGGTCATGGATTAGGGTCATGGATTAGACTGATTGGTTAGAGTCATGTGTTAGTGTTATGTGTTAGGGTCATGTTATAGGGTCATGTTTTAGGGTCATGTGTTAGGGTCATGTGTTAGGGTCATGTGCTAGGGCCATGTGTTAGGATCATGGGCCAGGGTAAAGGTTTTGACTAATGTGTTAGGGCAATGAGTTAGGGTCATGGGTTAGGGTCATGGACCAGGGTCATGGGTTAGGATCATGGTTAAGGGTCATGAGTTAGGGTCATGTATTAGGGTCATGGGTTAGGGTGATGGGTCAGAATCATGGGTTAGGGTCATGTGTTAGGGTTCTGGGTTAGGGTCATAGGTACGGGATATGGGTTAGGGTCATGGTATTAGGGCGATAGGGAAGGGTCATGGGTAAGGGCCATGAGTTATGGACATGGACTAGGGCCATGGGTTAGAAATTCATTACTGCAGGCTAACCCCTCCCCTTAGAGTGTCATTAATTCCTTATCACACCAAAATACCAAGTAATTATCCCCTCAGCATTCTCTAAATCTTATCGGATTAAAAAATTGTTTTTGTATATGAAAAAGGAAATCACTAGTCATGTCACTTTGTAATTATCTTGAGCGTATAGCTAATCATTATATTAGCATTAAAATAATTTTATATAGATCGTAACAGTCGATCACTCGGATATATTACGTGTTTAATTAAAATACATCTAATCACAAATTAGCAATAATTACCAACGTTTCGAAATTATCAATCGAGAGATCAATGATAAACTAAATTCATACAGTGTACGAGTAAGATATCTTATCTCTCTCGCATAATAATTAATTAATAAAGAGGAACAGTAATTATGGTATAATGTCTCACAGCTGTCTCGAGGATTTTTTTATTTAAAGAATTCTCATGAAGTAAACTATTTTATAAATTATGCCTCACAAAGTGTATTATTACATATTTGTAATTCCTACGAATCAGAAATTTATTTCATACAATAATCTAATTGTCTGTGTAATATCATTAAAGAAAGAAAAGTCCGTCTATAAAATACGTTACTGATTTGTTTAAAATTTGTTTAATAGTAATTTTTTTAAATAATTTCATTCTAAATATAATTGGTAAATATTTTCAAAAAACGAAAATTTTAAATTAAGTGTTTCCTGTTGATAAATTTTAGCAAATTTTGAAAATAAATTTTACTTTTCGGACTTCACACTTTTTCCCTTAATCCCTATTAAGAACCGATCAGAAAAATTCAAAATTGTTTAATTAAAAGTTTAAGTTCTTTAAGTGAAAAGACTACTATAAAAATTTGGTACTAAATTCACCTTTTTTGTTAACAAATTTACCTTTCTTGCTTGAAGACTGAAAATGTCACTATTTTATTTTAAGATATTGGTAAGTCTTTTTTGGTTGAAAATTCAATTTCTTGGTAGAAAATTTAACTATTTTTTTCAACATTCGTCTTTTTGTTTAAAAAATTGGTCTATTTTAAATTTTAACTATTTAATTTCTGGTTAAAAATTTGTCCTTTCTCTGGTAGAAAATTCATATTTTTAGTTATATGAACCTATTTTTTCTTAAATTCCACTATATTGTTGAATGTTTAACTTTTTTCTTTAAAAATTTAATTATTTTGTTTAATATCAAACTCCTTTTTTGAACTTTATTTTTGTTTGTAGAATAATTATCATTTTAGTTGAAAATTGACCTGTTTTGTTGAAAAAGCGTTTTTTCTTTAATCCAGAATTAATTTTTTCAATTAAAAATGCAACTATTCTATTCCTGTTTACAAAACGACATTGAAAATTTAATAATTTTATTTTTGGTTAAAAAAATATTTTTTTAGTTGAAAATCAATCTTTTGTTAGTAAATATTCAACTATTTGGTTAAAAATTGTTTCTCTCTTTTTTTAAATTCAACTTTTGTTTAAAAGTGGAACTACTTTGTTAAAAATTCATTTTTTTACGATTAGCATCTATGATTGAAAATGTACCTATTCTCTTGAAGATTTGGCTTTGTTTGCTCTTTTTCTAATTTAAAAATTAATCTATTCCATTGTTGGTTAAAATGTATCTTGAAAACTCATCTTGTTTTCGTAGAAACTTAATCATTTTAGTTAAAAAAGATAGCCTTTTTGTTGAAAATTTAACTATTTTGATTATTGTTGAACTTTTTTGTTTGAAAAATTAACTATTTGGTTAAAAAATCATCTTTTTTAGTGTAAAATAAATCGATTTTGGTAAATTTTATACTCTTTTTTGAAAATTAATTTGTATTGTAGAATATTTATGACTTTGGTTAAAAATGTATCTCTTTGGTAGATAATTGAAAATTAATCTTTTCTGGTCGAAATATTATGTATTTTGTTAAAAATTCAGTTTTTTGTAAATATTTTGACTTTTTTTTATTGCATTATTTGTAAGATAATTCATCATTTCGATTAAAAACTTAACAATATTTTTAAAAATTTGGTTGAGTTTTTAATTCAACTTTTTAGTAAGCGAGATTTTTTAGTTGAAAATTCAAGTATATTTGGTTAAAAGTTTATCTGATTGGATTAAAAAATGATTTTTTCATGCTAGAATACTTATCTTTCTTGGTTAAGAATTTATCTTTTTTGGTTGAATATAAACTTTTTGTTAAATATTCATCTCTCTTTGAGTACTTCATCTTTTTAGGTTAAAAGTTAAATTATTTTGTTATAAATTCAAATAATTTCTAAAAAATTCTTCTCTTTTCTTTTAAATTTCAACCATTTATTTGTTCTTAATGTAATTTTTTGCTTAAACAGTATTTTGCTGTTAAAAATTATTTTTATTGAGTAGAAAATCCATCTTTTTTTTGTAGAAAATCTTTCTTAGTTTGAAATTCAACTGTTGGGTTGAAAATTCAATAATTTCGTAAAAAATTAAAATCATTTGTTAAAACTGAACTCTTGTTTATAAAAATTTATATTTTCAATTGAAAATCTAACTACTTTGTGGGAAAATTAAACTTTTAAGCACGAATTTAAACTAATTATTTAAAAAAATTTGTTTTCGTTAAAAATTAATATTTTCTGAATAAGTTAAAAATTCCACTATTTAGTGAAAAATTAATGTATTTTGTTAAAATTTCGTCTATTTGGAAAAAAATTAACCTTGTTTCTTAAAAAGTTATTATTCTGTTTGGTTTGACTATTTTGTTAAAAATTTGTCTTTTCTCGTTTAATTGGACTGTTGGATAGTTAGCTTTTTTGGAAAATTACTTTTTTTAACTACGAATTTAAATGTTCTGTTTTTTGGTAAAAAAACTTATTTTTGTGAATTGCAAATTCTACTATTTGATTAAAAATTCGCCTCTTGGTAGAAAATTAATTTTCTTTTTTAAAAATTCATCTTTTTAGGTTAAAAATTCGGCTAATTATTAGGAAATTCAACTATTTTGTAAAGAAACTCGTTCTTTTGGATTAAAAATTTATCTTTTATGAAAGACCAGTCATCTTTCGTGTCACGTGTTACAAAAACTTTGCGATCATGGGTTAGTGCCATGGGTTAGGGCCATGGGTTAGGGCCATGGGTTAGGGCCATGGGTTAGGGCCATGGGTTAGGGCCATGGGTTAGGGCCATGTGTTAGAATCATTAGTCAGGGTCATGTCTTAGGGTTATGGGCCAGGGTCATGGGTTAGGTTCATGGGTGAAGGCCATTGGTCAGGGCCATGTGTTAGTACCATGGGTTAGAGCCAAGGATTATGGCCAAAGGTTAGGGCCATGGGTTAGGGCCATGAGTTAGGCTTATAAATGCGTCAGGGTAAACTGCTTCTTCCCTTTAGAGTGTCAATTATAAGTGTCAATTATATAAACTCCCTTTGACAGAACTTATTTCTTCTAGAGGGATGAAGAAGTAGCTCAAAATTGGTACCTTACATTATGTACAACCCAAAAGTGTTTTATGTCTAGCAGCTGCATGAATGATGAAGAAGAAAATTGTGTTTAAAAGTTTCCTTGGATTTCCACCTGATGAAGATATTAGAACCTTGTTAAAAGACGTTTAAATTCCAAGGACGGGTCGGCGATTCATCAAGATACCCCCTCCTTTTTTGGTGTCTCGCATAAAATAAACTCAGGTGCTACTTTCCTCAGATTCAGCTGCTCTTGAACCTCCTTCCTGCCTCGAAATGGAGTAACGAACGAACGTCGAGACAAGAAGGGAGAATCTATAAGGACTACTGGGTGGCAAAATACACCCAAACGGTTCCATCCTATCCCTACACCTGCTTGCTTTTACAAGACACCGACCTCGTGGCTTCCCTCTTTTTACAAGAGTTCGTGGGCCCGTGATTCGAAAAAAATATATGAGAGTTAAACTACCAAAGTAAATTGGCACTTAAGACGAAATTCTACTGCAATTAAAGTATACAATAAGGGTTTTATTATTAACAACTATACTACCGCACTGTGCACAGTAGAAAAAAAATGACTTTCTTGGTTCAAAATAATGTACAGCTAAAAATATTGACCGATTTGAACAAAAACAATTTTTGAAAAAAGCTGATAAGATTTCTAAGAGAGTTTTTCAGCTTGATTTTTAAATTAGATTTTCAATTTGTTTATAAATAAACAAATATGGCGAAAAAATGGCCCTTTTTCTATTTGACGTCCCCGGTGCTAGTCAACATAAAGAAAATTGTTGATATCGCCTAAGTTGCATAGAGTCTCAGTTGATAAAGATGTTCCAATATTATACAATAAACAAAAAATATTCTTGTTAACAAATAATTTGTGAAAAAAATGTTTTCTACGATTTTAAATAAGTATACGTTTTTTAAAGTTATATTGAAATAAACTTGAATGAAAACAATATTATGTTTAAAAAATTTTCTCTTTTGATTATAATTGTTTCTATTATAAACAAATTTAATGAACAAATGCAGTAATCAGACATTTTTCGATAGGAAACTTCGTTTTTTTCCTATGTAAATTTTCTAAATTAGGAACTTAATAATAATTTTCGCAAAATTCATAATTTGTTTATAAATCTGGTGATTTCTTAAAAACCTTTTTAAGAAAGAAATGAATTATTCGGGTATTTGTCGGTGGAAAAATTCGGTTTTTTCAATGTCAGTCTTTTCAGTTTGAAACATTAGCACAATTTCAGCAACATTTATGATAGGGTTATAAATTTTATGATTTCTTTAAACAAATTTAATGAACAAATGCGTTAATCACGCATTTATCTACAGAAAAATTCATTTTTTCTATGTCAACTTTTAAAGTAAAAACTTTTAATTAAAAAAAAAATTTTAGTGAAATTCATATTTTGTTGATAAGTCTTGTGATTTCTTAAAAAGCAATTTAATAAACAAATGAATTATTCGGGCATTTGTCGGCAGAGAAATTCCGTTTTTTCAATGCCAGTCTTTTCGGGTGCAAACTATAGGACAATTTCAGCAACATTCAAATTATCTGATAAATTTTATGATTTCTTTAAACAAATTTAATGAACAAATGCATTAATCAGGCATTTATCTACAGAAAAAGACGGATCGCTTTTATAGAAAAAACTCTATTTATTTCATCAAAAATATCTGGTATGGATATTTGTTTAACCAACTTGCTGCTAAAATAACAAATAATTAATTAACTTTTATAAAAGCAACTGAAAAACTCTTTTTGTCCATAAAATGTTCAATTTAAATGCGAATTAAGTGACGAATCGCCGCTAATCGCCACCATACAATTTTTATTCAGTTATTTGTTTATAACAAATTCAATTAATTTTTTAGCATTTATAATTGCTATTGGACATCTTTTTTCAATAGTTGTTTTCAGTTTTCTAGGTATTGTTGATCCTGGAAATGTTTCTGCAAGTGTGCCTTCACGACAACCTGTACCGGTAATCTTGACGATCATTTGAAAATTCATCTTGGGAGGTTATATATTAAACAACTTTATTAAAAAGTCATCTTTTTTTATTGAAAATTTAGTGTTTTGTTAACCATTCGTCCTTTAAAATAAAAATTCGACCTCTTGACTTTTTTTTGCAACTGATATTTTTTGGTCGAAAAATGCAACTATTTGGTCAAAACTTCAACTATTTGGTTAAAAAGTAATTTTTTTTGGTCGAAAATTTATGTGTACTATTGAAATTTGTATTTTTTGATAGAAAATTCTCACTTTTAGATTTCTTTAAAAATTCCAAAACGTAATTTAAAATTATATTTCGTAAGGTGAAAAATCAACTATTTTGTTAAAAAATCATCTATTTTTTCGTAAATTAGTGTTTTTTATCAAAAACTTCTTATTCTGAATAGAAAGTTTGTTCCTCTTGATTAAAAAATCTACTTTTGTCGTAGAAAATTACTTGGCTTAAAATTCACCTTTCTTGGTTGAATCAAATTAAATAGAAAAGCAAATATTGAGTTAAAGGGAGTGAAAAAAGTTTTCAAAAAGAGTGATGTAATGTTTGCAATTTTCGAAAAGTTTAAAGTAGGCTAAGAATCACTGTTTTGAATTTAATCACAACTGGTGATAAATTGCGGCTGTATCCCACTTTGCTAGAAGTACTCGAATTTTCGTGGAAATTTGGCCAGGAAAGAAGAATACTGCAGAAAATTACTTCCGCGTCAAACGAAAAAGAAAGAATACTCTCAAAAACGCTTGTTTGTCCGATAAAATAAATCATCCTATTGTAGTACTCTATAGTCTGGGACACTGTGAATGATAAATTATTAAATTGAATCAAATTAAATGATTTGATTGGATAATTAAATCTGAGTACTGAAAATAAAGGGAGGACTCTATTTCGAAGGTTAAGTGAAACGAATCGACTTGAATCGGATTAACGAGACGTAAAGCGTTTCGAAGACTATTAACTTTTAGCTAGCTAGACACCGAAAGGTAATCGCTCTGATCGAGCATAAAATTGCGATTTAATAGTTCATTCTCGGCCACCCGATCTTTCTCAGAACACCTGTCCGAGAGCAAACGAATTAATGGCACACGCACTTTTCAGTGCTGCTATAAAATGCTAATTCACGCAAGTGTATTTTCTATCCAATGTTGCATTAGTTACTTTTTTCAAGTAACTAGTTACAGTTACGTTACTCAGCGAAAAAAGGTCACTTATTTTTATCATTTAAAAGTAAAATAACTAAGATGATGATTCCTAAAAACTTAATTTACAAAGAATAAAAAATTAGTTTAAGTAAATAAAAAATACACTATATACACCTGGGCCGCATTTTAATAACCCCCGGTTTAGTAATTCCTAGAACTGCGCAGTACGCTGGTACTCAAATGCGAAGATTGCGCAATATTATGCATTTCAATTGTAAACGGTTCAGGCGGCCCTGATTTCTTTCGTTTCGATACTGTTAATTTAGAAAAATACTTTTCGAGTCAACGTTTACTCTTTATATAATATAACACGAATAAAATATAATAAGATCTAGTGCTGATCAAGATTAGAACCCAGATAGTACATAATTAACATAATTACATTAAACGTTTTTAAAAATTGATTAAAGACATGTCTTGCAAATATAAACAGTGTTGGGTAGTAACTAATTACAAGTAACTACAATTTAGATCCAATAGAAGCCATTTCGGTTTTTTAATTCCTAGAACTGCTGGTCCGCGAAGTTTCTCAGGGGACACGCGGAGAAGCAGTTTGGGCTCTTGGCTCAAAAAGGCCGCAGTGCGCGAGCACTCAGTCGAGTAAATTGCGCAATATTATGTATTCTAATTCGAAACTGTTCAGGCGGTCCCGACAGCTTAGGTTTCGATTGCCCCGATTTAGTAACAAGGTTACTTGCAGGCAACCCCCGTAACTGTTACTAAACCGGGAGCTTGATGTATTTCTAGTCATCTAGTTTGAGGGTCCTTTTTTGGGTAGAAAATTGAAATTTTTTGGTAGAAAATTCAACTATTCAGTTAAAAATTAACATTATTTTTGGACAATTTAACTCTTTTGTTGAAATTTCATCTTTTTGGTTTGAAAATAGTAGAAAATCCAACTAATTCGTTGAAAATTACAAATTTGTTAAGTAAATACTCTAACTATTTGTTTTAATGTAACTTTCTTGTTAAAAATCCATCCTTTTGGCTTAAAAATTCAACAAAAAAGTTACTTTTCAAACAAATAGTTTGAGCCTCTACTTAAATAGGTAATTTTTTATTAATATATTTAGATTTTCTTTGAAATAGTTGAACTTTAATAACGCAAATATCAATTTTCAACAAAAAAAAGTAATCTTCACCGAATTATTGCCTTTTTTACTATTTTTCAACCAAAAATTCGAATTTAAAACAAAAGAGTTACATTTTAAACAGAAAAAGTTAATTTTTAACCAAATAGTTGAGTTGTCTAGCTAAATATATGAATTTTACATCCGAAAAAATGAATTTGAAACAAAATAGTTAAATTTTCAACCAAAGGGATGAATTTTTAAGAAAATAGACGAATCTTCTGCAGGATTTTTTTTTTTTACTAAAAGAAATCGATTTTCAAGCCAAAAGGATACATTTTTTACGAAAAATTTGAGGTCTTTTTCAACCAAAATAGTTATAATTTCTACCAAAATTGATTTTTAAACAAAATACAAGAAGTTGCAACCGAAATGGATGAATTCTCAACGAAAAATATTACTACAATTACAAAAAAATGTTATTCAGAATCTGACACAGTTAAATTAACAAAAAAGATGAATTTTTCAACCAAATAGTTGAATCTTCAAACAAATCAGATAATTTTATGCGAAAATGGTTCAATCTTCAACCGAAAAAGGACGAGATTTATTCATAAAAATACATAAATTTTTAATATTAAAAAAAACGAATTTAAACTAAGAATGAAACAAATTTTCTACTAAATGGTTTAATATTTAAACAAAAAAAAAGAATTTTCTATAAAACAGTTTTCAACCAAGTAGTCAAATTTTTAACCAAAATAGATCAATTCTCCACAAAAAATATAATATTTGTACTTAAATATTTCAAATGCTTTGAAATTTGTTGATATCCCATCAAATCTTTGAAATCCTTGAAAATACCTTCAAATTATTGAAATGGATTGAAAAATCTTGAAGTTTTAAAATTCCTTCAGATACTTCAAATTCTTTTCAATCTTTCGATTTCTCTTCAAATCTTTTAAGTCTCTTAACAATTTCTTGGAATCTTTGCAAATACCATTATATCTGTAAAAACCTGTAAAATACCTGCGAATTACTGAAATTGATTATAAAATATTGGACTTTTAAAACACTCTAATATTTCAAATTGTTTGAAATCTTTTGGTATTCCAAGAATCTATTGAAATACTTTATAATACCATTCAAATTATTGAAATCGATTAAAAAATAATAGACTTTTGAAACACCCTCAGATATTTTTAATTTTTCTTAATCTTTTGATATCCCTTTTAATCTTTTTATTCTCTTTAAGAGTCCTGGGAATCTTTCAAATTACCATAAAACCTATGAAATCTTTAAAAACGTCTATAGCTTCAAATTGATTGAAAAATCTTGGAGTTTTAAAATACACTTAATTATTTAATATTCCTTGGAATCTTTAGATATCCCTTTAAATATTTTTAATCGATCATTTAAATATATTTTTTTAATCTTTAAAAAATACTATGGCATCTTTAAAATCCTTTAAAATACCTCCAAATTATTTAACTTCATTCAAAATATCGTACTTTTAAAACACTCTCAAATACTTTGAATTGTTTGAAATCTTTTTATATCTACTGAAATATTTAAATTCTCTTTGAAATTACTCAAACTGTTTAAAATTTTCTTCAAAGCCTTAGAAAACATTCAAAATACTTCAATTTATTGAAATCTATCGAAAAATCCTTGAAGTCTTAAAATACCTTCAATTATTTAAAATTCTTTACAATCTTTTGATATTCCTTCAAATCTTGTTATTCTCTTTGAGATTCCTCAAAATCGTTAAAAATACCACAAAATCTTTTAAATTCTTTAACATATCTTTAATTTGAAATCGATTGAAATATCCAAGAGTTTTAAAATACCCTTCAATATTTTTAATTCTTTGAAATGTATTCATATCCTAATAAATCATTAAAATCCTTTATAAGATCTTTAAATTATTGAAATAAATTGAAAAATCCAGAAGTTTAAAAACAGACCCAAATTTTTTAAATTATTTTAAACATATTGATATCTCTTGAAATATTTAAAGTCTTTATAGAATTTATTGGAATCTTTAAAAATAATATGTCATCTTTGAAATCCTTTAAAATATCTCAAAATTATTGAAATCGATTAAAAAATATTAAAATTTTAAAACACCTTCAAATATTTAGAATTCTTTGAAATTTTTTGATATCCCTTTATATCTTTGAAATTTCTCGGAATCTGCAAAAAAACCACAAAATCTTTAAAATCCTTTAAAATCTTTTAATTTATTGAAAAATCATTAGAGCCCTAAAATACCTTTAACTTTCTCATTTTTTTCAATTCGTTTATACACCCTAAAATCTCCTTTCCCTCTTAAAGATTTCTCTAAGTCTTTTAAAATACGATGAAAATTTTTAAATCTTTCAAAATGCCATTAGTTTGACATCAATTGAAAAATTTTGGAGGCTTAAAATGCCCATACATATTTTTAATTCTTTAAAATCTTTTAATTTCCATGAAATCATTTAAATCCTTTTATAATAAATTTAAATGATAGACTTGGACTTAAAAATTTGGAAGTTTTAAAACACACTCCAATATTTCGAATTCTTTTAAATCTCTTGATACCCCTTGAAATCTTTTAAATTTTTTATAAATTTCTTCAAATCTTCAAAAATACCATTACTTTTTTCAAATCCTTTAAAATACCTCCAAATTACTGAAATTGATTATAAAATATTGCACTTTTGAAACACCCTCAAATATTTTAAATTGTTTGAAATCTTTTGATATTCCCAGAAATTATTGAAATTGTAGTATTAAAATACCCTTAAACATATTAAATTCTTTGAAATTTATCGATATCCTAATGAGGCATTGAAATCCTTAATGAGTCATTAAAATCCTTAATAAGACCTTTAAATTATTGAAATCAATTTGTAAAATCTTGAAGTTTTAAAATACCTTTAAATATTTCAAATCATTCAAAATCTCTTGATATCCCTTGCAATATTTTAAATCTCTTTAAAATTTCTTTAAATTTAAAAAATTACTATTACATCTTTGAATTCCTGTAAAATGCCTAGAATCTTTTGATATCCCTTGAAATCTTTAAAATCTCTTCAAAATTCCTCAGAATCTTTAATATTAGAAAAAATCTCTGAAATCCTTTAAAATCCTTCAATTTATTAAAATCTATTGCAAAATCCTTGGAGCTCTAAAAAACATTCATATATTTTTAATTCTTTGGAATCTTTTGATATTCCTAAAAATATTCTTATTCTCTTTAAGATTTCTCGGAATATTTAAAACTATCATTAGATCTTTAAAATTTTTCAAAATGTCTTTAGTTTGAAATCGCTTGAAAAATCTTGTAGTATTAAAATGCCCTTAACAATTTTAAATTCTTTGAAATATTTTGATATTTCTTCAAATCTTTTAAATCTCTTTAAAATATCTTTAAATAATTGAAATCGATTGGAAAATCTTGGAGTTTTAAAATACTCATCGAAATTTTAAATTCTTTGAATTTTTTTGATATCCTCATCAATCACTGAAACCCTTAATAAGACCATTAAATTATTGAAATCGATTTATAAAATATTGAACTTTTAAAATACCTTTAAATATTTCAAATTCTTTTAAATCTCTTAAAATTCCTTAAAACATTTTTAATCTCTTTGAAAATTCTTCAAACATTTAAAAATATCATTACATCCTTAAAATCCATTAAAATACCTTGAAATTATTGAAATAGTTCAAAAATATTAGACTTTAAAAACACCCTCAAATATTTCGAATTCTCAGAAATCTTTTGATATCTCTTGATATCTTTAAAATCTCTGTAAAATTCCTCGGAATCTTTAATAATAGCAGAAATCTCTGAAATGCTTTAAAATCCTTGAATTTATTGAAATCGATTAAGAAATCTTTGAAGCACTAAAATACATTGAACTATGTCAAATTCTTTGGAATCTTTTGATATCCCTTAAAATCTTCTAATTCTCTTTGAGATTCCTCAGAATATTTAAAAATACAATTATATTTCTAGGATTTTTTGATATCCCTTCAAATCTTTTAAATCTCTTTAAAATACCTGCAAATAATTGAAATCGAATTAATAATTTGGAAGTTTTAAAATACCCTTAAACATTTTCAATTCTTTAAAATCTATTCATATCCTAATGATTCATTGAAATCCTTAATAAGATCTTTAAATTATTGAAATCGATTTTCAAAACCTTGAAGTTTTAAAACACACTCAAATATTTCTAATCCTTTAAAATACCTCGAAATTATTGAAATCGATTGAAAAATAGTGGACTTTAAAAACCCTCTGAAATATTTTGAATTCTTATAAATCTTTTGATATCCCTTGAAATCTTTAAAATCTCTTTAAAATTCCACGGAATCCTTGATGATAGAAAAAATCTCTTAAATCCTTTTAAATCCTTCAATTCATTGAAATCTATTGAAAAATTCTTGGAGCCCTAAAATACAGTTAAGAATTTCAAATTCTTTGGAATATTTTTAGATCTCTTAACATCTTCTTATTCTCTTTAAGATACCTCAGAATATTTCAAAATACCATTATATTTTTAAAAACTTTCAAAATGCCTTTAGTTTAAAATCCGTTGAAAAATCTTGTAGTCTTAAAATGCCCTTCAACATTTTGAATTTCTTGGAATTTTTTTATGTCCCTTCGAATCTTTCAAATCTCTTTTCAATTTTTTCAAGCATTTAAAAATACCATTATATCTTTAAAATATTTTAAAATACCTAGAAATGATTAAAATCGATTAAAAATCTTGGAGTCTTAAAATACCTTTATACATTTTAAATTCTTTGAAACCTATTTAAATCGTAATGAGTCATTGATATTCTTAATAAGACCTTTAATTTATTGATAAAATTTGAAATCTTTAAAATCCCTTAAAAGTTCCTCAGAATCTTTAATAATAGAAAAAATCTCTGAAATTCTTAACATAAACAATTTTTTAATTCAAATTAGGATTTTTAAATTCTAATTTTAATATTTATCTGTTATATCCTGGAATATGAACTTGACCGAGAGAAAAAAAAATCCCGAAAGGTGTTATCCTTGTCCGAGTGACTATTTTCTCTGACCTTAACATTTAATCCTCAAACTAGTTCAAATAACCATAACCGTTATCTCTTCCTTTTACACGAACTAAAGAGAAATTAAACCTCCTAATCTTCAGGCTATCAGTTACAGTAGCAGTAATTTTCTCAATCAGGATGTAATATAAAAACACGTTTCTTCCTAAAATGAGAAATTTTAACACTTTAAAAAATTTGAATGCAAAATCTTACTCATCAAAAATTTCAAAAACTTATTCCTGACTGTTTATTTTATTCCATATTTTTACCTTTTTTGAAGACAACATTTCCTCTGTTTTAAAGAAAATTTTCCCTTTCTCTAGTTTTTCCTTTTTCCCCCTTTGCCCCTTTTATGGTTCGGAATTTACCTTTATAGTTAAAAATTTAACTCTTTTGTAGAAAATATATTTTCTTCTTATTCAAAAATTAATTTTTTAAACTGAAAATTCAACTACTTCATTTTTAGCCGAGTATTAAACAATTTGATGGGAAATTGTTGTATTTTGTTGTAAGCTCATCTTTTTGTGAAAAATTAAACTACTTAGTTGACACTTTAACTACTTTGTTGAAAATCATTCTTATTAGTTAAAGAATTAATTATTTGGTTGAAATTGTTTTCAAAGGAAGATCCATTGTTTAAAGTAAAAATTTAAATGTTCTAGTTTTGATCCCAAATTGATCATTTTTTATAGAAAATTAATTTTTGTGAAAATTCATCTTTCATGCTGCAAAATTGATCTTGGTTGAAAATCCAACTACTTAGCTAGCTGTTGAACTATCTTGTTAAAAATTAATTTCATTAGTTAATGATTCTTCTCTTTAATTGAAAATTAGTTAATTTTCTGGGTTTGAAATTACTTTTTTGAACAAAATTATTAATTATATTACACTTCTATTTGAAAATTCAACTGCTTGGTTGAAACTTTAACATATTTGTTTAACATTTATTTAGTTGGTTGAAGAATCAATTATTTGCTTGAACTTGTTTTTAATTTTTATTTTTAACAACAAATTTTAGTATTACATTTTTATTTAAACAGATCATTATTAGTTTAAAATGCATTTTTTAAGATTCATCTTCTTCGGTAGAAAATTAATCTTCTTGCTTGAAAATCCAACAACTTGTTTGAAAATTGAACTACTTCTTAAAATTCCATTTTACTAGTTAAAGATTCATCTCTTTCATTGAAACTTAATTATTTTTTAGGTTGTAAATTAGTCTTTCGAACTAAAAATCTAAAGTCCTTATTATTAATTAAAAGTTGATAGTTCTGAGTTCAGATCTTGCCTATTTGTTTGAAAATTAACTTTTTCGTTGGAAATTCAAGAAATTGGTTAAACATTTTTTTTTATTCTTGACAGGAAAATATTTCTTGGTTGAAAATTTTCCTTCTTAGATTAAAAATGTATCTTTTTGGTAGTATATTAATTTTTATTGCTAAAAATTTTAATATTTTGTAAAATTTATAATTTTTGTAAATTTAATTTATATTTTATAGTTGATGTGAATGAATTTCTTTTGGCTAAAATTAACAGTTTTTTATTTCAAGTTAATATTTTTTTGGTAAACAATTGAGCTACTTGGTTGAACTATCATGTTAAAATTATTTTTGTTTTGTTTGAAGATTCATATCTTGGATTAAAAAAGTAACTACTCAATTTTTCGAAAATTAATCTGCTTGGTTAAAAAATGAAATTTTAGGATGAATGTTGATCTCTTTTGTTGAAAAAATTTAGTAGAATGAATTTCTTCAAACTAATCGAAAGGGAAATGGCTTAATGGTGTAATAATAAAAAAATGTAAGTATTCGATTTTTGGTTAAAAATTGATATTTTTATATAAAAATTAATCTTTTCCAGCTAAAAATTGTACTATGTGTTAGAAACTTTATGTATTTTATTGTAAATTCAAATGTTTTGTTAAATATTTCTCTTTTTGGATAAAAATTTGTTTTTTTGGATTTAAAACTTAACTGTCTTTTAAACAATTCGTTTTCTACGCCTAAAAATAAATCTACTTCGTAGAAGATTTAACCACTTTTTTCTTATGATAAACGGATTTGTTAAAAGTTTGTTTTCCTGCGTAAAAGAATCAACTACTTTGTAAAAATTTTAATTATTTGGTTGATAATTAACTTTTATTTGTTAAAACTTGAAAATTTATCTTTTTGATTGAAAATTTAACTGTTTGGTAGAAACTTTATTTTCTGTGTTAAAAATTTAACAATTTTGGTCAAAAGTGTTTTCTATGGTTAAAAGGTCAACTTTCTATTCAAAAATTAGTCTTTTCGGTTCAGAATTAAAATATTTTGTTATAAATTCTTGTTTTTTGGTTGAAAATTCAAATTCAAATTGAGAATTCTTGAATGTTATTGAAAATTCGTCTTGTTTGTTAGTAAATTAAACTTTTTGTTACAAAGTTGATCTTTTTTATTTGAAAATTCAACTATTTGGTGGAGCTTTCTTTAATTTTGAAAATTCGTATTTTTTGACATTAAATTAATTTTCTTGTTTATAAATACATCTTTTTTAGTTGAAAATTCAACTTGAAAAAATTAAAAACTTAAACCTGAAAATTTTTTTCCTTAAAAATTAATCTTAATATTTAAACATTTATTTTTTGGTTGAAAATTAAAAAACTAGGTTTTTGAGGTAACTTATTTCTTTTAAAATTAGAAAATTGTTCTTTTTTTTCTTCTTAAAGTTCAACTTTTTGTTTGAGAATTCTTGAATTTTGTTAAAAATTTGTCTTATCGATGAAAAATTAATATTTGTATTTAAAAATTCATCTTTTTGTTTACAGATTTAACAACTAGGTTTAAACATTGATTTTATTCCTTAAAAATTAGAAAATTTGTCTTTTTCTATCATCCTTAAAAATTCTACTTTTTGGTTGAGAATTATTGAATTTTGTTAAAAATTCGTTTTTTGTGTGGAAAATTACTGGCTTTATTTAGAAATTCATATTTTATGTTAAAAATTTAATAACTAGGTTTCAAAGCTGAGCTAATTTAAAAAAATGCATCTTATTGTGGACAATTCTAAATTTTAGTTAAAATTTCAACTCTTTGGTTTAAATTGAACTCTTTTGTGGAAAATTCATATTCTTTTTCTTTTTTTTGAAAACTTACTTTGGTAATCGAGAATAAACCAATTCCATTTTTCGTTGAAAGAGGTTCTTTTATAAGTAAAAATCCCACTTTTTGTTTAAAGTGAACTATTTTGTTATAATTTCGGTTTCTTGTATTTTATTAAAAATTCGTCTTTTTTGGTAAACATTTTTTTTCACAATTGCATAGATTTTTTTTTGATCATTCAAATTTTTTTTCTTATCAAATTCTCTTTTTTATCAGTTAAAACTATATTTTTAAAATAAAAAGTTCAACAATTCCATTTTCTATTTTATAAATCATCACACGCTCACGCGGAAAATATAGGCATATCTGCAACTTGACTTGCTATAAAAAATGTTTAAATCAATATAAACAATTTAAAACAATATAAACGTTACTTTTAAGGGTGTGGGAAGGGGTGTCAAAAATTGTCCAAAATTGGTAACGAAGTTTAAGGATTGTTCCATTATTCAAAAACAGATCAATCCTCCTACTTCCAACAAAAAAATATCCACTGAAATGATACTTTTAGTCCATTCGTCTATATAAAATATGGTAATTTATTTAATTTAAAACGGGTGGTTTGTTAATATGTTAATATAATAGCGAGGGAGGTAAATGAGGCAATTTGAAAACATCTGCTGAGGTAAAACTGCATCTGGGGATTTGGGTCCTTTTTCTTTGAAGTGGAAAAATTGGTTAAGAAGAAGAAGAAGAAGACGAAGAAGAAGAAAAAGGGGGTGGGGTGAAAAACAGGGAACCTTTATTAACTTGTCATTGGCACGAGGCTTAAGCTGAAGTTGATGGGCGAGCAGCGCAGCGCAGCTCCTTTGGTCCCGTTCGGCAGAATCACCTGCTTGAAAAATATTCAACTGCCTGCCAGGAACCTCACGTTTATTTCCTAATCAGTCCCGGGCACCTGCGACCGCATTTCGCGTTTCTTCGATCGAGGACGAATTGGTGTCTCTGCATTTTTTTTTTTTTTTTTTAATATCGTCATAATATCATATCGCGTGTAATGTGAAAGGGGATAAATTACACTTTCATACGATTTTAATCTAATTTCCTCAGTGCATTTCGAGGAGGAACCAACTGCTAAAAATACAGTTTCGTAAAAATGGATTACCCCGGATTATATCGAATTATCCTCGATTATCTCTATATATAGAATTACTTTGGATTACCAAATAGTTGAAATTTGAACGAAATAGTTATATTTTAAACCAATAAAGGAATTTTCAACTAAAATGATGAATCTTAAAACAAAAAACATAAGTTTTTAACCAATTTATCAAATTTTCTATAAAGAAATTAAAATTGAATCTAAATTGCTAAATTTGCAATAAAAAAGTTTGAATTTTAAATTAAAACACTTAAATTTAATTTAAGCAGATAAAGTTTTGACGAAAATTGTTCAATGCTTAACTGGAAAGACGAATTTTCAATAAAACAGTTGAACTTTCAACCAAAAAGGGCAGTCTTTAACAAACTTATTTAATTTTTTGAAGATAAGATGAAGTTTCTAAGAAATAGTTGAATTTACAACAAAAATATGAACTTCTAAACCAGAAGATTAACTTTCCACCTTAAAATACGAATTTTGAACTAAATAGATGAATTTTCAATTAAAAAAGATAAATTGTTAAGCAATAATAGAATGTAGTATGTAGTATGTAGTATGTTCAATAGAAAAAATTAAAATCTTACAAAAAAAAATATATTTGAAAACCGTTAATTTTAAGCAAAGAGATATCAAGCAAAAAAGACGAAATTTGTAGCAAAAAATTAATTATTTACCAAATAGTTGAATTTTCTGTAAAGAAATTGAAATTAAATTGATAAATTTGAACTAAAAAAAGTTTTAATTTTATATAAAAAAACAGTTAAATTTAATTTAATCAGGGGAAGTTTTGACAAAAATATTTAAATGCTTAACTGAAAGACGAATTTTCAATGAAACAATTGAATTTCAACCAAAAAGGACACTTTTTAACAAAATTATTTAATTTTTAACAAAATTATTTAATTAATAACAAAATTATTTAATTTTTAACAAACAAGATAAAATTTCCAAGAAATAGTTGAATTTACAACACAAAATATGAACATTTGATCCAGAACATTAATTTTCC